>NC_138373.1:158345466-158429906 GCF_054177405.1 Leptonychotes weddellii
CCTTGGAGAAGAGGCTTCCTGCTCCACAGGCCAGGTCTGGAACCTTCCTCAGGCTGTGTATTCACAGCCGGGGGTGGGGGGCAGAGCTGAGACCCAGTTTGCCCTCTCTCCATTCTTGGGGCCAGCGATGGGGCCGGGGCACCTCAGAGACACAGGGGAGCAAGATTTGGCACCATCGAGCGGATGTGTGAGCAAGAAGGTTCCATGGGGGGGGCGCCTGGGTGGCTCAGATGGTTAAGCGTCTGCCTTCAGCTCAGGTCATGATCCCAGGGTCCTGGGATCGAGTCCCGCATCGGGCTCTCTGCTCCTTGGGAGCCTGCTTCTCCCTCTGCCTCTCTCTCTCTCTCTGTCTCTCATGAATAAATAAATAAAATCTTTAAAAAAAAAAAAAAAAAAGAAGGTTCCATGGGGTGGACCAGGCCACCCATGGGGGATGGCGCTCGGCACAGCCTCGTCCTGCTCCTGGGGCTGGGGCCCAGTGAGGCCAGCTCACTGGCGGGGACGTGGGCTCCGAGCAGGAGGTGCCCCGGCTGCCTCTCATGGTGGCAGGCGGGGGGCTCCCGTTGCCCCCACCTGGGGCTGGTTCAGAAGTATGGTCGAGCCAGGGGCAGCCGCCACACGGGCGACAGGGGCCCTGAGAGCGAACACACATCCTGTGTCTCACCTGAGCCTCTGGAGCCTGTCGGGCCCGGGCCGCGAAGGGGCGATGCGCGAGGGACAGGAGCCCCCGATGTCTCCCGTGCGGCTGGGAAAGGAGGCGCGGCCCTGGCGCGTCTGTGGGTCAGAGGTGAAAAGTGCCGCCGAGGTCTCGGGTTTACCTGAACGGACCTGTGGACTGTAGAAGGACCTCTTTCCATGACGTTAGTCCTGGCTTTCTTACCGTTGCAAAGCAGTGACGGGGCAGACGTAACTCACTTCGGTCCCCCCCGCCCCCGGAGACACCCCCGCGGGCCATGGAGCTCCCGGGGCTGCCGGACACGGGAGAGGCCACCGGGCTGGAGAAGCTCATGCCACCAGGCAGGACGCGGCTCTGCACTCGGGGCAGCCAGAGCCTCTGCGGGTCAGATTTCCGCAGAAGCGGCTGCTGGCTCGACATGTTCTCCCTGTGACTTAGGTGACGCGTTGTGGAAGGTTCGAGAGCTGACCCAGGAGTCCAGGGAGGGCTCCTGCTGGGCTGGGGTCCTTCGAGCTCTCCCGAAGGCTCCACCGTTTGGACCTGAGGTCCTCTGGCCCAGCAGTTACTGAGCATCCGTGAGCGTCAGCGGGGGCCCCGTGCCCCCTTCCTGCTGTGTGTGCTCATGAGGAAAGCACCCCGTCTCCATTCAGGAGGAGACTTAAACCCTCCGTGTCCACGCGGTGCGGGTCTTATGTTGACACTGGGCCATGACCCTTGCAGAGGTGTGGACTGAGGTCTCTCCGTTGTCGTGTTTTCTGCATCTGCTAGGTCAGAGCGAGCTCGTCTGGATGGAGTGCCGGTATCAGTCATTCACACTTGAGTGCGAGTGAGGCTCTGATCTTGCTCTGGCTGACCAGGGGCTAGTGTGCAGATAGGGCCTCAGCCTGTCTGACCCTGACGTGGAAGACCAGCTCTGGCAGGTGTCGCTACCTGCCTGGGGGAAGGGCCTTTAGCAACGTCTGGTCCGCTAAGCGCAGGAGACAGCACACGCCAGGCCCGTAGGGGTCCTTGTGGTCAACACCACCTCTTTTGGTTCCAGCAGTAGCCCAGACTAAGACCGACTGCCCCAGAGTCTCCCCCTTTGGGACTCCTCATGCGCCCTTTGCACGCAGGGCCCTTGCCTGGTTTTGGAATCCAGGGTCACCACCGAAGCCCTCATACTTCTCAAATTCCCGGCAGTTCCTACACGCGGGGCTTTGGTGAGGGGCTGGATCTGAGGCCCAAAGGGGCACGTGCTGCCCCCACACCTGGGCTGTGGAACCCCTGGGACCAGGCTCGTCCACGCAGTCAAGCTCCCGGGGTGCACACGGGCCACGGATGGAAAGGTGTGCCCTGGCGTCACCGTGCCCCTTAGCCACGGCCTTATGGACCTGTCTCGAGCAAGCACCACGCACCCCATGTCTGTTTCCCTTTGAATCCTCATGACGGTCGTCAGAGGTCGATGCTTCTGTTCTTGTTTTGGAGGTGAATGAGGCTCGGGGAAGGTAAGGGACGTGCCCGGGGTCCCCTGGAGGGTGGCAGCGGGACAGGACCGTGAGCCCCCAGCCTGTGCTTCTGGCTCCTGGGTGGCCAGCTGCGGGTCGGCCAGGCCGGAGGTCCTGCAGCTGGGGGGGGCTCTGGGTGGTGGCAAGAGGGTCTCCTTCCCTCAGCCGGCAGCAGAATCCTCTGACTATCCTTCTGGGCCGAGTGGGGGGCACATCGTCCAACCTGGAACCTTGTTCAGGGCCCCCAGCCTGGTCGGGTGAGGGAGACCCGTGCCCAGGGCTGCGGCGGACGCACTGGAGCACCCCGCGAGAGAGGGATGGGCGCCTGACTCCTGGGTCCTGACGAGTGAGGGGATGGCCCCAGATGCCATCTTTACTGTTTCCAAGTTAAGCTTGAATCACAGTTTTTGAATAACGGACAGAAGGGAGGAGGGGGCTCAGTAGAACGGTACCTGGCTGCTATTTTAAAGCCATAGCAATAAACTGACCTGTCCTATTAGTGCCTAAGTGAGGCGGTCACAGGAAGGCGAGGTCACAAAGGGGTCCTTCCCGGGAGAGTGGGTCCCCGCCCTTAACCTCCTGTGGGAACCGCAGGGGGAGCATTTGAGGAGAGCTGATGAGGGTGATGCGGATTTGTCCCCCTGGGAGCGAGGGCCCCTTGGGGAGGGTGGCCAGTGCCAGTGATCCAAGGACAGGGAGGGCCCGACTCCCCGGACGCCCTCCCCAAAGCCCCTGGGCTGGAGATGGCGTAGACAAAGCGCCCTGAGACGTGACATTGTTGGGCTCCTCTTTTTGCCTCTGATGACAAAATATATATTTGTGGTAGAATATATGAAACGGTCAAAATCACACCCAGGGGAAAAAAAATCCTGTGTACTCGTGTGGCTCAGAGAGGGGAGTGGGTGAGCCGAGGTTGTTCCTGGGCCTTCTCGCTGGGCCATGGCCTTTCCCCGTGTCCCCGCGTGTGTCTGCAGGGAGCAGCTCCCAGAATCCCGAGATTCTGGGAGCTGCTGCAGGAATGGTGGGGGGACCCTCCCCAGCCCTCGCCTGGCAGGGCGACCCAGAGGCGGGCTGCCCCCCATCCCCACACCGCGCCCCCACCCCCGAGCCTCCTCTGACCTCCCGGGTGCAGAGCTGGTTGTGCAGGCTGAGGATGGGCACCGTCCCCCACTGGCCTGTCTGCCCACGGACCAGGCACACAGCCAGCCACCCGGAAGAGAGATCATTCCACAGGGAATTTGGGGGCTAGGGGACACTTACCCACATGCCCCAGCATCACTTTTGGGCCCCTGAGAGGTTCTGGGTGGCGGATGGCTTGGTGAGAAACCCGCATGCCCCTCAGGCAGCTTGCTCGGCAGGCCGCCGGGCTCCTGGAAGGACGTAGGCGTGGAAGGCCCAGGACCCGCTGGGCCATCCTTCCAACCTGTGTGGCCGAACCCAGGGCCAGTGGCTGGCAGAGACCCGAGGCCTGGGGAGTCCCTGGAAAGTGCTCCCAACATGATGGCATCGACCAGGCACTTTGTGCCTTGGAGGAGGGGCCCTGAGGAAGCTTCTGGAATGTGTTCACTAGTTCGTAACCCCTTTGTGCTACTGGTGGACTCTCTGGGGTTTTCTCTGGCCTCAGCAAGGGCACGTGTCCGGGGGTGCCGTCGTTCGGGGTGATGTGTGCTGCATCCAAACACAGGATGCGTTTTGTCCTGGTCAGGGGCTTGGTGAGAACACTCGAGGGTGGCCGGCCACCCCTCAGGGAGCCAGCGGCCAGGAGGAAAGCTGGGAGGTCTGCGGGAAGCATTTGGGGTGTCAGGGGAGCCCCTTCTGGAACTGTCAGGGCTGATCCGGCCTGTGCCCAGGCCTCCGGGGAGGAGCAGAGCGCGGCCGATAGGCCAGAGGGTCCGTGTTGGGACCCCGTTCTGCACCCCCAGCCTCGGGAGCCAGGCCGGCTGGTTTCCTGTGTGCGGACAGGGAGCGTCAGCCCTCCTGGAGCGGCCGTGCGTCCAGACGCGATGTCTGTGCCGTCCTGAGGTGGGGCTCGTGCTCTGGGAGCTGCACAGAGGTCCCCGCTGAGCTCCTGCTCGGTCACCGTTTGTGCTGAGGCCTGTGTCTGGGGTGAAACAGACAGCTCCGAGAGCACGGGCAGTGTTAACCCTTCGCTTCATGGACGGGCCACCGAGGGAGCCGGGGAGAGTCTGGCTGCACCCCAGGGACTGCAGGCCCCGGACCCCTGGGCTTCCCACAGCCCTGGCGTCAGCGGCATCTTTCATACAAGGTCAGTAGTTGTTGTGTTTGAGAACAAAATTGCCCGTCGTGAGGATAGCTTTACGATGAAATTAAGAGCAAACCTCCATTTAGCAATGATGGGTCTCAGATTGGAGAGGGGAGGAGGAGTGGGCTTCTACGTGAACCCCTTTTGTAACAATACTATACTTTGGGAGGAGAAACCAGCCATACCCTTGAGTCTTGCTCAGTCCCCTGTGAAATTTGGGGGAAGGCCCCTCCTCCAGGAAGCTCTCCGGGTTCTGCCCACCCACACTGGGACTTGTGTCCCCGAGGGAGGGCAGGAACCTGCTGCATTCTGCTCCTTGCCCAGGCGGCCGGGGGCCTTGGTGGTGGAGGAGACGGTGAGGAGCAAAGACGCTGAGTCGTACGGCCCCGCTGTTCCCTGTGCCTGACACACATTTTATGGACTCCCTTCCAGTGCTCAGAAGCACTTGAGGGCTTACAGAAAGGACTCTGCTTGTTTGCAAAGCTCCCTCCTTTGGGACCACCTCCCCTGAGTGGAGAGGGTCGACCCAGGTGTGTCCGGGCCCGGGTGGCAGGACTGTCACCTGGGAGGTGCAAGTACAGGGCTTCCGGGAGCCGGGGGTGGGCGGGGACGGGCTTGGTCAGCAGGTGGCCTCTGGCTTTGTGCTGTTCTTGGCTCCCGTCTGCCCCTCGACGCCATTCTGTGCTGTGCATGGACAGGACGGAGAGAGCTGGCCACCACCTGCGGGCAGGGAAGCTGGTCTGGCCTGCGTCAGAGCGGCCTGCTGGGCCCAGGCCACAAGGTGACCACGGTGCTCCTGCCCCCGACTCCCTCTCCCCATCACGGACACACTCCCGCCAGGAGGTCATCCCCTCTGCTCTGCCCAGAGACGTTCACAAAGGACTAAGGGAAAATAAGCACATCTGAAATGAGGACGGGTACGGAACAGACTGGCTTGTAGGCCCTGGGGTGTGTGCGTGTGTCCGCGTGTGCACGTGTGTCTCTCTGTGCGTCTGCGTGTGTGTGCACACATGTTCATCCCAACATAACTGCTCTCCACCTGCTTCTTCCCTGGCTGGGGGCTGTTCCCATGCAGAGGGCTTCCCTGAGGAAGAGGAGGGTGCCCCGTCCTTCCCCGTCTACTTGCAGACTTGGAGCTGCAATCCATGGGCTCGGGGTGCTCTCCAGATTTGTCAGACATCTTCCTTCAAGGTGACATTAAAAACCATCCCTGAAATTCATCAGTGCTGTCCCCTGGCGTCTTGCCTGGCTGGGGCCAGCCAGGAAGGGGTGCCTGGCCTAGGTGGCGTCAGTGTGGACGAGGACCCACGGCTGCCCGGCGGGGCAGGGGACAAGGAAAGACGCTGCCTCCGAAGACCCCGCCTTCGGTTTCCCGGCACTTCTGTGAGGCGGTAGATCTCTAGGGAGCGTGTCTCCATCCTGGAAACCCTGTGCCGGCCGGAGCTTACCCCTGGTGTCAGGGGGCTGCCCCGTGCTCTGGGGGGGACCCCCAAGTCGCTCCCCGGAACTGCAGGCTCTGCACGCAATGAACACACGCTCCTGTGAAGTTCCAAATTGCAAAATTTTCATCTCAATTAACATAACAATAAGTTTGGAGAGGTGGCGGTAGGCATTGGAAATTAAGTGACACCTTTTGGCACCTCACGTCCCTGAGGAGGCCAACTGATTATTTTTATATTACAATCCCCAGGCGTTGTCAAATTGATTAATAAAATCGCTAAAAACCCATTACCTCTTAATAAATTAATCTTGGTAGTTGGGGGATAACTTTCCCGTGACCTCTGAATGTGGGCTCTCTCTGCGCGTCTCATGGGGTCATCGTTCTCCCTGTGGACAGTGCACGTGGGTGGTGCTGCGGCTGCCATCCTGGTTAGCTGCCTTCCTGTGGACGCGGCTCGCATTCCAAGGCAACGTGGAGAGGGCCCCCGGGGTCTCCCCAGATGGCTCCTGTGCTGGGCAGCCTGGGGGCCTCCCGGGCCCGCCCCCTCCCCACCGTCGGCCGGGACTCATCCCAGACGGGAGTCACCAGCCTAGGCTCTAGGGAGCTCCTGAAACGGAGCTTCCTGGGGGACCAGACAAAAGGGAGAATCCCCTGGGCGAGCGGTTCTCATTGTCCGCTAAGGGCATTGAGACAGAAGTTGCAGAAGTTGCCAGTCATGTCCAACCTGCAAAACCCCGCAGGGTCAACACTGTCCTCTCCACGGATGTGGTGAAAGCACGGGGTCCCAGAGGTGGGCCTGCCCCACCCGGCAAGTGGCCCGATGAAAGCGAGCTTGAGCCACAGGCCCGGCCTCCCCAGGGGCGCATGCCTTGCAGAGCTGGCTGACAGGGGGTCGCAGGGTGCTCGGACACTGCACAGGATGGAACCTGCTTCCTGCCCCTGGTCGTCAGCCTCCCCCACTTCCCTGGTGCCGTGGCCTCGGACCCGAGGACCGCAGCCCTTCCACGCTGCCCTGGGGTCCCGACTCCCCTCCCGCCTTCTCCGCAGACGCTCACCTCCCCATGCCCGTCGCCACAGGCTCTCCACCCTTCGTCAGGGCTTGTCAGGGTCCCCATCCAAGCTGCCAACCCCAAGTCCCCTCCTGAAGCCTCCCGTGCTGGGGGCCTTGCTGCATCTCGCCCTCCCCACGCCCGCCGGTCCTCCTCCCTGGGTGGCCTCGGTCACCCGTTTACACGGCACCGTCCCCGCACTGAACACTAGCGCCTGGAGTCTGAAGGGAGGAGCGGGCAGAGGCCTGGGCTCCGCGGGGTTTCATCCCGAGGTTTCCTGGAAAGACGGGCTCGGACAGGAGGTTCTGTCGGTCTTCGCAGCAGCGCCCCCAGCCGGGGCCACCGGAGATGTCCGTCAGGCTTTGCGGGAAGGGCCTATTGTCCAGGGTCCAAGCCCAGACCCCGCCGTGCCCGGGGCCGCCCAGGCAGCTGTCCCGCCAGCCCCCAGCCCCACCCGCCCACGCCCGAGCCCAGACCCCGCCGTGCCCAGACCCCGCCATGCCCGGGGCCGCCCAGGCAGCTGTCCCGCCGGCCCCCGGCGCCCACCTGCTGTGTGCACCACCACCCCCTCTGCCCCCTCGGCCTTGACCTCCCCTGTCGGGGTTGAGGAGAGACAGGCTAGGACTCGGTGGCAGCCGGCTCTCCGACTGGCCCAGCAACGCTCCGCCATTAACTTGGTGGTGTGCTACCCAAGGACTAATTAAACCAGACGGTGGTAAAACCCGAGTGCAGGCACAGAGACGTTTTTATATTTAAGTTGATCAAAATTAGTTGCAACAGCATATGCTGGTGGAGATTAAGAACGTTTAACTACGTATTAACGGCTTCTCCCGATCCCCTTCCTGGTGAAGTCAGCACAGCCCTGCCCCCCGCAGTCCCCTCTCGGTCACCCGGGTTTAGGTGGGATTCAAGCGAGTCCCCTGTCAGAGGCCGTCCAACGGGGACGGACCCCAGCTGGCCTGGGGAGCGGGGGGACCTCTCCCAGGCCGGGGCAGCCGCTGTTGGAAGGCGTCTCCGTGGCCGTGCGTGGCGTGACTGTCTGTGCAGGGTCGGCCGGCGCCTGCAGGACAGCCCTGCCCACTTCCCTTGTGCTGTTTGTCACTGCGCCCTGGCTGGGGCCCCGGGCTCGGAGGCAGCCAGGTCCCTCAAGGACGCCGCACCCGCCCTCGCTTTCTGGGGGCTGGGGCCTGCAGCCCCGGCCGGGCCGAGCTGGGCCCCCTCCCCAGGCCTGTAGGCAGCCTGCAGGGTCAGGCGGGGGGGGGGGGGAGGCGCCCCGTATGGGGGGCGGGCAGGGCCCTGGGGGCCCCCGGGAAGCGCATGCTGCTGCACCTGGGCCCGCGCTCTGAGCCCGGCACACTCACTCCTGCTCGTTCCCACAGTCTGGCTGTTCTTGCTGCCTTAAAAAAGTGTGCATGGTTCATGTCGTTATTGAAGTTCACGTGACAAAATTAACCATTTTGAAGCACGCACTTCATCGGCATCCGGCACGTTCGGGGCGTGGTGCGGCCACCGCCTGCCAAGTCTGCAAACGTTCCCGTCTCCCCCGGAGGCCCCGGCCCCGTGAAGCTGCCCGCTCCCCCCGCCCACCCTGAAGCCTGAAGCCCCCCCTTCACAGTCCCTGAGGCAAAGGCCAAGGGAGCCCCCCGGACGGGGCAGGGGGACGTTCAGCAGGAGGGGCTGGAGACGTGGGCAGACACATGGTCTTCCCTCCCCGCCCCGAGCAGGGAAACAAAGACCTCCGCTCTGCTCCAGCCTGGGCTGGGGCCCGGCTGCCCGGCTTCCAGCCCTGCTTGACCTCGGGGCACAGCCCGCCCAGCCCTGCTTGACCTCGGGGCAGAGCCCGCTGGGGCACAGTCCTGCTGGGGACATTCAACAGGCTTGCTGTCCCCTCTGGCTCGGCAGGTTCGGCTCGGGGGCTTGAGCTCAGGCCTGGTGCTCCGCGGATGGTGGGCGGAGGATGCCATGCGCCTCGACCCTCTCTGCTGACCTGCCAGGGTGCGAGCTCCCCTGCCTGGTTCCTGCCCCCCTCCCCCTGCTGTCTGAGGGCCTACTGTGTGACTGTTCATGGACTCGGGCTCGAGACGCGGCCGGCGCAGGAGCGGCCTCCGGACGCTGCCCGGAACGCTGGGGGCCTGTGTGTCCCACACACAGACATCCAGGGTTTCTGCCGGAGGGCTTGGCTCTGGGCCACCGGAGGCCTCGGATTGTGTCCTGGTGGAAGGCAGCCCCAGGCTGGGGAGCAGCCGACCCCGGTGTGGGCTCCTGCCCCCTCCCATCCGCTGCCTGGACCCTCGATCGCTGCACCAGGCAGCAGCAGAGAGGCTGGCGGGCGTGATTCCCCGGGCCTCGACTCTGTGGCTCCTGGGGCCAGACCTCCCTCCCTCCCCTCCCCTCTCCCCTTCCTTCTTCCTTCCCCCTGCCGGCATCTCTGGGCAGGCTCAGTGGGGGTGAGTCCTGGCAAAGCCTACTCTGTTTTCCAGCCCAGTGACGCTCACATGTGACAGGACAGGGGACAGTCCTCATGAAAAGCCCCTTTGTTTATTCTGGCTAATTAAGAAATAGCAGCAGGCCTCGAAAGGGGCCCAGGCTCCACGTCCTCTCTGGACATCGGCCATGGTCATAAGGGGCCGGACAAGCACATCCAGCAGTTGAGTAGGATTCAGGGGAGACCTCCCGGGCCCAGCAGAGCGTCCTACCACTTCCCGTGGGGCCGCTAGTCCAGAGTCAGCCCGCCGTCCCCTTGCTGTCCTTCAGAGTCGGGGAAGCGGAGCTGATCCTGGGAGTGGGCACAGAGTCTGGGCACCGGGGACTCGAAGGGGGGCCCTGATTCTCCCTCTGCACTAGGAGGCCCAGGATGGGGAGGGGGCCTCAGCTTTCTGAGTCTGTGAAATGGGACAGTGACAGTGCTCCTCCAAGGTCCCATCTGCACAGCTGCATGTGCACCCAGGGACACGGAGATTCTCATGCAAAGCTCTCCCTCGGGGACTGTCCCTGGCCGGGGTGTGGGTGTCTGGCTCCTCCTGCCCACGACTGTCTGAGGAGCAGGGCTGTGCCTGGCATGGAGGGCCGGCTGAGGACCCCCCACCCTCCGTGTTAGCCCCTCGCTCATCATGGCCAAGGCTAGGGGATGGGGCTGCAAGGTCTGACCTCTGAGAACCTGATGGGAGCCACCTGGATGCTGACGTTGGCTGCCGACTCTTATGGATTTCCTGAAGCTGGTCCAGTTCTTGGCTGGACACATAGTGACTGAGGCCCAGATGAGCTGCTTGGCCCCATGGGGCCTTGGTTTCCTGGTCCGTGTAACGGGGGTGGGAGCAGAGGAGGGCTGAGCCCCAAGGCTGGATGCGAGGCCTCCGTGGGTTGTCTACATGGAGGCAACCTAGAACCCCCATCCCCACTGCATTGTCACCGCCTGGGACTTCATCGTGCGGGGGCCCAGGGACCCCCCCGGCCACACCTTCCACTTGCCACAAGGGACTCTTAGAGCCCCGGTGTCCTTTGGAGGCGAGCGGGCTGGGTGGTTATGGCCCATTTATACACTTTCAGAAGGAAACCGTTCCCCGAGGGACGCTGTAACGCTGTGGGCCTTGCATTCCGTGTCCGTGACCTCCACGGGCAGTCACTCTGAGACCGGCTGATGCTCTCACCTCCCGCCCTGGGAGCTGCTCTCATCTGCGTGGAAGCTGGATCTGTACCCGGAGGAGGGACGGGGCCAAACAGGAGGGACGAAGGCACCGCTGTCCTCCCCAGCGAGACAAGATGGCCGTGTTCCCACGTTCCCCACACTCGCCTGTCCCCCTAGGAGTCACTGAGGAGCTCGGGAGGGCGGGCCTGAGTCCGCGGTGCGGGCCCGGAGGGCGCCTGGGGACAGCCCAGACCTGTGCAATCAACAGGCTCTTAGGGGCTGACCCCAAGCAGAGAGCTCTAGGGTAGTTTAAATTTGAAAATTAACATGAAATCAAAAGAGACAGAGTAATTTTTCATTCTGCTTGAAAGGTTATTTGCTTTCTCAGCTGATGCTTAGTGTACTGATACATGATGTCAAAAGGTAAATGATTTTAAACCAGATTCAATTTAAATTTCATTACATATTTGTAGGAGATAGAGGCTCCAAGAATCCCTCGCCTTCTCTTGGAAGATCTTTCACTTTTAATAACTCTGGTGCCTAATGCCCTAATCTATTTATTATGCAACCATGTAGCAGGGCCATGCTTCTCTCGCTCCCCAGAAACCCACCCGGAATGCCTGAAACGGGCCTGCATCTCCAAGGGCGGCCGTTCCGGGGGCCGAGCACAGCCCGATCGTCCTGGTAGACGCAGGCTCCAGACCCGGTTCCCAGGAGCAGCTCGGCCCAAGCACCGTGTGAGCAGAGGCAGGCTGCGGCCCTCCCGGGGCCTCGGTGTCCCCATCTGCAGCGTGGACGGCCTGGGCCCGAGCAGGTGCACCCCTTACGGCCTTTCCTCCAAACCCGCATCCAGTCTGGGAGCCGTGGTGCAGCCGTGGAGCGACCTCAGCCTCTCTGCGCATGTGGGCTCCTTGCTGAACAGGGACCGGCCACTCTACGGGGCTGAATAGTGTCCCCTCAAAATCCAAGTCCAGCCGGGCCTCAGAACGTGGCTGTATTTGAAAGTAGCGTCTTTGCAGATGTAATGGGTTAAGGTGCGGTCACACTGCAGGTGGACCTGACTCCGTGACTGGGATCCTTGTAAAGAGAAGGGGGGACACAGAGACTCAGAAACGCGGGGAGAAGGCAGGGGACCAGCGAGTCAGACAGCACAGGGGTGCGTCTGCAAGCCGAGGGGTGCCAAGCGTCTCGGGCAGACACTGGAGCCCGGGGAGAGGCCGGGAGCAGGTTCTCCCGCAGCCTCAGAGGGAACCAGCCCTGCCCACACCTGGATCGCGGACGTCCGGCCTCCAGAGAGAGAGGACGAAATCCTGTTGTGCAAATGGCTAAGTCTGTGGCACTTTGTGACGGCCACTCTGGAAGCAGACACGCCACACTTAGGGTAGGTGTGAGGTAGCCCTGAGCCAGTGTCCTCATGGCCCGCGGACCGTGTTGGCCCCGGACGGCACCTGACTCACCACCTCCATCCCCTCCTGCCCACGGCCATGGCTGGTCACCTCTCTGCCCTGGGCCCCCACCAACGGCTGAGCTCCGTGGGGCCAGACACAGGGAAAGGTCACCTCGGCAGGCCCAGCTGGTGTTCTGGGCCAGGGAGGGGCCAGCGGCATCCCTGCTCTGCTGGGTGTGCAAGAAACCTGGCTGGAGGGAAGGGCAGTTGGAGGCAGAGCCCCCACCCTTGGGGCTGAGGGCTGGACGCAATACTGGGATTGGACAATGACAGTGGGTGACCTGCGGGGTGTAGATGAATGGAGAGCCCAGGAGGGTGCCGGGGTGAGGGCACAGAGACAGACAGAGCCCGGTGGGCTCAGGCAGGGGTGCGGCAGAATTCCCTGATGGTCCCCCCGAAGTGCTAATGTGTCCTTCTGCCTGCCAGGGGCCCGGAGCCCGGGCTTGCTGAGGACACCATGCTGCTTCTGGGGTTCACACTCAGGGAGGGCCAGCCCCTGCCCTGGGCCCTCGGACCACCGGACCTCTCCCCGGGCCGTGGCACCATCTCCCTTGGTTTGGAGAGTGAGGATAGGGAACAGCCCCTTTCGGGTGTCTCGTGGCTTCCCCAGGGCTGTTGAGTAGCCGCAGGGGTGGAGGCCCAGCCACAGAGGGTGGACAGAGCTCTCCAGAGAGCCAGGGACAGGTAGATAGGACACATCTCGAAGGACAGTATACAGGCTCCAGTCTAGAAGTTTCCATCAGGACAGGCCTGCCATTGCTTGCAGACCCTGGGCTCCGGAATGTCCCTCAGGGAGGGGCCAGAGAGGGTCCCAAGGTAGGGGCTTGGCCGGGCCTGCGGTGGGTGCAGAGGAGCGTGGGGAGGGCCAGGGTTCGGCACGTCACGACCCTGTCCCTGCTATGAGCATCCAGCTCCCTTACCAACTGCAGGAAGAACCCAGTGGGTGGGTTGCAACATGCCTGCATTCAAAAACGTGTCTGTCTGTAGGGGGATCGTGCGCACGGATGGAATTTTCTTTGGAAGTCAGTTGCCTGGTGAATTCTTCCTGCCACGGCTGTAACAATGTGGGATCCAGGGCGTGGAAGGACGGGCTGTAAATGGGTTTGCCCTGGCGCGATTCACCAATTATCCCCTTATCATCGCCCTCTGGCTTTATTTACCAGCAGGATGTTGCTCTTAAATGCACATCTGGGCACTTGAACAAAATAACGTTAGTGCATCCAGGAGACTCTTCTCCACTATTTGGGTTCAGTTTATTCTGCAGCATCAGACAGTTGAGGAATGGAAGGCTGCAGATCGCGACCTGGAGACCCTGGGGGTGACGCTGAGGCCCCGAACTCGCTCCTGCCTGGCCTCGGGCTCTGCCTTCTGCCAACCTCTGTCTCACGCTTCCTGTCCCGGGCTGCGCTCTCATGATTGCTTTCTTCCCAGCGCCACACACACAAAGCACGGGGAAATCACCCAGGCATTCGTCATCATTAAGCTGGGGATAGAAACAAAGAAGTCCTGAGGCACTGTTTGCGGCCTGGGTGACGTGTCTGTGATGAACGGTGTTGGTTACAAATGTGGGGCCTCGGGGGTCCGTCCGGGGCACAGCGGGACGCTTGGGGACGCCTGGCTGCGGCAGCTCCCGGCCCAGGAGGGGCGGAAGGCAGGTGGGGCAGGAGGGCAGGGCTGCGGCCCCCCGGTGCAGGTCTGGGCTGGGTTTCTTGTGAACACAGCAGGTTGGTTTCTGGCGGTCTGGGCCCCTGTGGGCACCGTCAGTCCACCGGCGTGGGGAGGAGGGGAGCCCAGAGCGAACCGGGGCCGCGGGGCTCTGCTGGGAGGACTGAGGGGCCCCATCGGGAGCAGACTTTGCTGCAGAAATGGAACCCCAGGTGCAGGGCAGCCCGGACTTCCCTCCAGGATGGGTTAGTGAGAGGCCGGCGAGGGCAGGTGCAAAGCCAGGCCTGGCGTGGTCGCAGGGTCCCCCCGAGGAGCGAACGATGGGGCTCCAGAGGGCTGGCGATGGCCTTTGGAGACGGCCGTATCGGATGTCCTGGCAGGGTGCCTGGGGGTCCCCATCCCTCTGCAGAGTGCAGGGCAGATGCCCTCCCGAGACCCCCCTCATTTCCTCCCCACGGGAGATCCGAGTGTGCTGCCCCACCTCAGGTCTGACGCTGCTGTGGGGCAGAGTGGGGGGACCCTGGACCCGTGGCCAAGGGCCCTGGATGGACACGTTCTGGGTGGGACTTCGGGCTGAGGGTTTTGGGTAGAGATCTGAGGAGCACGGGGATGTCGGGAGGTGCTGGTGGTTCACTCGGCCACCCACCCGGGACGGGCACGTCCCCGCACCGCCCGCCAGGGGCACGGATTGGCTCTCGCCCGTTTCTCACCGGACGCCCATGAAGAAGGGTCTGGAAGGTGGTTACTGTGATGGGCTCGGGCCCCCTTTAGACTGACCCAGTGACCTCCGCTAGCTCCTAGATGGGCTGACCGAATGTGCGAGTAAATGAATTAAAATGGTTTGTGTGAAGGAGGAACTGAGATGGGGTCGGATAGAGAGGAGGCAGCGTGTGCCGTGGGCGCACGCGGGAGGGAGACGCACGTATCCTGGTTGGACGCCGCACGTGGTCTCGGTGGTCTACCCTCACTGACCACCTCGGGGAGGCTCGGGCCGCATCCCGGCCGCCTCCCCTGGCCGTGCGTGGGACCCTCGGGGCGTTAGTCTTTGCACTCGTGAGCTCGTGATCTTTCCGTGGACAGGCGAGCTTCCCTCCCTGCGCCCCTGTGTCTCTGTCTCTGTCTTCCTTTGTCTCTCTCTGTCTCTGTCTCCGTCCCTCTCTGTCTCTGTGTCTCTCTGTCTCTGTGTCTCTGTGTCTCTGTGTCTCATTTCCACTGTCATCTCTGTCGTCAGCACCAGCAGCAGCATCCAGGGTCCCCTGAGTCTTTGCCTCCAGGAGTTTTGGACCCAGGATGTAGGAGTCCCCATCTTTCCCAGGAGGAGGCTCCTCCAGAAATCAGCCAAGCCCAGCATTTCTCAGACTGTGACTTATGACTCCCTGTTGATGTAAAATCAATCTGATGGGTCAGGATCATTTTTAATAACGTAAAAATATTTACCCACAGCAGAATTCCCTTTTGTGTGGGGTACAGTTCTATGAGGCGTGACGCGTGCAGAGGTTCCCGGGAGCATCACGGTCAGGACATGGAGTGCTCCCCAGGTCCCAGAGACTCTGCCGTGCATCCCCAGCCCGCCCCCTGGCCACCGCTGGTTGGCTCTTGCTTTTCCAGAATGTCCTAGAAGGGACTCTGCTTGGTGCGGTCTTTGAGACGGGCTTCTTGCGCTGTCCTAGAGCATTTGAGGTTTACCCGTGGGGTTGCGTGCACCAGAAGTCCGTTCCGTTTTGCTCTTTTGTCCTGTCCATGTGAAAGCCACTGAGCCCTTCCAGCCTGGTGTCACCAGAGACATGGATTGCGGGGTCTGCCCGGGAAGAGAGGCGCAGGCTGGACTGATGGTGTCGTGAGCGGGGCCGAGTCAGATCACTGTTCCCCAAGACGCAAGACGCATGCGGGAACATCCAACAGTGAGCACGTCCCATGCGGCCTGAGGTTGGCCGCTGGGTTCCGTGGCCTCGAGCACTTTCTGAGTACCCCAGCCAAAGCAAAACTAAAGCCTCGAACCCTGACCCCGGCAGCCCTGGTCCTAGGAAGGAAGCGGGCGGCGCCGGGGGTCCAGGGCCGGGGCAGCTATCATTGAGAGCTGTGTGCGCCCCTCTCCTCGCTGAACCTCCTCCTCTTCCTGCTCCTTCGTATCCGGCTCCCCCCGTCCCCTCTGCTCCGTGCCGCCCACCGGTGACCCCTAGCCCAGCGCCCTCCTTCCAGAGTGCCCAGGCCCCCAGTGACCACCACATGGTGGCTTCCTGGTGTCCCCACCCTGCCCTACCACTCCTCCTGCAGGGAATTATTCCCCCGGCTCACCCCCGGGATCACAGGCACGCCGTTTCTCTGAAGAGCCAGAGTTAGGGGCCTGAGCACCTGCTCTGCTCTGACGTGTAGCTGGAGGTCTCTCTGCAGACGGGCGAGGCCGCTGCTCTGGGCTGGCTTTTGCCCCCAGAACAGGTGTGTGGAGGTCACGATCCTCAGAACCTCGGCGTGTGACCTCATTGGAAAGGGCAGCGTCGCAGATGTAATCAGGGGAGATGAGGCCATGCTGGAGCCGTGCCCCCGCGTGACTGGTGTCCCTACAAGAACAGGCCCACGCGGAGAGGGACGACTCCCAGGAGGAGAAGGGCAGTGGACCCGAAGGCAGGGGTTGGCCAGGGAACGCCAAGATGCCCGCAAAGCCCCAGGAGCAGGGATGGGCACGGCACAGAGTCTCCCTCACGGCCTCGAAGGACCAGCCGTGCCGACATGATCTGGACGCCCAGAGCTGGGAGCGAGCCGCCCATCAGCGGGACGTTGTGGCAGGGGTCCCGGAATTGAATGCATCCTGCCTGGAAGGAAGATCAGCTGCACAGCCTCTGATTTGCGGGCAGACTGTCCACTCTGCCTGAACGTGGTCCCGAGCCAGCTGCCTTCCGCAGCCTCCATCCCCCGGCCATCTGTCACCGGTCTGTCCAGCACCCGGCGGAGCGCCACATGCCCTCACACCTCCACTGGCCACTTCCGGCAGGTGACTCTCCCCCACCCTGCCCCATCTCGCGACCAGGAGGAAGGGCCCACCCTGGGCCTTTGCACGGAGCACCCGCAGCACCCAGCTTCCTCAGGCACAGCCTGCACCGGTGGATGGAGCGGAGGGCCCTGCGGGTCTGGGAGCTCCGCGTGCTGGGGGCAAGGGCTGAGGAGCGGTGACAGCGCCGTGGGGTCAGCACAGAGGGGAAGCCACGGCTGGCTGGGGCCTGGCTCAGGGTCAGCGCGGCGGATGGAGTGCAGCTGGGAGGGCAGGACGCAGCAAGGAGCACTGGGACGAGCCAGAAATCACGGCCCCACTGCCCAGAGAGACAGGAGGGACGTTCACGCCTGCAACACACATAGGACACGGAATAGACACACGGCGTGCATGCATGCAGGAACAACACAGACACGCGGGGGCAGTGCACACATGTGCACACAGAGACAACACGCAGTGGACACACATGCACGCACAAACAGACGCATGGGGGCAGTGCACACGTGCACACATGTGTGTACACAGACACACACATGGACAGCACTCACATCTGAATGCACAAACACCACAAACACACGTGGACAGTGCACATGCACACACAAACACACCACATATGCACACATGGACAGTGCACGCACATGCAAGCACACCACACACACATAGTGCATGGGCATGCTCGCACAATCACAAAGCATGCGTGCACCCTCCCTGCCCTCGGTCTCCCCAGTGAGGCCGTTGTGAGGTGCTCCTGGAGGTGAACGTTGCAGTGAAGACCGAGCACCTGACAACTTTGCCAGAGGTGTGAGTGACCAGCTGCCCCCGGAAGACTTGGTCCACTTGACCTCCAAACCGCACCGCAGCCTCCTGATGCGGGGAAGGTGGAGAGCCGCCTCCGGCTGTGGAAGGCTGTGGAAGGCCCCTTGTGTGGCATTCCTCTGGCAGAGGGCTGTCTGCCACGGCTCCTCACCCTCCAGGGTCCCAGTGGGTGACACGGCCTAAGAAGCAGACACAGTTCCCTCGGTGGACACAGACCTTTGGAAACCTCTCCTCTTTCCCTTTCTTACACGTGGGAACCCCTGCAAGCTTTTTCTGGACTCGGGGTCCATCCTTGCCCTGCGGGGCTTCTGGAGGAGTCAGCCTCCTTCTCGGGCGAGGGACACTGCCCTTTTGCTCCCAGGACACGGGTCTCCTGCTGACGCCGTTCCCGCCGCTGCTGGAGCCTGAGACCACAGTCCACATGAGCAGGGGGACAGAATGGCTCCCATGAGATCCCCAGGCCTGGCGCTGAAGTCAGTGCCCACCGGATCTGTTCCTTCTGGAGGCTGCAGGGAGAAGCTGCTTCCTCCCCTTGCCAGCGTCGGGAGGAGCCCGTGTCCCCTGGCTCGTCCCCTCCTCCACCTCACATCCCGTCCAGCGGCATCTGCTCTCCCCTCGACCTCTGCTTTCCTCTGCTTTTGTCCCCCCATCTTCTCTGCCTCCAGATCCCCGCCTCCCTCTTGTGGGGACCCCTATGAGGACACCGGGCCCCCAGAAACCCAGCATCGTCCACGTCAAGACCTGCAACTTCGTCATCACATGCACAAACACCGGGGATGAGGTCCTGCTCTTGTTTGGGGGCGTTATGCAGCCTGGCACACCCACTGAGTGGTGGGGTCCCACCTTGGCCGATCCCTTGGGGTTGGGGAGCCGCCTGGATCCCTCCCGGCTTCATCTGGACACCCACGCTATTAGGCGCATCCTGCCTTGCTCTCCCGGCGGTCCTCAAACTCAAGTGGGTCAGGTCCCTGGAGGGCTCAGAAGAGCGTGCTTGTTGTCCCCATCTGGTTCCTGATGCAGCAGGTCTGGGCAGGGGCAACAGGGGGCCCCCGAAAAAGACATGGAGAATGCACGCCTGGTGCCACCCTTTGCAGGTTTAGGGCCCTCTGTACCATGCTGCTCACAGTCCCCAGCATGTGGGAGGCTAGATGCCACTGGCCTCGCGGTATTGATGGGGAAAGTGGGCACTTTGTGAGGGCCAAGCCCATGGCCTCCCAGGCGAGGGGGACACGGTGACTGTGTTGTGTGCACCTGTAGGGAGGTCCCCTCCACTCTTGCTGGGAGCCCAGACGAGCTCCCCTTGTGCAGGGATATCCGGGTCCTTGTGGGCAGTGCGGGGGCCCACGGAGTCCCTGTCCTTGGAGGCTTTGTCCTGGGAGGGGACAGGATGGGCGTCTGAGTGCCGCTCACTCCCCCAACTCTGCATGAGCAGCTTTGCACAGCTGACCACACAGGACGCCCGCTGCGCGGGAGCTCCCGGGGGACATCGCACATTGTTTCCTCCTTCCTGGTCCTTGCAAGAAGAGACAATGTCCCGCGAATGCATTTGCATGTTGATCACGCGGTCATTATGTATCTCGGAGTTTTTATCGAGAGAAGAATGAGATAATCATGTTGGTGTATACTGAATAGACTTAAAAAGATTGCAAGATGGCACTTTCATTGGAAGAGGGGAATTAGTTTAAAAATATGCTGTCAAAATATGTTGTTCTAAATGCTGAGTTGATGGTTCTTTTGTTTTGCTTTGTTTCTTGAATGTGTCATTAGGAAAAATTAACAATGGCATCAACTGTGGGACGGGCTGCAGATCCTCTCGGAGGGGGTGTAGAGTTGTCCTTGTAATTTTGAAAAATAATTTCTTTGCCTTTAAATATTACATTTCTCATTAGGAAGACTCATCAGAACTTTTTTTTTCATTTTGTGAAAGATGTGTGCGTTTGGAGAAATCAAACATAAGATGCCACAAACTGGGGTCCCGGTGCCCCCCCAGGTCAGCACTACCTCCGCCCTCCCTGCGGGGGCCCAGTCCAGCCCTGATGCCCCCCAGGTCAGTGCCTCGGCCCCCCTCCCTGTGGAGCCCCCAGGTCAGCGCTGCCTCCTTCCCCCCACCGTGGAAGCCCAGTCCAGCCCCAGGGGGCCCTGGGGCAGGAGGTGGGGGGCTTCCATCACTGGGATCTGAGCCCATGGAGGGGGGCTGCGGCAACGCCTCTGGGGTCTCTCAGAAGGCGCAGTGTGTTTTGGAGCCCGGCACAGTCCTGCCCTCAGAGGACACTGAGAAAACACGGCCGGGAACAGATGGTGTGACGTCCCATGAAGGCAGATGTGTCTGCGTCAGCGGGTGAATGAATGATGCCCGCGTGCCAAGGTGGGCTGCAGGGGGGGGCTGCACGTCCGGAAGCCCAGGGAGGCCCCGAGGCCAAGCGGGACCAGAGCAGGGGAAGGCTGTGTGCTGAGCCTGGCAATCCCTGGGGCCCAGGTGGTGGCCACTCCCAACTGTCCTCCCTCTCTCCCTCCTGCCTGGAGGATACATCACCCTGTGACTGGGCCCCAGAACCTTCCAGAAAACAGGCATAGTGTGTGTGGGGGACCCCCACCCTCATCCCCGGCGTGCCCGAGATGAGCAGCAGACAGCCTCGGTAGTACCGCCCCGTGCCCTCCAGCCGGCCAGGTCTGAGGGGTGCCTGGGAAGGCGGCCACAGCCCGGGGCCTGCGGTTACCCAGAGGCCTCCTGGGAACAGAGCGAGGACGTACCTTCCGGTAATTCTCTTTGTACTGGGGAGGGAATGTGCATCGTGCAACAGTTGAAATGCAGACTCTCCAGAAGGGGCTCAGGCCCCCCCCGTGCCTCATCTGGAAGTTTCCACCCCAGCCACACCAGAGTCCTGGGGGCCCCGCACAGGAGGGCTGACCACGGGTCAGGCTCAGGGGCCGTGTTCCCTCCCGCCTCTCCCGGGACCTGCACCAGAGCCTGCAGGGTGGTGTCCATCCTCCTCCGTGTGTCTGTCAGGACTGGGGCCGCCGTGGAGGGTCTGGGAAGTGAGCAGAGGAGAGCCCGCCCCTTCCCACGGCTGCCCTTGTGGCCGAATCCCAGAGAGACCGGGTCCCGATGCCGCCGCACACACGGCCGGGCTTTGGAGGCACCTTCTTCTCCAGCCTGGCGGCTCTCTGGAGCTCCCTGTGTCCCTGGGGGCACGGGCTGTAGGGACTGTTAGGCCAGTCTCTCAGAAAGCAGCCTATCCCTGTCGTGGGCGCGTGGCTCCTGTTTCCGTGGAGCCTCAGATGCCCCCTCTCGGGTCGCCCCAACCCACGTATGTGCAAGTCCGCACTGAGCGCCCAGGGCACCGGCCTGGCAGGGAAGCATCGGACGGACAGGGTTCCTGCCCTCGGGAAGCTGACACCAGTGTGTGCCTGCTTGCAAGAGCATGCGTGTGAGTGTGCACGTGGGTTTATGTGAGTGCATTGTGTGTACATCTCTGTGCATGTGCATGTGTGCTTAGTTGTGAGCACACACATGTGCATGCATGTGAGGGTGTGTGACCATGTGTGTGCGCATGTGTGATGGGCCTGTGTGTGTGTGCACGTGCTGTGTCTGAGTGTGCATGCGTGAGTGTGGACGTGCCTGTGTGCATGTGTGATGGGACTGTGTGAGTGTGCATGCATGACTATGGATGTGTTTGTGCATGCGTGAGTGTGACCGTGCGTGAGTGTGCCGGTGTGAGCGTGCATGCGTGACCGTGGCCGTGTGTGAGCGTGCATGTGTGAAAGTACACACGTGTGCACGTGTTGGGGGATGAGTGTGGGGGAGGCTGCTCTGACTCAGCCTGAGGCTCCAGGGCTCTGTCCGAGCTCCGTCCCTCCACCCGCGCCCCTTCCCTGCCCACATCCCTGGCTGTGCCCTCAGCCCTGCCCTTCAGGCTCGGAGGCCGTGGTCGCTGGTGCACAAGCCTACAGGAGAGAGAAAGGGGAGGACGGGATTGCTCTTTCTTCTCCAAATCGGCTGTGCAGACCCCAAGTCCAGCCCCAGCATCGACAAAGGGCTCCCACGAAGGCGGCTTCTCTGCAGACTCCCGCGGCCCACTGGCGCTGCCCGCGTCCTTCTGAATGGGCAGCTACACCATGCCCTTTGCGGTGGGCCTGGGTCCCCCAGCCTTCTGCAGCGCCTGTGCTCTGGCCGGGGCAGCCACGGGGCAGAGAGTGGATAGGGCTCCGGCGCGGCTCCTGGGAAAGCTCCTGCCTTCCCAGGGAGACATGGGTCCTCAGCGGGCAGAGGAGGAGGCATCAGCCTGCAGAGCGGCCCCACCGGCCCAGAGGGGAGCACCCTGGAGGGAACGTGCAGGGGGACTGGGCTGCCTTCGAGGGGCCGGGAGCACTGAGGCGGCCGTCCACCGCCTCCCTGCGGGGCACAACGGGGCAGCGAGCAGACCAGCTAGACCCTGCTTATTTGTAGGAGTGGTCTCTGGCTCCCGTGTGTGTGAGGCCCCTGTGAAGGGGAGCGGGCGTGTCCAGGCAGAAGTGGGGGGATCTTCCACCAGGGCCCGTGGCAGAGTCGGGCGATGGGGTGGGTGTGGGCACAGGGCACGAGGCAGGGTGGGCATCAGGTCCCCCGTGGGTGCGGCACATGTGAACGAGGAGGCGATGGTAGCCCTGGGTGAGATGGGGGTCATCTCTTGAACGAGGGAGGGGCTTTGGGATGAGAGTCAGGGCATCCAGGACAGCTGGGGGCCGGCTTCTCCTCCCAGGCCCTCAGGGGATGTTCGACGCCCACTGTGGATGGGGCTTTTGGCCCCGAGTCCTCAGGCATCAGGCATCAGGCAGGGGAGCCCTGGCTCCTTCTCCTGCTGCTGACCCCTCAGCCAGCTCGGTCACCATGGCAACAGAGGAGGGGCGGGGCCGCATCTGCATTTTTGCAGCAGGAGGAATTTGGCGAGTCTCAGGCCTGTGTTCCCTGCCCCGTGATGACCAAGCAGGACACTCTCGAGCCTTTGTGTTCCCTGCCATCGTGCGTCTCCCCGAGCGGACACAGGCCGAGCAAACCTCCCAAATCAAGGCTCCGACATCAGAGCTTGGACCCCGAGGGTCCGCCCGGGCCGGGCGCCAGACAGAGTGCTCTCCTGGGACCATTCACGAGTCTCTGCTCCTCCGCGGAGCCCTGCCCAGGGACCTTGGGATCATCTCGTCCAAATTGTTGATGTTTGACAGGGAGAAACCGAGGCCCAGAGTCAGCCCCAGGGCCTCCCGGGGTCTCCCATCTCCTTCCTCTGCTCCTGGGTGGGATGGGAACTCCAGAGCCCCCCCGGCTGGCTCCCGAATCCCTGCTGACTAGACCCTGTGGCTTGGGGTTCGCCATCCTCTGTGAGGTGTGGTCCAGACCCGGCCGTCCCGGCCTGACCCTCCTGCAGGGGTCGTGGTGGAGGGAGTCCCAGGAAGGGGGGTGTGGGGCAGGGGGGTGACCCAGCATGTGCAGATGACAGGACAGAAAAGCCGCCCGGGCTTCAAATGACGAAGGCTGGGGCATCACGGTGGTGCCCGGAGTCACCGAGCTTTGTGCACCAGGACGGCCTCAACTCCTGCAGGTTCCTCGTCAGTCCCACCAGGAGTCAGGCCACGTGCACACGCGGTCTCAGGCAGGGGACAGCCAGAATGTGGCCGGGTGAGCCTGGAGACGCACGCAGCGTGTCCACCGCTGGGCGGTGCTGGCCGGCCCTTCGCGGCCTTTCCGCTGGGATGTGCAGCACCAGGGAGTGAAGAGCACCCCAGCTGTCCTTTACGGCGCTGTGGGAGGCGGGGCAGGCCTGCGGGTATTGGCCTCACCACCCTCCCTAGAGCGAGTGGACAGCAGGCTGTGCTTTCTCCTGCGCGTGTGCTTGGGATGTGCCTGGGATGGGTGACCTTGGAGGCCCCGAGGCAGCTGTCTTGGAGCAGGTGCATGTACAGGTCGGTTACCGATGAGTTCATCAGGGCGTGGTGGGGCAGGCAGGTCTGCGTCCCAGCAGCCATCTCTGTTCAGGGTGTTCCCGCCCTGGACCCTGGGCTTTCAACCCCGTTCCTGGGGTCGTAGTGGGAGCTCCCCACAAGCCACCCCGCAGGCCCTCGGCCTTGCACCAGAAGCCACAAGGCCACTGGGACACCTGGGAACAGAGAGCAATGTGCACAGAGGGCCTGTCCAGGACGGCCCAGGGCTGGTGCTCCCAACCCCCTCGGCCTCGCAGGGTAGGTGGGAGACGAGGCCCTGCATCTGACGGAGGGTCTGGGTGGGATTCCCCAGGCTGAGCCCCTCAGTGGCCACGGTCCCCGAGCGGGCGGCAGGTGGCTTTCTCCCGGAGCTGGACCCCACTGTGCCCTCTGTTCTCTGACAGAAGAGGGGTCTCCACCTTTCCTTTCTGTCAAAACAGCAGTCAGCTGGGCGGATCCATGAAGATGGAGCTAATGCCCTCCCCGCCTGCGCGCGTGCGTGGTCAGGGCTCTGCAGGAGATTACGGGGACCAAAGTCTGCCTCTGGGCATTCGCCTCCTCCCGCCTGGGCCGTGGGCACCCCTGCCAGCCCCTGTGGGGTTCCCGCCTCGCCCGGGCTCGGGGGAAGCTCCATTCTGGAAGCAGGGGAGGTCTTACCTCAAGAGACCAGCTCCCTACCCCCCGTCCCACAACTGTTCACGTGCTCACCAGACCCTGGTCGTGTTTCCAGGACTCTTTGGGGGTTTGGTGTTAGGGCTTTAAGTAATGAATTTCGGGTCTGTCGGTAATTATGCATTAAGTGTAAGTGGCTGCTTCAGAGGGTCCGTGCTACCAGGGGACCACCCTCGGCCCTTAGGGGATGGAGGTGGCAGACAGTAAACTCACTGGCTGGCGGTCACAGACGCCCCGGCCCCGCGGCCCGGCCTCATCCGAGCGGGTTTTAGCGCCTGGGGCACATTGTAGGGCCCGTGGCCGAGGTAGTCCCCAGCGACCCTGTCATTGGGTCTCCTGAGACTGTCCCCCAGCCTGCGGTTCCCAAGGTCCCCACGGAGGAGGGGCGAGGACCGAGAGAGGGGTCAGTGCGGCTCTGGCCGTGACCCCCTAGCCAGCGTTGCTCTGGGCCCAGCTGCACGCGGGGCTGCTGGGGCTGTGGTCCCTGCGTCCCCGCACAAGAGGTGCTGTCCCCTGTCCCCCAGGCGGGAGTGCGAAGCTGCATCCCAGGCCTGTCCAGGGACGAGGGGATAGCGGACATGCAAACACAAGGCAGGAGCAGACTCCTTGGGCTGGGGGCACGTCGGCGTGGGGGGCACATCACTGAGGCGGGTGGGTGGGCTGGGGGAGGTTAGGAGCAGGGACGGGGGGGACGGTCTCCCGTGTGAGCAGCCCCGCGTGCAAGCCAGGGGCAGGGTCCGTGCACGGAGCCCAGGGGCCTAGAAAAGACAGCCCGCCCTAGCGGGTGCCAGAGCCCATGTGCCCAGGTTCTCCAACCACGCGGAGGTGCCCGGCCAGAGCTGAGGCTCCGGCGCCTTCCCAAATGCCAGGAAGGGGCGGCGCCACGAGCCCGAGTAGAAACGCGGTGAGAAGATTGGCCAGGGCAGGGCGTGGGCCCTGAGCACGTGCCTGCTCATCATGACTGGGCTGAGGGACGAGGCAGGGATGGCACGGGGGATGGAGCAGTGGGTGCGGGCACGGGCAGCTCCCCGAAGCTGAGCACGTGTGCCTGGAGCTGGGGTCCCAGCACTGCAGCCGAGGACAGTCTGGAGAGGGCGGGCAGAGCTGACAGGCCAGTGGCCCGCTTCCCTCAGGAAAGCCTGAGGAAACCCTTAGGGACGGGGGCACGGGGCTTGGCCAGGCCTTCCTGCCCTGTCGGCCTGGGGCCCCCGTGGAGGTGACCCTGCGTGGTCTGCTTCAGGGCTGACGGGAGAGGAGAGGCCATGACTACCCAGCGGGATCTACGGGGGAGTGAGGGGCAGGTGGGCAGGGACGGGGCTACCAGGTGAGAGGGAGGCTGTGGCCAGTGCCTGTGGGGACTGCGGGACCCTCCAGCCCTATTTCATGTGTTAGATGGAGGTTGGAGGAGATGCAGACCGTGTGCAGCCTGCTGGGGGCCATGGGGTCAGGAAGGGCCTGGATCTGCCGACCACCATGGTCAGGTGACAGGGTGGGTTTGCGCTCGCTCAGAGCAGAGGGTTGGGCAGGGCGCCCAGGGGCCCGGCATGGAGGACGTGGCCCGAGCCCGACTCCAGGCAGTGTGCGGCCGGGAGAGGTGGGGTGAGGGGATCGCAGGTTCGGGTGGCAGCGCGGGGCACATCGGCCGTGGAAGGCAAGGGGTGGGCCAGAGTGCTGGCCGCTGGGCCTAGGCGGGCCCCTCGCCCTCCGGCGCTTCCCTCTCTCACCCGCCAGAGGCCGGCCCCTGGCCGCGCCGTCCCCCAAGCTGTGACGGTGCCCGTGCTCCCACCCGGCTTCCCACCCCTGCCCTGGCCAGGCTTTAGGGCGACGGGGACGCTCTGGTTCTGTGTGGGGCTGACTCCTGGAGGATGGGTCCTCCACACACGCACACACACGTGTTAGGAAATCGGTGTGGACTGTGCGCCCTCCCGCCCGGCTCCGGCCGGTGCTGGCCACCCAGGCTTCTCGGAGCAGCGAGAGGGAGAGCCGTCTGTCTCCGGGCTGCCCTTCCTCTAGCCGGGAAACAAGCGGGTGTCCCCCGTTCGCCCACGCGGTCTTGTCCATACCAGATTGGCTGCACAGCAGGCCCTGGTCTCAGCTGCGGCAGCGTGTCAGCGCTGGGAGCCCGCCCCGTAACAAGCATGCCCGCTGGGGAGGGGCCGGGGGCCGGGGACGCACGGGCAGGAGCCCGCGGTGGGGCTTGTCGAGCCGACATTCACTGTGCAGGGACAGGGATTCCCGCCCCCTTATCAAAATCAGACATTTCGAAGCCTCCTGAGGAACATTTAACTCTTGCATGTCCGTGTCCACAGCACGCAGGGGTCGGGCTGTCCTGCTTCCGTGGCGGCCACACGGGGACACGGGGACACGGGGACACGGGGACGCTGTCTGTGGTGCCGGACGGTGGAGCTCACGCAGACGGTACGCCCTCCTCGGGTATGTGGCTGGGCTCTGAGGGGGCGAAGTTGGCCAGAGAGAAGTGGCCACCAGGCCTGGCTTGGCCCCATTCCCCGGCGGAAGTCGGGGATCTGGACCCTCGGGACCTCCCAGCCTCGGGTGCCTGTCCTGGAAGAGCTTGGAGCGGGCCGTGCTTGGGGACATCAGGGAGGCCCCTGCTGACGTGGGCCAGAGGCTGGGCAGCGGCAGTGGATGGGGCTGGCCGTTCTGTGGCCCCCATGCCCTCTGTGTCCTCTGTCAGCCACGTGGCTGGTCCCCAGAGACTGGAGGACACGCATTTCTGCTCTGTCCCTGGCACATTTCCCTCAGTGTTTTCCAGGAGGGAACATTGTGGGGGAAAAGTGGGGAGTCCTGGGTGGTGTCCCCTCCTCCGCCTCCGTCCACTCTTCACGACCGTGGGTCTTGCCGGGATGGTCGTGCCGAAGCCCGGGCAGTCCATGTGTGCATGCTAAGAGGCACCGCGTGGCGTGGAGGAAGGGGTTGAGGCTCACATCCTGGCCTGGCCATGTTCCGATGGCATGGTCCTGGGCAAGCGTGGCCTCTGAATCGTGGCAGCTGGACGTCAAGGTGAATTCACAGCCTTCTCGTGAGCTCCAGACAGCTCGCAGCTCCTCATGTGCCTGGAACAAGGGGCTCAGGTCTTCGTGGAGTTCCTGCTTTCTTGACCAGTGACTTCCCAGCATCTTTTTCTTGAGAAAACACAGGCGCATGGGGATCCTTCGTGGGTCACACGCACTCGCGGTTGCTTGGCTAAAGGAAGTCACCCGGCATCCCGGCGTCCCCAGGACCGGGACCCCGTCTCTGCCCGCAGTGCACCCTGCAAGATCCAACCACAGGCGGCCTCCACGGCACCCAGGAGCCACGGAGACACCCCGCCAGGGTCCACGGAAAAACCAGAGCTCCGTCCTGTGTACCTCCTCCTCCTTTATGTCCCGTCTTAGTGTGTTTCACGAGGTGCGAGTAGATGTCTGCGTTCGGCGTGAGGACGCAGACGGAGGGCCGCACGGTCGTTTCTGTAAACGATCTGATGCCAGGACACAGAGATTCGCAGACCGCGGGCTCGGAGCGTTGCTGCGCCTTCCAGCTCAGGTGGGGCCGGGCACGGTTCCCCTGAGTGCGGTACCTCGGGGCCTTCTGCTGACCTCCTGAGTCATTGCCGTTTTCAGGCCCTGCTTTCTTGGTCAGTAATGACATTTCTCCGTCTCACGGAGGATGCTTTCTGTACGGAGGTGAAGACAAGGCCGGCTCAGCCAGGGCCCTGGAGAGGCGGCCGGAGAGACCCCGTCAAGCCCCCAAATTGGTTTACTTGCCAGATAATCGGAGGCAGAGAAGGTGCCGCAATAGGACATGGAGTCCTGTATTGCGGGCGCATGGCCCGGCCCCCGTGGGATGCGCGGGGATGGGGGCGGCCGTCACTATGAAGTGGCTGTGACCGTTTCCCAGGCAGGAAAAGCTGTTTGATTTCCCTTCTGGCACCTGGTCTGCAACAAAGAGAATCACTAGGCTGACTTTTCCGAAAGACAAAGGTGCCTGGAGGTGGAGCCCATCGATGCAGCTTTCCCTTCGCCACCCTCGGTGTCGTGTGTTTTCAGTGGGCACCGTGCACGTGGAAGGTGGGGGCGCGTTACTTGGCGCTAAGGGCTGAGGGGTGGGGCGCTGGGGCACAGTCTGTGAAGGTGCTCGAGGCCGCCAGGGCTTCCTGTGACCGTTCGCTCCGTCCTGTGCCCCCATGAGACGCGCCGGGGTTGGGTCGGTGCCCGTGCTTCTCTGAGCCCGGACACCAGCCCCTGCAGCCCGTCCGGACCCGCAGCAGGAGCCCCTGCTCCGGGGAAGGAGGGGCCATGAGCTAATGCAGATGGATGCAGCACCTACATCTGGCAGCTAGATGGTCCTTGCGACGGGGAGCTTGTCATCAGCAAGGGGCCTGCAGGCGGGGATCGCCCCCAGCAGGTGACATTTCAGCCACGTTTGGGGTAGCAGGAAGTCAGACCTGCTCTCCGTGGGCACACCGCAGAGTCCCAAATCTATAGCAGCCCTGGACTGGCCTTTCGCTGGGCAGAGTTGGGGGACAGGGGAGCAGGTGCGTGGTCCTGGGGCTGTGGGGGGTGGGGGAGGGTTTGGTTTGATGCCACATGTGACCAAAGCCTCTGGAAGGCAGAAGGAAGCAGAAGAAAGATGCAGTCTGAGTTAGGCTCGAGAGGCTCTCCTGGGTGGTCCGGGATGGGGGTTGGGAGCTGGGGGGAGGCTGACGGAAGCGTCAGGGTGTATGGTGGCAGCGCTGTGTGGTGGGAATGGGGTGCCCACAGCCTTCGGGCACCTGCTGGAGTGACCCCCAGGGAATCAGAGCAGTGGAGATGCTTCTGGTTGCAGGCGACAAGATAGCTCGGCCCAAACTGGCTTAAGCTGCAAAGGGGCCGCTGGGGATGAGCGTCCAGGCCCAGGGCCTGCTGGGGCCCTCACCCCTCTTGGGCTGGCCTGCTCAGCAACCCCGTGAGCCTGCCAGATGCACCCGGGGCTGGGCCCTCCTCCCCCCAGTGCCGGGCACAGACTTGACCCCCGCCTTCTGGGAGGCAGGTGGAGGTGCGTCCAGGCTGGACCAGCGTGGGTCAAAATCCATTCTTGCCTTTGGGCTGCCCCTGGGGAGAAGTGGAAAGTGCCGATGTGCTGAAGCGAGTGGGGACGGACCGGCTGCCCTGGACCATGGCTGCCCGGAGCTGGTGGCCCCCGAGAGGAGGCTTTGTGGGCATTATGAGGGGCTGGGCGGGCAGAGGCTGCTGTCCCCCAACAGAGCCCTTCTCAGAGGCCACTTGTCTGGGGTGTCCTGAAGCCGAAGGATCACACGCCTCATGAGTGACCAGGTCCTCCCGCCTCTGCGTTCCTGGGTCCCGGCGTCCAATGGGGCGTGTGCACCACTGACCTCCGGGGTCTCCCTCCTCCTCCAGCCGAAAAGTCGGCACACCCTTGCCCGGGCTCACCTTTGTCCCTCGAACATGTTCTTTGTTCTTTTCACAGATCCAAGCCTTGGTTCCCGTCTTCCTCTTCTGTTTCAAGTTACTGCGCTAAAATAATCTTATAATTTGCCAATTATTCCTTATTTACAAAATGATATTATTTAGAATTTAGTCATTAATGTGCTGTGAAACACAGGGTCTCATTTTCAGCTTCTGAGGCTCAGAGGAAGATTTGTGGGGTTCGGTGCAAGGGGTTTGTTCTGTGTTTGCCCATTGGACTGTTTTTCATCGCCAATCATAAAAGCAGCCGTTTATTAAAAGCTGGCCAGGTGGTGTCAGGCCTGACGGGTGATTTATGTGTGGGTGTGTAGCTCTTGTGTGTGCGAGGACCCTGAGAAGAGTCACACGGGGCAACGGGGATGTGGCTGAGGGATGTGCCCAAGGCCACCTGGCCAGGAGGCAGTGCCCACTCCCAGGCCCTGGTGTGCCAAAGGTTCAGCTGTGGCCCTTATGACCCCGTGCCTCCCAGCCGTTCTCACGGGGACCCAGGACCCCCCCGCCCCGGGCATCCTGGCTGTGAGCACGGGGACCCAGGACCCCACTGCCCCATGCCTCCCGGCTGTGTGCTCCAGGACCAGAGACCCTTCCCAATGCTCATGCTCCTGGGCTGTGTGCAGGGACTCACAGTTTTCCTGAAGGTCCTTGTCTTTCTGGCCGAGGCTCCAGGATTGGCTCCAGGATTCCGTGTTTGATCTCAGACCTGCATTCTGGGCTGCCCTCGGCTCTAGGCGAAGTGCCGGGCAGGTTCGTGGTTCATGCTGTCACATTTTCTTGTCCGCATCAGGGGCTGTGTGTGGGTGGCATCTCCCTCGTAGGGAGGCTGGAGGAGGTGGTGATGGGAGTTCTTGCCGGGTGGTGAGTGCTGGGGGCTCAGCTCGCCCTCCTCACGGCCCTGGGCTCTGGGCTCAAGCCCTCCCCTGTAGGACTCTGCTCCCATCCTAGGCAGGGCCTGGTGCCGGGCTCTGGGCTCAGGGGACTCTGCCTGTGTCTCAGGGTGGCCCGGTGACCCGCGTCTGCCCGGGAGGCTCTGTGTTCTGCAGCGTGACCGCCACCTGGGACCCACCTGCTTGGGTTACCCACTCTGTCCCAGGCATGGGCCCTGGGGCACTCCCCCAGCAAAGCATCACCAACCAGGTGGCTTAATACCAAGGACATGTGTCGCCTCTCATTCTGGAGGCCAGAAGCCTGAGGGGCAGGGATCTTCCTTCTGAGGGAGAATCAGCTCAGGGACAGCGGGCGGCGTGCCCGGGCCTGTGGCTGTGCCCCCTACCCTCCGCTCCGGCTTCATGGCGAGTTCTCTGCCCCCTTTCCTCTTGGACGGGGACCCAGCCTCCCTGGCAGGATCAGAGCCCACACCCTCTGGCAGGACCTCCCCTCCACTCTCTACATCGGCAGCAACCCCATTTCCACATCTGAGGATTCTGAGGGCTGGGACGCGAACATCCCTTTGAAGGGGACAAATTCAACCCCTGAGAGGCAGGTTGACCTCTCTGTGCCTCAGTGTCCCCATCTAGCACCACCTTTCCTGGCTGTTGGGAGACATGATGCAAATACTTAGCATGGGGGTGGGGGGCACCTGGGGGGGCGCAGTCTGTTAAGCGTCCGACTCTTGATTTCGGCTCAGGTCGTGATCTTGGGGTCGTGAGGTCGAGCCCCGTGTTGGGCTCCATGCTCAGTGGAGAGTCTGCTTGAGATTCTCTCCCTCTGCCTTTGCCCCCGCTCGTACTCACTCTCTCTTTTTCAAATAGATGAATAAATCTTAAAAAAAAGTACTTATCATGGGACAGGCCTGCATTTGGTGGAAGGTAGCACGAATTATTTCAAACAAAGCTGAGCCATCTTCCTGGTGAATATAGACCGGTGTGGGGGGATGGTGACTGGGTCCAGCTTCCCATCCCAGGAATGTGGGGTGCCCACTGGACACAGACCAGGGGAGCAGTCCCCTTCCCAGCACACCCACTGCCAGGCACAGGTGGGACGCCGGCTGCAGGGGGTGGTGGTGAGTGGTGGTTCCGGTGGGTCTGCCTGGGCTCCGGCCCGAACGGGAGGACCACGGTCAGCAGTGACCAGCCATGGCCCCATTTCCAGGAGGGCCACGCTGGGGATGCTGGCCTTGCATCAGAGAGGTTGGGAATACCCTTCCTCTGTCCCCAGGAGAGGAGCGCGCCCGCCCACGCGCCCGCAGCAAATGTTCAGCCCCGGCTTCCAGTGAGCCTGCCAGGCGTGCGTGTTGGAGGACCAGATGGAGGGCCAGTGCCCGGCCCACGTCCTGCAGCTGTGAGACCACGCAGTGGGAGGGGGCAGGCAGCAGAGCCCCACGTGGGGCCCCGGGGCAGGCGGGTGTGCTGGGCCCCCCGGGGACCTCCCGCGGCGGGTCACACGGACGGCCCCGCGGTGCCCGGGGGGACAGGCAGGGAGGCGCGTCTGTGCCCATTCCACGGGCCCCTCGCCCCTCCCCAGCCCTGTCCCAGCACCTGCACCCGCCCGTGTCCACAGGGTATTTCCAGGGAAGCCTGAGGGGTCTGGTCCACTCAGTTTTAATGTTTCCTGTAGTTGTGCTGGGGTAAAGACTTCGTACGGCGTCCGCTCCTCTCGCTAAACACCCATCAGTCAAGAGAATCACCCCCTCAGGGCGGGAGACCTGACCCGAGTCATTTTTTGCAATAACATTTGTGGAGCTTAAACACAAAAATCTTCATGGAAGTATCATAAAACGTAATCATGCTACAAAGCCGGCTGAATGGCCGGGAGGTGACCTTTCCAGCCACACTCTGGAGGAAATGCCACCCAGGAGGGCGGGCGGGGTGTCACGTTGGAAGACGCCTCCCCACAGGCAGGCGCAGATGCGGGGCTCGCTCAGAAGCTGCCCAGCGGCCGCGCAGTCTGGAGAGAAGACAGAGCCGCTACCACGGGCGGGAAGGTGGGGCTGGGGCCGCCTGGGGGTCAGCCTGGGACCTGCCACCCGGGCTGGGTGGAGGGTCCCTGAGACCCCACGCCTGGACCAGCCGGCGTCCCGGCCAGTGGGTCCTGCTGAGGATTTGCCCCCGAGCCAGGGAGGGGCCCTGTTTTCCACCTGCTCAGCTGGAAAGGCCCCCACCAGGACTCCAGCGGCCCCCGGGGCAGGGAAATGGGGTCCCTACAGCCCGCGGAGCCCTATGGGCTCCGGGCTCTGCTCAGGGGCGGCTTGTGGGCAGCAGACGTCCTGCCCCAGGGGACCTACACCATGTCATCGGATGGCGGTGGCCAAGCCAGCCCAGCCCGCACACAGACGCCTGGTACTCAGTGGGACTGGCAGACTGGGCTCCGGAGGCCCTCATGTGGGAGCCCCGCACGCGCTAGCGGGACAGCCGGGCCTGTGGCGATGGCATCTTCCGGGCGGGGGCTGGGTGGGCTTCCCCTGCAGGAAGAGCTGCCGGGGGGCCCTGGCCTCCCTCCAGCTCCTGGCCTCACCCTGACAGCTCCCTCCATACTTCAGCCGACGGCAGCAGCCCCCAGCAGGCAGAGGGGGCCGGGGCCTGGTCACCGCTGGGGACCTGGGGGCGGCTGCCCCATCGGACCTCAGTCCCGGTGACATGTGGCAAGGCGGCTCTTGATGGGGGCGTGAGGACTTCTGCCCGGAATGCTAGTTTGGGCTTCAGTGCCAGGGGGGGTGAAGATGCAGCGGAAGGCAGGTTAACACCGCCGGCTCCCCCCGGCTGCAGGAGAGCAGGCGCCGGCCGGGTTCAGGGGCTGCATTTCTGTCCCCAACGCCCCGACTCCCTCGTGAACACCAGCTTTGAGGGTTTGCTTCGTCCCCGCGAGGCCAGGGGAAGGCCCGAGCGTCTCCATCGCCCGACTGGGCCTTGGAGAGAGCGGCTGGTCGAGCTTTTATGGCGATCAGGAAGGGTGTGGTGTTGAAATCGGGGTCACGAGCATCCAGGAGGAGGTTGGGCGCTGTGCTGGGATTCGGGACCACCAGGCCCTCAAGGTCAGGTGTGGACTGAAGCTTCCGTGGCGTATTTTCCATCAGGGCAGCACCTGGCCCTGGAGTGGCCTTTTGTCTGGGTGGGAGCAGCTCCCAGGCCAGCCCCCAGCAGTTCAGCCGGTAGAAGAATCCTCCTAGATAAGACAATGTCGGCCACCTCTGAAATCAGTCCCCGACATTTAGGTTCTAAGCTAGTTTTCAGACCCTGAGGAAATAGGTTTTTAGAACGTACCGTTCTCTTTCTGCACTTTTTCCTGAGCTTTGCCATCAGCTCAATGAGGCCCGTCCTACCCATGGCCACGGCCACCACTTTGCCTAAGGCCACTTGGTTCCAACATTGGGGCCAGTTTTTCTGATCACCACCTGCGCTCTTTGTGCAAATGTCTTGGCAGCCCCTGGCTCCGGGGGGGCTGCACCCGCCTGTCCTAACTCACTTATAATTTATTGTAACCGGTGTGACTTGGATCCTTGGCTGGAACGGGACCCCCTAAAATGGCAGCAAACCCAGGCCTTATCAGCTCTGTGTTCCCAACGCCCAGCAGACAGCCCAGTACATAGTAGGTGCTTAATGAGTGTCTGTGGGGCGTGCGAAGCTCGTGGAGCCCGGTGGGGCATCATTAAGCATCCTGTGCTGGTGATGGATAGGAGGACGGGCTGAAAGGCTGTCCCGCTCCCCAGGGCTCTGAGTCTCCCAGAGACCCAGGGCGGACTCCCAGAACTGATTCAGGACCAGGCCCGGGCAGGTTCGGTGCAGGACCGCTGTGGGCTGGGGGACCCCAGAGCCTGCAGAGGAGGTGGGGGGTTGCTGCAGGTGCTCGGAGCCCCATGGACTGCAGTCCTGGCACATGGTGGGGCTCAGAGCCCTGTCCCCACGGCCCACCCTATAGAAGCAGCAGGGTCCGCCCCAGAGTCTGGCAGGGTAGATGCCCTCAGTGTCTGCGGAGTGAATGAATGAAGGAATGAGTGAACGAATGAGTGAATGCCTTGTGTCATGTGTTGGCTTGGGGACCGGGTGGTCCGGGGTCTATGGGTCTCAGGCAGGGCCTACCCAAGGGAAGCGGGCCAGTGTGGGCCACCCAAGGTCCCGGCCGGGGCCTCCTCCTCAGTCACGGAACAGCCCTGGCAGGCAGCCTGGAGGAGGCCTCTCTACTGCTCACCTGCGAGGGCCTCCTCCACAGGGAAAGCCCCCCGTGCTCTCAAGCAGCTTCTCACCTCATGGTGTGCACACCTGTCCCAGGTCGTGGTGCTGTGAGCAGGCGTGGGGTCACTAAGTGCATGTTCGTGTGGCGAAAACATGTCGCGCTCTGCTGGCCCCCAGGACGCCCGGCCACCCTGCGTGGGAAGGGGCAGCGGACGGTGGCAGGCCGCTCCCCCCACCCGACCACCTTCACCCAGTTTGATGAGGATTGAAAATAGCCAGTTGGCTAGACTCAATCTTTGTCTTGTTTTAAAAGAGTTTGTTTTTCCAGACTCTATCCAAGTCTGTTTTAATCCACCAAAAGCAGAGCTAAGTTTGATAAATAAAAGAAGATTAAAAGTGGTAGAGAAAAATGTGTTTCCCCCCCAAGCTCCCAAGAGAGCGCTGCCAAAATCGAAGCGTGGAAACAGAAATAGAAATGATCAAAACGTCTGATGGTATCTCTATTTTGAAATGGAAAGACGGTGCAGACCCGCAGCGGAGCCGTTTACGGGAGGGTCCCGCGGCCCGGGGCCACCTGTCTCCCGTGCTTGGTGCACTGAGCGTTTGGGGCCGTCTTGCTCCGCCCAGACGGACGTGCAGGTGTCCCGCGCCTGTGAGTCCCTGGCCGTGCGGGATGGAGGGCACCCCTGAGCTGTCCACGGGGGAGGCCGGGGTCCCCCGTGGGCCACGCCCTCCCTGGGGCTTCTGTCTCTTTGCCTGTGAGGTTGGCGCCCGGGTGCTGGTGAGAGGCGGAGGGTCCTCGGCCGTGGCCAGTCACTTGGCCAGCGTTCGGGCAGCCAGGACGACTGTAATTAAGCACCAGTAGCGGTGAAGGGGACAGGGACTTGCTTTCAGAGCCTCCGGGTCCATCCGCCCGCCACTTGCATCTCGGGATGCGCTCCGCCCCCGCCGAGCTGGGGGTGGGTTTCAGGACCGCCTTCGACGCCCCCAGATCTGCTGAATCGGGAACTCCCAGCGGGGCCGGTTTCTCACACCTTTCTCCTCTGCTCCGACGGATGCTGTATCCGCCCCCTTTGTAGGTGGGGGGAAGGGGGAAGTCGACGTCAACTGACCTGCCTGGCACTGGATGGCTCAGCAGCGATGGGGCCGAGCCGGGGGAGGGCCGTCCTCGTCCAGAGCCCGAGCCCCACGCCTTCGGCCCCACGCGTGTTTCTGCCCCGCGCTCTTCCTTCTCGGACCCTCCGACGTCCCTGGAGCCCCGGTGCTGGGGGCCGTGGCGGCCTGCGCTCCAAAGCTGAGGAGACCCCAGGCACGGCCGGAGGGGGAGCCCGCCCCCCGAGGTCTCCCGGGGCCCTGCGCTCCTGGGAGACCCATCCCTGGTGCGGGGGCTCCTTCTCAGGAGTGAAATGTGACGGGAAGACGTTGGGGATTGTGCCGAGTCCCCAGAGGTGAGCCGCCCGCCGCATTCCCCGGAGCTTCCCCACACTGCCGTCCCCGCCAGGGCCCGTGTGAGCTCGCATCCCCGGCCAGCCCACGTGGGAAGCCGAGGCCTGGCGCTGCAATGCTGCGGGGCAAGCTGGAAACTCGGCGAGGCGCGGCGCTCACGTCTGTGGGTCCGCGACGGTGGGGCTGGACAGACCGGGTCCCGGGCTCCAGGTCAAGGCTGTGGACTCCCTGGGGTTCTGCTGATCTGGGCAGGGGGCACTCCAGCCTGAGCACGGGGTTCAGGGCTGCCCTGGGCATGAAGCTCGAGGGGCCCAACCTCAGAAGCACATGCCAAGCTCACGGTCACTCCCTGCCCCTTCGAGGGACAAATCCCGCCGGCTAACGCAGGCGGCACCACCAAGCTGGCGTCAGGGTGGGGGGGCAGGGAGGGCGTTTACTCAGTGGCCCACCACCCTCCCCGAGCTCCTCCATCCAGTTCCCTGTAGTACGTGTCATACAGCAGGGGCTTAATGCATGCCCCGCTCGCTGCTCGACGAAAGTCAGTCGTTCCCTGAATTCATTGTCTTTCTGGGAATGAGATTATAGGATGCAATTATAGGATGCCATCACACCCACGCCGAGGCTTCCGGCCAAAGAGAAATTCTTTACAGAAATCAAATTGACCCAAAGAAGAGTTCTCAAACCTAAAACGTGAATTCGCTGGCAGGAAACACCTCCCGTCTCACGGTAAATCGTCTCTGATTGGAACTCTGAAGGGTGAACACCTTCCTCACTCCTTCCTCGGCTGGCACCGGGTGCTGGCCAAATTCAGGGCCGTCAGCCCATCCCTCTGCCTCCGTCCTCCCAGTCACTGGAGATGAATGGCCGAGGCGTCTGCACTCGCTCCGCCCGGCAGTGGGCTCATCCTGACCCCACACAGCAGCGTGTCCGCGCTGAGGCCCGTCCGTGGACCGCTCGGTGCTGCGTGCCCCAGCGCCCACCGCATCACCTTGGCAGAGGTGGATTACTAGTTCGAGATCCATGCTAATCCTGAACTTTGGTGCAGCAAATGATTCTGCACACATTTCAGAAAGGGGCCCTCGTTTGAATTTAAATATTATTCATCGAATTCATGTGGTGGCATTTGGAGAAGGGGACCAGGGGTTACCAAGCAGCAGGCTCCAGCAGCTCCAGCCAAACAGCACAGCTGTCACTGAGGGGCCGGGCTGGCTGGTGTCGAGGCTGCTCTGCTGGATAGGACCACCCCAGACGGCGTGCTCCCGGGGAGGGGCGCGGCAGGGCCGGGCCAGGCCGTGGGCCGCCTTGGGGCAGGCTGCATCGGGCGGGATCCACCTCTGGCTCCACGAGCCGCGTGGCCTGGGGCAGTGGGCAGAGCCGCAGGCCCCCACGCGTGCTGGGGAGAGTAGCACCTGGGCCAGCCCACTCTGCGTCTCCGTGCCTGCTCCCACCACGCACGCGGCCCCACCTGTTCTCCGCGCACACGGCCTGCCGGGAACCGCGTGCTGAGTCACCTGCCGGCCTTTGTGTCCCCTCACGAGTGGCTCGAGCACCTCCCCAAGCTACGCACAGGCTTCCTGCATGGCCTGGCCCCGTGACCGTCAGCCCCCCGAGGGCAGGGCGGCTTTGTGTTGCCGGCCCCATGTCCCCAGGGTGCAGCTCAGGACCCAGCACTCAGCCAGTGCCCGCCCAGCATGGGGTGAAGGAATGACGGGACCACTCCTCGAAGTCAGCACTAGATGCTTCTCCACCTGGTCGCCCAAGTTCCCAGCCCCCAGGACTGAGGCAGAAACTCTCCAAGGAACAGTCACAAATGACATCCTAAATGAAGTGGCCTTTGAGGGGAGAGCGACCTCCGCCTGAGAAGCCTGGCCCGAGTTTCCGTTGACTTCCGGTGGGCGCTGGGCCCAGCTAGACAGAGCGCAGGGGATGGGACCCTTGGTCTCTGATCTGGGAGCCCCAGAATCATGACTGCCTACTTTGCAGCCCAAGTCATCAGAACGCAGGGTGATGGCGGAGCCCTGGAGCATGTGCCCCCGCAGACGGTGACCTGGGGTCAGAGCAGCCTAAGCTGCCTCCTCTGGGCTGGCCGATGGGCAGCCTGCCCATGCTGAGAATGAGGATGCTGGGCCAGGCCGCGCAGAGGGCACAGGATACGTACCCCGGGCAAGGGAGGGAGCACAGTGAATTCCTCGGAACCAAAGTGCTGAACCTGCTGGCCTCACGGGGCCTCGGACTGATTTTCTCCAGGGGATTCAAGCAGTGGGCTGGGGATTGAGTTCTTTGAAGCTGGATGTGCATTTTAAAAGCATGTGCATCTCCTCACTCCCTTTGATGTGTCCGAAGTAGCTGCCTTGGTCCTGATGGGAGGACCAGGCCGTTGGGAGTCAATGAGGAATCCTGCTCTGCTCCTGGTTATGTGGCTGCCTCCGGCGCCGAGGGTGAGGTCACAGGAAGTTTGGGGGCTTCCCCTCCCGTCCACAGGGCTGTGGCCAGTGTGGCCGTTGTCCATCCGTCCGCGCCCTCCCTGCGCTGGTCAGGAGCGATGCCCTCCTGCAGCCGGAGCCCGTCTCCCCGGGCTTGAGAAGGTGCTGTGGCGGGTGCAACCGGGAGAGCAGAGCATGCGGGGGGAGCCCTGGAGAAGCTGTTCCACCTCCCCGGAGCTGCGAAGGAGGTGTTTGCGGCCGGGATCCTGCACCTTCCATCCAAGCTTTGCTGGAAGGTGGAGTGCATGATGCTTAAGGGGCCCACTGTGGGGACTTCCAGTGCAGATTCAAGGACCCAGCCCTAGAGGAGTGTCTTATCCCGAGGCAGACCCACCCTCTGACTGTTCCCTACAGGCCCAAAGCCGTCCAGACTTGGATCTGTTGGTCCCGCGTGTGGACAGAGGCATGGCAGGAACCCCGCAGCCGGTGCGCCCGGGGAACCTGGTCCAGGACGCTGTCTTCTGATGGAAACACCTTCTCTGACCTCCTCCTGCCCCAGGAGCCAGGGGGGTGCGTCTGGACTGAAGGGTGCCCAGAAGCAGCTGGGTCCCTCTCATTGTGCAGAAGACGCTCAGCTGTTGAAAAAGGTTCACCACGTCTCAGCTGACGGTCCTGCCTTGGGTCTTGGTGAGGAGGGTGCTCGTGCATTGCTGGTGCGCTGACCCCCTGCGGCTCATCCGGGGGTGCCCTGGGCCCCCCGGTTCAGCATCATGCAAAGCCCCCCACGACCCCGAAGTGCAGGGGTGAGGTCTGATCAAGCAAGGGGTGCGGCCCTGGGAATCCCCTATGGAAGGATGGCACGGTTCAGAGCAAGTCTGTCCAGGAGGGACGGGCCCCACATGTCCCACCCGGAGGGGGGCAGGAGCCAGGGCCTCACTAGCTTTCTGAGCACACGCCGAGGGGACGAGCCCATCAAGGATTCCATTCCAGAACTCCTTGATATTTGACTTAAAGTTCAGTTCTAAATATAGACCCGTTGCGGTATGTCACAAAATGTTGTCTTTAGGTGCGTGTGTGCTTATGTGCGTGGGGAGGCCAGGGTGCCCGGTGTTTCTCCATCTTTCTTACCTTCTGAGGCTTTAGGGAGGAAGACACAGGAGGTAAGGGGAACCATGGGCGGGATCTTTCCTAAGACCCCCGTCCCGGAGACCCAGGCTACTCTTCACCCGCTCCCGTGGCCAGAGCCACCCCCACCACCCCAGCCCTCCCGTGGCTGAAGCGCATGTGGGCCGAGTGTCCCGGGGCCACGGGCCAGATGCTGTGCCAAGTGTGTGATCCTTGGAGGATCCGTGTGGGTAAGCAGCTCCGCTCCATCCATCAGAAGGAGCCTCTCGGGTCATGGTGCTCGCCCGGGCTTGCCCAGGGCCCCTGGCTCTGCCTGGGTGAGACTGGCCTTGGCTGGGGAGGGCTTTGACGGGAGGCCGGCTGCCCTGGGGGCCCAGCGAGGCCAGGTCAGGCCTGTGTTCACATGGCTGTCTCCATGTCCAGGACCGGCCCTCCCACTGGGGACAGTGAGAGACACTGGCCAGCACAGCAGAGGCCTGGGTCAGAAGTGGGCCCGTTGGTGGGAGACCACAGGTGGAGGGCTTCGGGTCTGGTCTCGGGAATGGGCCTAGTTTGTCCCTGCCTCACGGCCTCAAGCTTGGGTGAGGTTTGGGCTTGAAACTTGGTCCCCGCCAGGGGTGCCTTCAGGGACAAGCCCCCTTGGGACTTCCTGGCTCTGAATGTGGGTGTGACCACAGCCCCGATGGCCTGGGGACGGCCTGGGACGGGGTCCCCTTCTGCAGGCAGCTGACATAACGGGGCAAGGCTGCACTGACCTGCCCGAGATCCGTGTCCGTGCTTGTCCTCGGTGACCTGGGTCTCTGCCTTCCTCAGACACCTGCTCAGGCCCGTCGCTGCGCCCATCCTTGTCCTGGACCCCGTGGTACCCAGCTCTGCATGTCACGGGGGGCCTCACCGGCCACCGCTCCCCCCACCCACACTCTGAGTGGCGGGCAGAGTGGGGTGTGCCCTCAGGAGGGCTTCCTGTAGATTAACTCCGCTTACTTGATTCATTGATTGTGTCAAGGGTCCGTTTATCACACTGACAACTGGAAAAACCTTAAATAAATATTTATCGTGCACGGAGGGGGTCTGCCTGGGCTCCCAGGGAAGAGAAGGAGTAGCCCGATGGCATCCACTGGGCTCCCGCTGAGGGAAGGAGCCACGGCAGGGGCCCACGGTGGGCTGCCTCCCCTGCTGGGCTCCGTGTGGCTGATGGGGGCGGCGCTCGGCCCCTCGCTGTGTGCACCTGACGAGAGCCACTCTGGGCATCCATGCTCTTCGTTCATGTGCTCCCTGGACGTTCCCTAGTCCAGCAGCGCCCTGTGTGTAGACCTAAGCAGGGGAGAGACACCCGACAGACCCCCCGGCTTCGGCCTGATCCACACACTAGAGACGCCCATGCAGGCGAGGCCTTGGACCCCCCTCTGGTCCCCAGCCTGCGGAGCTGCCCGGCCCCGTCCCCCCTGCTGTCCAGCCATGCTCTGCCTCCCAGCGGGCCCTCGCGAGGCCCGTGCCGTGCCCGAGAGCCTGCGGATTCTTGCACATTTCTCAGACCCGGCCCTCCGTGCCTCCCCTGGAGTGGTCCCTCCACACGTCGGCTGGACCTGGGCAGTCCTGGTCTCTGCCCAATGTCACCTCCCGGGGGCGGCCGCCCAGGACCAGCGTGACTCAGACCACCCCCCCCCCGCCCCGTGCTGTCCCTTCCCTGCTAAGCGTGTCTCCATGGCGACGTCACTCACATCCAGCAGGTGTTACAGACCGTGGTTGGGGCATCGGGATGCGCGGCCCCAGCAGATGTGGGTCAGGGCTCATCTGCGCTCAGGGCGGCATCCCCAGCACCCTGACCAGGGACCGCCACTCATGAGGGGCCTGCAGCACGAGGGACAGGAGTGGAGGTGGGGGGTAACCAGGGCGCAGACAGCCCTCCACCCCCTCTCCCCGTCACCCTGTGTCTGGGAGGGTGACTCAGGGCAGGATGGCGGAAGAGGAGATGAAGGTTCTGGGATGACCCTGGGAGCCTCGGGGTGCCGTGTGAAAGGGTAAGAAGGGGGGGCTGCAGGGCAGGGAGGGGCCACATGGTGCAGGGGGAGCAGGTGCAAGCCGACGAGGTCGGGGGCAGGGGACTAGGCACCTGTGACCTTGATGACAGGTGGGGTGACAGGCTTCAGGCAGGCTGGCAACAGACAGGAGTGATTGGGGGACTCGCATCTCCCCAGTGCCGTGTGTGACGCGGGCAGGGCAGACGTAGGTGCCACCTCAGGGTCCTGTGACATGCCCGCCCACCCCCTTTCCCCGAGTCTTCCTCTGCCTGGGGGCCCTGCTATCTTCCAGGGTTCACCGAACCTTCCGGAAGTTTCCTGCCGTGTTCCTGAGCTCACATCTCATGGCCCTTCAGTCCAGGCCCGACGCCCTTGGGCTCTCTGTCCCTGGTGGACGGTGCTCTCCTCTTCCGTCTGCCAGACCCCGCTATTCCTGGGCACGTGGGGCCGTGCCCTTCTCTGTCGAAGCCTTTCCTCACTGGGAGGGCACCTCAGAGCCCCGAACATGGCCCCGAACGGGGCGCCAGGCAGGTGCACCCTGCAAAGCTTGGGTCCTTCCCTGGGGAGCGGGGACAGCCGTGAGTGTGCAGGCCAGTGTGCTCTGAATGTGAAGGGGACATGGAAATTCCCCCAGAGTGGACACCGCGGGGCAGACCACGGCATTTTCGTCTGGTGGCCCCGTCCCTGAGTCCGGCAGGGCCCGGGGCTGCGGGCATCTTCAGGATGTTCTGGAAGGACTCCCCAGGCCCCTGGTTCTGAAGGTGCAGGAGTTTGATGGCTGGTTTAGTTCATCATTTTTTTTCATTAATAAAAATTAAGATAGGAAGGAGCTTCTCATAATCCAACATTGACAATGCAGCTTTCTCATTTACTTCTCATTCTGTGAGGTTTTTTTTAATCAGAATGATTTATGATTAATACAGTGCATATTAAAACTGTTAACCTGGTACCTTCGTAAAGTAAAAAATGTTCCCAACATATTACATTTTTAATCACATGAGTTAATTACTCTTTACGGAGGCTTTGGAATTTCTGGGAAGGAGAGTATTTCAGATCTCAAAGAATGAGCGGGAGCCTGTCATTTAATGAGAATGCAGATCAGGGCCACTGAGGCTCAGGGAAGGTCACGGCAGCTTAATCAGCAAATTATTACGGCCATTTATGGCCAGTAACAAATGAATATTAAAAGCTATTGTTTTAACAGATTAGACCTCCAAATTGTGATTATTTCATAATTTCCCAGGTGTCCGGGGTATGATTTCAGAATTGCTAGGTGCCGAGATCCCCTTGACATCTAGAACCCTCTCTTGCAGGTGGTAGTGTTCCCAAAACTGTGGGCACATCGGTCTCTGGACGTCAGTTTTCGGGATGGTCTCTGCGGAGATCCCTGTGGTCAGGTGTCTCATCCGCGGGGGGATAAGGGGTCCCCGAGAGCCTCCCTGGGGCTCTGCATCTGCGGCAGTTGCTGGACGGTGCCCTTGGCGAGAGGGCCCCAAGGTGGCCGTGGAGGGGAATGGGGCCGGGATTCCGAGAGGCAGCAGGGTGGACAAGGAGCAGGACAAGAGTAGCCACCAGCATGGGCCGGGAGCGGGAGAAGATGGTGGACGCCCTGGGCAGCCCGTCGCTGTCCCTGTGGGGGTGGGAGGGGGTGGGAGGGTGGAGGGGATGAGCAGTGCAGGGGTGGGGCGTGGCGGGGACTGGGCTCAGCGCTCCCGTGGGCACAGAGGGCTGCAGGCCTCCTTCGCACACATTCATGCTTCCTTGTGATCTGGGAGCGTGCCCCCTTGGCCCGCGGCGGCCCGGCCTCTCCCCCTGCCCACTCTCGCCGCCGCTGGGCCCGCACCCGCTCCCTCTGGGGCCGGGGCTGAGGGGGTCCGCGTCCCCCTCCGGCTCCCGCTGTGGCTTTTGTCTGGAACCCGCCCCGTCACGCAGCGGATGTGCAAGTACATCTGTGTCTTCAGAAGTTCCGATCCTTACTGGAGACAGAGAGAGAGAGAAGGGAAACGCGGCAGCGGCGGGGGAATAGTTAACCCTGAAAGTGCTGGGGGCTGTGGAGCACCCCCACGCGCTGGGCACCCCGTGGCCTGAGGCTTCCTGCGCCGGGTGACCCCATCGCCAAAGGGCTTCCGAGAAGGGGGTGACCTTTGCTGGGACCACCTGTCCAAGCCCGTCTTCCATAGCGGAGGAAGCCAGGGTGGAGGCCGTCAGGACCCCTGCCCCAAGGCATCAGCCAGAAGGTGGGGCTGAGGCTGAAGGCCCAGGACTGCAGGGTCGGGTCACACCCGGAAATCTTCACCGCTTCTGGAGCAGAGTCCTCCAAGGCCAAGGTCCTGAGACAATGGGCAGGGCTGGACCCCAGCCACGTGCTTGGACAGCCCGCTCCACCTCCCCGGGGCAGGGTCCCCAGCCCAGGGTCCTGGCTATGACCGCAAACTCTGAAGCCTGGGAGGGGGATGAGGTGGATTGGGGGTTTGGTGAGGGTGGTGGCCTGTGGGACCACCGGTGGGAGGTGATGTTGCTGGGAGCTTGGAGTGGCTGGGAGGGGTTCTCGGGCAGAGGGTGGAGGAGATGAGGCCTCCAAGGGGCCTGGGGAAGGCGAGTCCCCGGCAGGAAGTGCTCCCGGCCCCTGCGCCCCTGGAGGTGGAGGGGAGAGCGGCCACCAGCCCCTCCGTGGAGCAGCCCCCCGCGGCGCTCACGGGCTCCGGGGGCCTACGCGGTTATCGTGGGCCTACGCGGTTATCGTGGCGCCTCGATCCTGCACACCTCAGGGAGAAGTAATTAAATGTAATAGATGCTGAGGTTTTTGAAATTACATTATTTAGGAGCTCCAGCTTACACACATACACACGCATGCTAAGCTGGGGATAATTAATAGATTTATTTAAATCAGACTCTGCCATCTGTATTCATCCGGGAGAGACGCTTCCCAGGCAGGCCCACGTTGGAACACCTTTGCTTTGTGAAGGGAAGCTGGGAGTCCTGGAGGGGCTGGTGACGGCGGGGGACACGGGGATGGCAGGGGCCTGAACTCCCAGCGGCTGTGATGGGCCGCGACCCAGGACGAGGCCAGATGGTCCCTGCAGACAGCCCGGACAGGGTGAGGCGGACGGGGTGTGGGGTCCCTCAGAGGCTGCTCCCAGGACCAACCGCCGTCGAGGGGCACCTCGGGGACCCAGAAGCGCCTGCCCCTCTTCTTCCCGCAGCCGTGGCCAGGCTCTCCACCTGTTGGCCCCGCTGCCCTGTGCCGCCTGCAGGGGCCTCTTTCTAGGATCTGACTGGAGACCTTCCAGGCTGTGGGTTCTCAGCCCCCGGCTTCCACTGTCGGCCCACCTCCTTTGTGCCCGGACAGTGGCGTCCCTGTTGTCGGGGGCTGTCCAGAAGGAGCAACATGCACCCAGCTCCCTGTGGCCCAGACTCCAGGCACCCAGGCACCCAGCCCCAGGGTACACGGTGCCAACCAGGAGGGTGCAGCCTCAGGGCCTTCTCTGGACCACGCGGCTGGCGAGGAGAGAAGCATCGGGACGTGCTCGCAGAGGACCCGTCCTGGCACCCGGGGGACGCGCCAGAGTCGGGATCCTGGCCGCAGTTAAAGGGGGCTCTTGGCTGTGAAGTTGATGGTCATCTCTGTTGATGGAGGCTGAGAGCACCTCGGGAGGAACAGGGGTGCCCAGGCTCCAGTTCCGCTTTAAGATTTCAGCAAAACAACCCAAACATCCTCTACTCCCCCGAGCCCGGAGGTTGCCGCGGGGGAGACAGGAGTGTCTGAGCGCAGCGTCTCTGTGGCCCTGGCCTCGGGCGGCTACCACTGTGTCAGCACCACCGTGAGATCCGCGGGGCCCCGAGGAACAGCCCCGAGACTTTACTTCCAGGTCTTGCACCTGCTGGGGCCTGGGCGGGGCCACGCCTCCTGACAGTCTGCCTGGTGAGCCTGAGCCTGCATGCCCACCTCACCGTGGGGAAGGCCTGGATGTGCGTCCTTCCACTGAGTCCTCACTGCGACCTTGCAGAGTGGCCTTTCCTTCCAGTGGACACTCCGGGGCTGCTCCCGACATGGCCAGCGCCCTTCACAAGCAGGTCCTGGGGATTGAGGGGCTCCCTCTGGGAGATGCGAAAGCCTCGGAGACCAGCAAACGGGCACAATGAGGGGGTCCAGCGGGGCTCAGAGGGGCTGTCGCCCTCCCGCGTCGAAGCGTCCTGTGGGGCTCCTGCTAGAGCAGCCCCCCCAGGTTCTGCCCACACCTGAGTCACGGTGCTCGCTCCCCTTGGGGCCACCACCTGCCTTTTGGGGAAGCGGGTACGGGAGATGCGGCAGCCCGTGGCGTCAGGTGCTCATCGGCGGAGGGATGGAGGGATGGAGGGACGAGGGAGGGCAGTCTGCATGTCCACCCCCCTCCCCGTTTCCCCCAGTTTCTGCACATCAAGGATCAGCACAAGCTCCCGGGGCCAGCCGGGTGTCAGGAACTCCCGGGTGGGTAGAGAGCCGGGCTGTGCCGTTCATTCTCATTCAGGGCCAGGCCCCCACCGTCCCGAAGTAGTCATTACCGCATGCTCACTCGCTGTGGCTGCATTATAATGAGAGCTTATGTTCAATTTGCTGGGAGCCGGCAAATCGGCCTCTGCTTTTCCGCGGCACACACTCATTTGCTACTTGCCCGAGGTGTTTCTTAAAGTCTCGCGTTTTACACACGGACAAATTAAATCTTGGTTTGAATGTGTCCCTCTCTGGAGCTGACATAATGTGTTTTAATAGTCGTCACACCTCTCCGTGTCTCTAGCCCATAATCATCTGCATTTTCCAGCTGCAGATTATTTACAGGGACGTTTCCTCAAAGCCAGTAATGAACTTATTAAATGGAGTCGGGCCCAGCCGGGACCTCGCCGCTCTTTGTCCCGCCGCCGGCGGTGCTTTGCGGGCAGCCGCGAGGAGCGGCTCTGGTTCAGGGAGAAGTCCCTGTTTGTTCCTGCGTTTGTTTATTCCTCCGGCCGACCGGCAGGCGTGTCCCGAGCATCCCCACGCGGGGAGGGCGGCAGGAGAGCCAGGCCCCAGCGGGCGCGTGGAGCAGGCGGTGGGAAGGGAGGTGCGGGGCACGCAGTGGGAGGGTCGAGCATCCATGGGGTCCAGAAGGACACACGGATGGATGTGGGCCGGACAGATGGGGGCGACGCGAGTCACCTCTGGATGTCCTCTCCAGACCACCTCTCCAGACACGGCATGGGACATTTACCGTGGTGGGCGCCGTGGCCTGGGTCTTGTGCCTGCATGCGGATATGTTGAAACGCTCACCCCCAAAGTGTGTGTAGGTGAGGCCCCCGGGAAGCGGTTGGGCAGGGAGCAGGGTCCCCGTGGTGGGATTTGTGCCCTTCTAAGAAGACAGGAGAGCGGTGGTCTCCGTGTCTCTGAAGACCGTGTCTACACCCGGGAGGAGGCCTGGCATCGGACCTGGACCCACTGACACCTCGATCCTGGCCTTGCAGCCTCCGGAACTGTGGGGAACTGAGTGTGCCCCTGGAGCCTCCGTGGCTGTGGTGTTTGTCCCGTGGCCCACGCAGACGGGGGCAGCGGACACTCACGATCCTGCAGCTGTGGACCTTCAGTGTGGCCGAGGGCTGCGAGGGACGCGGGCCACAGTCGGGGGGCTCCTGAGGCAGAGGCCCCGCCTGGGGATGACCCGACGCACCCAACCCCCGTGACCCTTCCCCAGCCGACCCCGCTGTCCCGCGTGTCGTTGGAGAGCCGCCTGGGGGACCCGGGCTGGCCGTGACCAGCCTCGTGAGGCCCCGTGGCTCGTAGCCCCTCCGCGCCCCAGGGTTCGGCAGGGGTGTCTGGGGGGCTCGGGGCCTGGCCTGGCACGCCCACCGCTGCACACATGTCCTTCCCGTTTCAAGGGCAGAGACGCAGAGCCTGTGGTGCATCGGACCCACGGGGGTTTCCTGCCGCGGCGTCTCCCGGGGGCGCGGTGCCGGGTGCCCAAGGCCCTGGCTGGTCCAGGACGGCGCGGGGGCCCTGGGGAGGCGCGGGGGCCGCACTGCTCAGCACCCGGGGGCAGCGGCTGTTTCCGGCCAGGTCAGCGGAGGAAACTGCCCGCGGACTCTGGGTGCCTCACGGCCCCTGCAGGCCCTCCCGGGGCGGGCACCGGACAGCGCAGGGAACGTGCGGCCTCCTCTGGCCTAGTCACCCCGCACTCACCTGCTAGTCACCCCTGCAACGACCTGCCACTTCTGCAGTGCCCAGATGATGGACGTGGGTTATTACTGAGGTGACGCTCCCAGCTAAGGACCAGCATCCCTGATGGAAAGTTCCAGATGCCAGCAGGTGGTGATACTCTGTGCTCACAGATGGTGACCCACGCGTTTCTTAAAATCAAATAGCTGTTTTCTGACGTTCTGACACAGGCTTCGGCCTCACGTGGAGCAAAGTGTTCTTGGTTCCCGGTGTCCCTGCTCAGGGTCGGGCCCCAGGCCTCCAACACTCCGGAAAAGGTGGCAGGTGACCAGAGTCGTTTCTACGTGGGGCCTGGGTGGGGAGCCGTGGGGTGGGCTTTGGGGATCGGCGTCGGGGCTCCCGCCCTCGCACGGGTTCTGGGGCTCCGTGCCTCGGTTTCCTTGTCGCAGGGGTTAGGGTCATGGTGTGTCCCCGGCCGGGAGGTGTGGGACGTCCGCTCTCCCTACCAGTGCTGCCACTCTCCTCGGCCCCTTTCTAGAAAGTGGGGTGGTGGGGCACACGGAGGCTCCCGACCAGCAGTGGGCTGGTCTGTGACTCGGAGGGGCCAGCCGCCTCCAGCAGAGAGCCATGGCTTCCCCTGCCCAGGGCCAGAGTCCATCTGGGGGCGGGGAGCAGGGCCTGGACCCAGCCCCGGACCCCAAGGGCCAAGTCAGGGGAAAGCCTGTGTGAGTCTGGTTAACTGGTGGGGGGCCAGTGGGCCGAGAGGTCGAGGGCAGAGAGCCCAGCAGTGATGCCCGGTGGCTTCCTGACTGTGTCCTTGCTCCTAGCGCCCTGTCCTGGCTCGGCCCCTGCCAGGCCCACGTCCCGCTCCGTACCTAGATGCTCGGTCCTTCCTGCCGTGGGGGCAGCACAGGATGCACCCCACCCCCATGCTGTTGTCTTTCACAAGGTGCATCATGCAGGGAGGTGGCTTAGACCGGCATCCCCAGAGCAGCCCCGAGACAAGGACCTGTGGGCAGGCGGTGCACCGAGGAGGCCCAAGGGAACCACTGTGAGAACATGAGGCAGGAGGGTGGTGGCCGCTAAGTCACCACGCTGGGCAGCTGCCCTCCCCCCACCCAGGGACAAAGGAAGGCCACTCGGAGGAGACCAAGCAGAGGCTTGGTGGCTGGTGGGGGGAGGGGGGTGGCGCACGGGGAGAACAGAGGCAGGGTCCCAGGGCCCGCCATGCTGCCTCGGGGGCCGTCGGGGCGGCTGAGCAGCGCAGGGGCCTCCCCGTCACCGGCAGGGACGTGTCTGGCTCTCTCGTGGGTCCTGAGTTGGGGATGGGGCAACACTGGGGACGCTGCTGGCCTCTAACCAAGGCCTGAGCGGTTGGGCGGCTGGGCGGGGGGTGGCGGCTGGGCTTCCCGGTGGCTGGCACAGAGCTGAAGGTCAGAGTCCCACTTCCACGGGCAGCCTGACCACCGTCCGCTGTCCGTTTGTGCGGTCAGCTCCTCAGCCCCCTGCGGACTCAGGGAGGTCCCAGCCACGGGCCACGGTGAGGGGGGTGGGCATGTGTCGCTGCGCTTTGCTGGAGCAGGCTGGAGCCATGCAGGGCGTGGGCATCCCCAGGCTCCGACCTCCCTCTCCGGTGGCTGCAGAAAGCCTGCAGGCCAGCCATGCGGAGGCCGGCCTCGGAAGTCATGTCCGGAGGGAAGGTCATGGTCCGGGAGGGAATGTCCTGGGGCCGGTTCACGCCCATAATAGCTGTCATCAGCTGCAGCCAGGTCAGCACGGCAGCCCAGGGCCATGTGTCCCCCCACCCCCGCAGCCCCCAGCTGCAGTGAATCCTCTGGGCGACTATGGAGAGGGGAAACTGAGTCTCAGAGAGTTTCGAGCTCATATCCATAGCTGTGAAGGGAGTTAGGGGCAGGGATCGGAAACCTCGGGAGACAAAGCCTCTCTTCCCTCTGCCACGCGGCCTTCCCAGGGGCTGCAGTGGAATGGACAGTGGGGTGGGAGCCTGGGGTGGCGGGGTGGGCATGGAGCAGGAACCAGACCCGGCAGCTGGAGCTTCTCCAGAGGCCACAGCCATGGCCAGGGGCAGGTGGGAGAGGACCCCAAGCCCCAGCAAGGGCACCAGGCTCAGGCATGGGGTGGGTGCCGGGACCCCGCTCTCGTGGCCAAGTGCCGGGCGGGGGGCCTGGGCCCACAGAATGCACAGCTGGGGGGCACTCCTTGGATGCTGGCTGCAGGGGACCAGCAGTGGCTCCCCAGGGCTGTATAGAACAATGGGGACACAGATGTCCCCAGATCCAGCTCTCACCTATATGGACAGAGCAGGTTCCTATCCCAACAGGGGTGTGGGGAAATTCCCATTCCAGCATTAAAGGCTTGTGATTTTCCATCCAGTAGCATTTAAAGAAATGTTGTGAAGACCAGAGCCCCGGATCTTTCACCATCTCCAGCACTGCTCAGCGCTTTGAGCAGAAGCTAGCATTCTTCTCCCTCGGATGGAGGCCTTTCTGTGCCCTGTTGTTCTCAGGTCTTCCTTTCTGGAAGCCCTCTGGCCACGTTAGACCCCTGTCTTGCCGCCCACCCAGCCCCGTGCTCAGCTCTCAGCAGTCCATGTTGGCCCCGATCACAGCAGGTGCCGGCCTAGTGGGGCGGGGGGTGCCGGGAGCGGCGTCCATCCCCTCCAGATGGTGGGCTCGGGACAGCAGGTCTGCGTCCTCCTCCCTCCTGAGTGCTCCGCAGGCCCCCGAGGCCCACAGGAGGCACCACGGGCGCACATCTGTTTCAGAGGATCGGGGGCCACTCCTAGGCTCATCAGGAGATGCTTTCCAAAGACAGCACCCACTCTGAGCGAATGGGACGTAAGCTCAGCTAAAGTGTGAGCTGATGTGTGTGGAGACAAGATAAGAATTTGCAAAAGGGAGCATGGTGACAGTGTCCAGGGTGGGGAGGTAAGAGCCGTCAGATGTGCTGGATTGGTAGGTGGGACAAAAGTGCCCTGGGAGGCCAGCCCTGGGGGGCATAGCTGCTCCTCCCTGATGTGCTCAGCCCCCTCCTCCTCCTCCTCCTTGGCACTGGTACGGGGAGGTCCTCAGGGCAAAGCACTGAGACCCAGCCTTGCTGGCTCGGAGCCCCAGGCCAGGGCTGCCGCAGGGGCAGAGGGACCAGATGCCGTCGTGCATGATGTGGCCCAGCAGGATGAGGGTGTAGCCGGGGATTCCTGGCTGAGCCTGGCAGGACGGTGGGCTTGGGAACCGGCAGAGGTAGGTGTGACATGAGGGGTCCGAGTGCCCCAGGGCAGGGAGACGAGGCTGGTGAGGGGCGAGGGCCGGTCACGGGTGGCTGTGAGTGCCAGGGGGAGGAGGATCAGTACCAGCTGGTGGCCGACGAGAAGTCTGGCCTGGACGTTCTGGGAGTGCAGGAGGGGGCCACAAAGAGGTGACAGTAAAAGGGTAAAAACTGCAAGCCAGCAGGAGGTGTGTGCTCATGGTGTGGCCGGGGCCTCGGGGCCCACTGGGCTCTGCTGTCCCGCAGTGCAGCCGATCGGCAGGACACCTGGACACGCCCTCCCAGCCCCCAGCCCCGAGCCTCGCTCTGCCCTGCCCCCTCCCTCAGCCAGTGGTCGTTCTCTTTCCTGTTCTCTCGGTATCCGCCCGCCCGCCCCGGTTCTGCTCCCTTCCTTCCTTCTGCTCTGGAGAAAGGACCTGGAACGCACTCCCCCTGGACTGAGGTTCCAGGACTGACGACAGCTCAGAGCGAGCCCTGCCGGGGAATTTGCCCCGTACGAAGAACCAATGCTTGAGCTCAGACAGAGATGCCATTTTGGGGTGACTCCAGATGAGGGCTGGCGGGGGTGTCCCCGAAACAGTGTGCCCCGGAGATCTCCCTGGAGGAAGACCCGGCGTGTCCTCTGCACGCACAAGGGAGAGGATCGGTTGGCTGGGGGCCAACTCCGTGCAATGCGCTCTACCCGAGTTGCTCTAATCCTTGCCCTGAGCATAAACGAGGGATGGGGGGAGGGGGCTGCAGAGGGATTACTGAACGGCCAGCGGTTCCAGGGTTCTAGGGCCGGTGGCTCGGGGTGGGGCCTCCCACCCAGAGTCCTTGCCCTTCTCTTCAGCCTGCGCTGCTGTTGGCTGTCTGCCGACTCCTCCCGTCCCCATCACCCCCTCCCACCTGCAGTGATTGCTCACCTCCTGCCTGGGGTGGGGGTGCCCACGAGGGGCCATCCTCCCGCTCTGGGGGCATACGGGCCTGGGGTGGGGTCCATCCCCCCTGCCCCCCCAGTGGGTCGTGGGCACTCATACACACAGCTGTGCCCTCAGACGCTCAGTGTTCTCCGTGAAACAGGCCAGTTTGGGGAGGATTCAATGTGCTCAGTTCTGGGACGTGGTCATGGCAGTGGTCCGGAGGGACCGGTGGGCGTGTGGCCGAGCTCAGTGGGCACACAGAGCTCTGCTTCAGAGGAGTGTGGGGGGCTGTGGCCGCCAAGTTCGTAGTACCTGCAGGGCCGGCCCAGCCCTCACGGCTGCAGGTGGGGGGCCAGCAGCCGCCTGGGTGGGACGGGCTTGAGGCCAGGCGTCCCCCTCCCCAGGGTACACTCCAGCCTGGCCGGGGCAGGGCCACCAGAGCGGTTTTGGGTTTGAAGAATCCATTTGCCTCCTGGTCAGTGGCCACACCCTGTCCACGGGGTTGGGTGAGGCAGCATTCCAACTGGGTATTTAATGCAAGATTTCAGCCTCAGGTCTTCAGAAATAGCGGATTTAGAGTGAGTTTCTTCTCCTTTCGATACTAAAAATAATAACAACAAATACTGGCTTCCTGAAGTCCAGCCCAGCTGGGAAGACTTTCCAGATGGTGAAACAGAATTTAAAATAAAAAAGCTGGGCCCCCTCCCCTCTCCCCCCCCAGGAAGCCCACGTTGTGCAGCCAGCCTGGAGGCGGAGGGCCTGGCACGCACATCTGCAGTGCGTGTGCTAATGAAGCAGGCGTTCTGCGCGAGGATTTATTTCACTATGTTGACAAACCTGTCTCTGAAACTTGAGGCTTTAAGAAAGAGCACCGCCCCCTGGGAGTACATGTCTTTCCTTTGGAATGCTCTGAAGTGTGGATTTCCAGAGGTGGGCCGTGCGCGTGCACACACACGCTCGCACATACGCACTCACACACACACACGCTCACACACAAGCTCACACACACACGCTCGCACACACACACGCTCGCATAAGCACACACGCGTGCACACACACGCTCGCACACACACGCTCGCATAAGTACACACGCTCATGCACACACATGCTCGCGCACACACACGCTCGCATAAGCACACACGCACACATAAGCACACACGCTCATGCACACACATGCTCGCGCACACACACGCTCGCATAAGCACACACGCACACATAAGCACACACGTGTGCACACACGTGCTCGCATGTGCACACATGCATGTGCACACACATGCTAGTGCATGCACACACATGCTCCCACACATGCCTGCACACACATGCTCACGTGCTTGAAGTGGGGGCTGGGTCTCACAAAGTGACATGCAAATGCATGCCCATCCATGCAGGAGTGGTGGGGGTCGCTTCCAACAGAGTCTCCACAAGCCCTTGCTCTGACTCTGGCGGGGGGGGGCACACTGCTCAGGGGGCTTGGGGCTCTCCTCCAGGTGTTCCCAAGGACACTGCCCTCCTGCCACCTCCCCATCCTCGACCCATTCCACCCTCTACCTTGCTCTGGACCTTCCGGGAGCATCTATAGATCCTCAAGGCTATGCTGGGTTTGCCCCAATGTCCTGCCGAGTGTATCTGTATGCACATTCTTTACATTTTATTGTACTTCTGAAGAGTCAAGAGAGGCTACCTTTTCTTTGATCCTGTATTCCCACATCCCATTTCTGGATTCCTTTGGCTGCTAGAGTGTCATCCTGGACCAGGTTTTGTTTAGGGGTCTGTCACTGAGAAACTGAACTTCCAAATGCCCTCCAGTGGTTTGCTGTGTGGACAGTTTAGCTGGGTATCAAATTCCAGGTGCTTTATCTTTTCCCGTCCGAATTTAAAGACCCTTGTTCCCATAGCTCCCAGAAGCCAGTGTTGCTAATGAAAAGTCATTGTTGTCGGTGTTCTTTTTATTCTGCCTGATTTTGAGGGTTTCTTGCATTTCTTGGGTCTGGGCCTGTCTGTTGGGTCTGTTCTGACTATGGGGGCCCCTACTATCTGAATATGTGTGTTCATTTATTTGACTATTTCTCCTCTCTGTTGTCTTTATTTTTCTCCTTTATAATTTCTAGTGAATGAAAGGTTGGCACCCAGGATATACCCCACGTGTGTTGACTTGTACCTACCTTCTCACAGCTCTTTCCCCTTGCGCTCTGTTCTGGGACACGGCATTGTTGTATTTTCTGTACCCTGGTTTTCAGGAATGCCCCAGAGCTTAAAGTGGGTTAGCACATTCATTTTCAGACCTCCTTCTTGCTCTCAGTTTCCTTTCCTTCATAGTAGCCTGAATGAGGCTATTTAGAATGATTATTATGATTTCACTTTTCCCTGAATCATTTCTGATCTCTGCCACCTCATTGTCAGATGTAGAGTATCAGCGTCCTGAGCCTTCCTTTCTGTTCATGCCACTGCCTTTCTGCAGCTACCTGGCGGTCCTGCCTGCCTGCCGGGTCCTCTCTGTGTAGGAATAAAGGCTGAGGTGTGTGCTGTGACTGGTCAGTGTGGGACCACCTTTGTCTTGTGGAGCCCGGCAGGCTTCTAGCTTGTCTGGGAGATTCTGGGGTGGAGGGTGTTTCCCAGTCCTGTTTGTGCAATCTGGGGACGCCGCTAGGACCCTTCTCATAATAACATAGAAATACATAAGAATACCAAGAAAACCAATTATATCGAAATGAGTTTTATCAAATGTTGGAAAGTGGATTTTGATATAGTAATATGTTTGCTTTATTAAAATGTTATGTAAAAAGGTCTGGCAGTGGGACAACTGTAATTTGAAGTCAGGGTGAACATAAATGCTGTTTTGCTCTATTTGAAAGAGCTGTGATATGATATGAAGATCCCTATGGTTTCTGTTAGTGACAGAATGACAGTTATACCTAAACCGTTGTGTTTCCTGCCCACATGCCCAATGGAAGATAATGCCAATTGTAAGTTAGAGACTTCAACAAAATGCACGCTTTCTCCATCCAGGGTCCTATACCTCTGGCACTCTGGGGACCCTCCCCAGGTGGAGACCACCTCTCTCTTTGGACAGCATTCCCCTCTCGCAGACCTGAGCTAAATTTGTCTGACACCAGCTGTGTGTGATGGGGGAGTGGGTGACAAACCAACCCTGCACTTTGAAAATACAACTCTTTCCAGTGAGTGTCCCCTTGGTGAGCCCATGCCTGTGCCCCTTGGATGCACTGCTTCCTCCTTTGGCAACATGGGAGCGGGTGGGGGAGGACCAGAGCATCCTTCTGGCGGCTCCAGCTGCAGCCCCTTTCCTGCAGCCACTGGTCCCAAAATTTCTCACCCTCTCTGGCCTACAGATTGTCTGCATTCTTCATTCCCAACAGCATTACAGTTTTATCATTTCTGAAAATGTCTTTCCGGTCAAAACTGGATGTCTCCTCCCAAGGTCTGCATTGGTACTCACACCACCCTTCTGAACAGACTTCCCAGTGGCACTGCAGATCTCCGTGATGTGCACTGTTCACCGACTCTTGTGGGCGCCGGCCACAGTCCCCCGATTCCCCCCTTACCTCCTCTCAGGGTGCAAGCAATGCCACACACATTCACTGGTAGAAGCTCCTGGTGCCCAGATGCTCTGGTCCCCACAGCAGGACACATAGGTCCTGCCATTCTACCTGTTGAAAATAAACGCCCACGTGCTTCTCTTTATGAACTTTCTTTTCTTTAATTCTCTTTACAGAAGGATTCTCCAAATGGTTAGTTTTTAAAGTCCTCCTGGTGAATTTAAAATATTTTTCAACTTTCAAAATTTCAAATAATATGTACCTAACTGGGAACACAGGGGATGTGAGAGATGGGCTCTGTTTCCTGACTGAGGTCCCTTTGGGGTCTCGGGTGTGCGTGTGAAATAAGCACCTTGGTGACCCTCACGCCTTCTGAAGCGGACAGCTCTGCTCCACGGAATGAAGGCAATGACCTTGGTGGAGGTCAGGCTGTGCACACTAGGCAGGGCGGTTCTCCAGGTGATTGCTACAGGTAGGGCATCCCTGGAGAGTGTCTCAGGGGTGAAGGCAGAGGACCTGGACGGAGATGAGGCTCTGAGGAAGGGCTGCAGAACATCAACCCTCTCTGAGGTCCCGAGTCCCTGGCTGGGATGAGACCAGAGCCACCTCTCCCCAGGGGAGGGTTTGGACTGGCGTTCTCTCTCCAACGCCTTCCCAGGAGGGTGGGGGCCGTGGGGAGTGATGCCCCCACAGGTATGGGATTGACTGTCAGGTGGCCTCTGTGATCAGGGGCTGACACAGTGGAATCATGGGAAGCAGACAGTAGCAAGTCTGGTGCTCCTCCTGGCCTGCTCTTTATTGTTGGATCAGCATCCATGTCCATCAGCGTCCATGCCTCTGTGGATTCCAGGTTCCCCACATGTACACTCAGGGACTAGACCTAGCTGACCTCTAAGAGCCCTTTCCAGGTCTGGCCTCTTTCCTTTCCTGGTACACAGCAAGGAAACAGCCTTCATGTGCACCCTGCACTGTCTCCAGGCCTACCTTATCCCTCAAGGACCCTCTGCCCCGGGGGGTCCTTGCCCCGCCACCCACCTCGAACAGGGCGAGAGGCTCCTGGTCCAGGGCACCGGACCCACATCCAAAGCTCTTTGCTGGGCATTTGAATTCAATTCAGGCAAAACTGCCTGCAGGCCTACCATACTGGCCTCTTGGAGCCACTCAGTACAGGACACAGATGCTCCTGGTCCAGGGCACCGGGAAGGTGAGAAAAATTGGCCAGAAAGAAATACCCGCCCTGCCTAGAGGCGGGACAGAGGCGGGGCAGGAAGGTGCCCACTGTTTCATCTAAAGCAGTCCCTGGGCATTTACTGTGCGCCCACACGCTCGGGCGCCTAGCCGCTGGCCTGGAGGATTTCACATACCAGGCCCCGAACGCGGTGTGTGTGTTTCCGGGCAGAGGCGCCGTTTTTCAGAACCCACCGTGGGTCAGCCCTGGGCAGCACTGAGGCCTCCGCCATGTCCTCCCCACCCCCCCACCCCCCGCCGGCCGCGGGGTGCAAGGGGGCTGGGCGCGCTGGAGGCCGCCCGCCCCGCTGGGGCACCCGCCGCGGAGGCTCTGCAGTGAGGCCCCTGCGCACCTAGGTGGAGCCCGACCCGCGGTTTTCGGCTGGACAGGCCCCGCCTGACCCGCCGGCGCGCCAGGCGGGGGCGCTGCAGGGCGGCGGGGGGTCCCCCGGGTCCCCTGCGCGGCCCAGTGCGCATCGGCGGCTCCGCGGATCGGGCGGAGCGCAGACGGCGGCAGGCGCGGGCCGGAGTCCGAGCGCCGCGCGGGCCGCCTCCCCAAAAGGGGCCGAGCCGGGCGAACGAGCGGGCGCGCGCCGCCGGGCCGGAGCAGCGGCTTCCCGCGGGCGGCGAGGCGCGCAGCGTCGCCGGCCCCACCTGTCGGCACGGCCGCCGCCGGCCCCGCCACCGGCCCCGGCCCCGGCCCCGGCCCCGGCAGCGCCGGCCAGCGGGGGCGGCCCGCGGAAGCGCCGGCCCGGGCCTCGTCCGACCGCAGCGGCTGAGGCGCGGGCTCCGGGGAGCGCGGAGGCCGGCCCCGTCCGGGGGCGACTGGCCCGCCAGCCCCGGGCCGCGCAAGTTGGATCTCGGCGGGCTCGGCCGGGCCCCGGCGGCGGCGATGGTGCGGCAGCCCCGCGCCCTGCGCGCAGCTCCGGCCCCGAGCCCGGCTCTCCGCGGCGGCGGCGGCGGCGGCGCGGCCCCCTGAGCCCCGGCCGGAGCGAGCGCGGCGCGGCGGCGGAGGAGGAGGAGAAGGAGGAGGAGAAAGAGGAGGAGGAGGGGAGGAAGGCGACGCCGAGCAGAGGCGGAGGGGCCGGGACGCGCAGGACCCCCCCGCGCCGCCGGCCGTTGCGCAATCCGCGGCCCGCCGTCCGGGCCCTGCGGGCGGCGCGGCTCCGGGGGCGGCGGCGGGGCTGATTCATGGGGCCGCGGCGGCCGCCCCCCCGCGCCCGGGCCCCCGGCGCCCCGCAGCCCGCGATGGTGGCCGAGTGGCCGGAGCGGCGGCCGCCGCGGCCGGAGACTTTCTGCTAACCTCCCCGCCCCGCCGCCCCTCCCCGGCGCCCCCCGCCCCTCCCCTCCCCCTGCCCGAAAGACGCGCCTCGCCGCCCGGAGTGGTGCCTCCAGTCGCGGCGGCCGCGGCGGTGGCGGCGGATGGGGGGCGCGAGCGGGCGGCCGCGGCGGCTGCACCCGGCGGGGCGCTGATGCGGCGCCTGGACCTTCGCTGCGCGACTTCGGGGGCGTCGGCCGAGTGGGCACTCCGCGATGCAGCTCCTGAAGGCTCTCTGGGCACTCGCAGGGGCTGCGCTCTGCTGCTTCCTCGTCCTGGTGATCCACGCGCAGTTCCTCAAAGAAGGTAATTGTCCCCTGCGCGGGCCGGTCTCCGGGCGCTGTCCCCGCGCCACGTTCCCCAGCTGCCGGCGCCGCGCTCCGCCAGGCTCGCTGAGCGCCACTGCGGGCCGGGAGCGGCTGCGCGGACCTTCCCGCCTCCGGCCCGTCGGGGCTCACCCGCAGCGCAGGGCGGGCTCCGGGGCCTCGGTGCCCTCGCGCCGGCCGGGGCCCCAGCCCCAGCCCTCGCTGTGGCTGCCGTGCCGGTCCCCTGCTCCACACGGCCCCGTTGGCAGCGGCGCTCGCCCGCTCTCCCCGGGCCCTCGGTAGATGGCACCCGAGCTCCACGTCGGCAGGCCGGGGCGGGCACGGGGCTGGGGGACCGGCAAGAGCCAGGGCGAGAGGCCTGCGGGCAGCACACCGCTCCCCACCTTCCGGGGCAGAATCGGGGACACCTGAGGGCTGGGGGAGTGGGGATTTGGCCACCAGAGCGCCCGGCCCCTTGCCCGCCCTCCGGGAGCATGCTGGAGAGCACGCTGCTTCTGGATCTGGTTCTTGGGAGACTTGGTTTAGGCGCGAGTTGGTGGTTGGACCCTAGGCTGGAGGGTTCTTTGGGACAGGGGAGCCTTTCACCCCAGATCTTCATAGGGTTGGGTGGGCACTCCTGGAAACTTCCTGGCCCAGGAGCAGGGCTGTCCTGGAGCTTGGTCCTGGAACAGCCGTGCTCAGCCTGCCTGGCCCCGGCAGAACAGCAGACCCAGGCACTCCCGGCCCCCAGTTGCACCCACTGCCCAGGCTTGTCGGGTGCCCTTGCCCTCAGGCACCTTGCCACCAGTGTTGCCTAGTGCTCCCCCTGGCCAGCAGGGATCGGGAAGCATGGGCCGGAGCTGGTGGGGCTGGGTAATGCCAGCAGATCCTCATTAGCTCTGGGTTCCTACAAAGGAAGGATTTGCAACATTCAGCTGCTTCCCTGCCTAATTAATGAGCTGCTGCTGGCTTCCCAGGGAAGCAGGTAGGTGTGGGAGGCCAGCCCCAGGCCGGGTGACCTCCTCCATTGGCCCGGTGTCCATCTCCCTCCCTTGAATTTGGGTCCAGGCCCCCAAGGGAGAGGTGGCTGTCCCAGGGGTTGGCTGCAGGCCTGTCCTGCCCTGCAGGGGCCCGATGAGTCCCCCCCTGAACTTGGAGGCCAGCTCCCCATGACACTGGCTACCTGACCTGTTTCAGGAGTGGGTGATTCTGCCTTGGGCTGGTCCCGGAGGGCTGGCGAGTCTCCAGAGGGCTGTTCTCAGCTCTGTCCTCTGCCAGGTGATCTGAGGACCCACCAAGTGGCCAGAGGGTCCCTGGGCAGCTGGGCCTTGTTTAGGGGGTTAAGTTCATCACCCTTCCCACGGATCTCTCCTTTTGGGGCGATTCATCTTGGAAAGGGAATGCATGTTAAAGTTTCACTGCGTCTCTCCAAGGTCGAAAGTGCCCGTCTGTGTGGGGAGTTTCTGTGACGAAGGGGATCGTCCCTGATTTCGAAGCTGTGATTTAATAAGAGACTAAAGCCAGTAGCTTCTCTGATTGCATGTGGCTGAATGCTTCCCTCCCGCTCGGCGCCTGGTCTCTTCGGGGGATGGTGCCATCCTCCTGAGGCCTCGCATCTTAAGGACAGTTTCTTCTGGTCAAGAGGCAAGAGCTGCTATCCCTGGGTTTGAAGATGCTGGGTGTGGGGCAGGTCAACGTTTAAGCGAATCATCGGGCTCATGGAGTGAAGTGTTTGCGTGGACGGGTTATTGAGAGCCCTTCACAGAAAATCTCGGCGTTTACTTTGAAGCAGACACATACGTGTCGGTGTTCTAGAAGGCAGTGTAGGAATGGGGACGTAGGACATGGGGCCATGGAGCAGGTGCGTGCTCAGAAGCCACCGTATCCTTCAGACAGACTGGGCGAGTCCGAGGGTTTGCCTGTGCAGCCCCCCAGGATTCTTGGACGTCCTGTTAGTCGGTCTTTAAACGGTGGCTCCCGCTGTTCGGGGATGGGGAGAAGCATCCCTGTCCTGTGACCTGGCCCTTTTGGCCCCCCGGGGGGGGCTGCCTCACCTCACCCGGGAGACACAGGGCTGTTCCAGGCCCGCAAGCTCCACGCACTTTCCTCCAGTAGCGTGCTGGCCAGTGGGAGGGAGGTGGCGATGCGGGCCGGCAGGCAGCTGGGACTCGTCCGCAGAGGAGTGGGGGAGAGTTGTTTAAATAGCCATTTCCGTAAGTCTGGTGTTTCACGGATGAAGAATGGGGGACGCGGGGAGCCGTTTTTCCACACTTCACCTTTTGTGTGGTGATGCAGGTCACCCTGTGGCTGATCGGTCTCCCTTTGGCCAGCCTGCCTCCCACTGTTTGGGAAGATGAATAGGGCTGTGACCAGAGAGGGACGCGCATTGTGGTTCCCTAATTGCGGCTCTGGCCGGCCCAGCCTTTGTAGGAACGGCCTGGTCACCGTGCCCTGCCTGGCTCAGGCAGCCGGAGGGCCGAAGAGAGAGCCCTGGACGCGGCGGTGGCATGCGTGGGATGCGGGGGCGCACTGGGGCCTGGACAACACCTTCTCTGCTTGCTCCTCGGGACACCCTGACCCTCCTCTGGACGCAGGAGGCCGTTTTCTGCTTGGGCATCTCGGGACCTGGTTTGAAATACAGCAGCTTACTCAGGGGACCGAGCGCCTCTGTGATGGGGAGCCAGGCCCCGGGCAGAGAGAAGCCACTCCTTCATCTCCTTACTACGTTTGGTCTCAGAACACGGGGGTGAGGAAACGGCTGGAATTGTAACAGCTTCCCACCTCCCTCTTCAACAGTCTTCCGTAGCTCTCTCTCCCGCCTTACGTTCACTTGACAGATTACGGCCCTGTCCGCAGATTAACAGCTTTTGTGTTGATGCTTCATGTAACAGGAAGAAGAACAGAAACAGTAAAAAGAAGCAGCGAGACGTGAGAGCTGACGGCCTGCCAGGCCACTTGGGCGGCGAGGTTTGGGGGCGTTGGGACGTGGAGGAGGCAGGAGCGGGGCCGGATTTGTTTCTGTAACGTGGACAGGAGGCGAAGTCCATCTCTGCAGATCCTTCGGGTGGCAGGGGAATGCGTGAGATGGGTGAGCACCGTGTTAGCAGCCTCTCCCGCGGTTCCTGCTGAGCGCTCACCCGGGGAGATGAGCGCAGGGTCGGTGGCCTCCCTTCCAGGGCTGCCTGCCTCTGGGCAGCTCCGGGCTCACAGCCGGACTGAGTAAACACGACTCAACGTTCACACCGAGTGAGCCAGTTACTCTGAAAGGGAAGGGTAACCGTGAGCCCGAGGCTGGGAAGGGGTGTGCTTGACCCCGTCCAGTCCCCTTACTGGCCTCCTGTTAAGGGACGCAGCTCCGTGTGCTGATCACTAATTAGCCTCCAGCATCGAGCATTGCCCTGTTCGTTACCACCATCAGCTAATTTTAAACAACAGACAGGGAATTTAGAGCTAACACGGCACCTTTCTGAACTTAGGGTTCCGTCGGAAATATTTGTTGAATCAAAAACAATCCTCCCCGTTCTAGCACAGCGCGTGTCCCCGAGGCATGAGCAGGGCGGGGGCTGGTGGGAGGCCCGCGTGCGCTGGTGAGGGCTTGGAGGACCCTCTGCGAGGCTCCTGCGCGTGGGGATGCTGTTCCTGGGAGTTCTGGGCTGGGGACTATGCCGGGGCCATCGGGGTGCAGCCGCAGAGGTGTGGGTACGGGTACGAAGAGGATGGCAGCCCGGGGCGCTGAGCGCTCTCCCGTGTCCTGCTAACCCTGACCTCACCCGACGCCTGGCGACTCCCCCCTGCGCTCCAGCAGACTCCCAAGGGCCCAGCGAGTACGTGTGGCTGCAGGACATGGGGGATGGACAGGCGTTAAAAAAACACCACTCCTTGATCATTTACTGTCATTTCTTCGGTGAAAAAGAATCTAAGTAAAAGCCACACTCACCACTCACCTTAACGGGAACCTCAGTGCTGAGCGTCTGACGGCTGGAAGTTCCAAGAAGGTGGGAAAGGAGGTTTCAGACAGGACGCGGCTCAGCACCAGCTTGGGTGGCGGGGGCGGCATGCAGAGGCCCCCGCGGAGGCCGGCGCACCCCCGGGGCCGCACACGTGGGCACACGCGGAGCAGGCGAGCCGAGGCTGACTTCCCATGACAGCCTCCGGCCTCGCTCTGTCCTGGGCATGACGTGGGAGAGCGGAGCCGAGGACCTGCTACCTCGTTCCGGGTCCCCGCACGTCGGAGTGTGTGCCGTCTCTGGGGACACTGTCTGGGGACGACAGGAGGGCAGTCGGGTCGGCCACATCAGTGACTAATAAGTAGCACGTGGTTGGATTACTGGAACGTTCCGCGCGTGTCTGTGGGGATGCGCAACGTCCTGGGCGTCTGGAATCTGCGACGGTCGTCGTGAACCTGGCTTAAACTAGAGCCGCGCCCTCGCGTCCTCGGGGACAGAGCGCCTGTGACGGCTCCGGGACCGGGGCCCAGGGAAGCCGCTCCTTTCCTTCTCACGTAGGGCTAGCAAGTATCTAAACGTATGTGACGGGTTTAGTGACTGGATTCGGGTGTGTTTTGGATGAACGTGGGTGACCTCGTGGCTGCCTGCTGCAGTGGCCAGCCGGCCCTCCTGGGAGCTCGGCCTCCTACGTACGCCGGATCCGTCCCCGGACCCAGCCTCTCCAGGGGATGGACGGCGCAGCCTTGCCCCTGCTCACACGGACGTGCTCTCTCGCACACAGACACACACGAGCCCACGCCCCGCGTGCTTGCAGCCTCTTAGCGCGACGAGGGTGGTGGAAGGTGAGGTCTCTGCTGCTCTGGTACCTGACGAGGCACGTGGCTGAGCCTCTCTAGAAGGTTCCACACCTTGCGTGGCCACGTTCCACCCCGTGGAAGGGCTGCTTTAAAAGAGGGAGGCCCAGCTAGGTCAGCGGGACAGGCGCCAGCGAGTCACATTTTCCTTTCTCTGCGTGGGCCCCGAGGCAGCAGGGCCGCAAGGAGCTGCCCGGGCTCCTCGCACCCCACGCGCTCACTCTCCTCCCGCGTCCTGGCTGCCGTCCTGGCAGTTCCTGGGCCTGGGCCCTGGCTCACACACGCTTGTGCACACAGCTTTGGGGATTAGGAGACCAGATTGCAGGCTGAGGTCAGGCAGGGCACTGGACAGCGGGGACCCTCCGCTCCCTCCTTGGCAGGAGGGGACGGGTCCGAGAAGCTGAAGCTTAGGGTGGCCGTGCAGGGTACCTGACAGATGGGTCTCTAACCCCACGCCATGCACCTGGTAGCCGTGCGGTTTCTGTCAACTTGTGCTTGATTCGCCAGCACACGTGGGCAGACGGTCCCCTGGTTCCATCAGCCAGACTGGGTGCGGTGCTCGGGAAGGTGGAGGTGGGCTCAGGGTGCGCGGGGCAGACGCGGGGCCCAGACTCCCGAAACGGGAGAGGATGCCAGCCGATCTCGTCAGCGGCCCTCCAGGTGCTCACACCCGTCTCTGCTGGGTCCGCACCCGCCTCTGCCCCTCCGAGAGCCAGCACACTTTCCCAGCCCCTCTCAGCGTGGCAGGCCTCAGCCGTGGTCGACAGCATTCCTGGGACTCTGGGTCCTGGCTCCCGGGAGTCCCGTGGGAAAGGGCAAGGCCCCCCTCCCTCCCGGGGGTACGGACTGCCGGCCCGTGTCTGTGCCCGCCAGGACCGTCCCTCCAGAGGGGGCTTCCCAGCGGGAAGGGAGCTTCAGGACCAGAAGAGGGGGAGGGGTGGCCGAGGGTGGGGGACACGCCCGGGCCACAAAGGTCCTCTCTGGGGCCCAGCCTGCGTCCTAGAAAGAGGGGGCCGGCACTGAGAGCCCGGCGGGCTGGGGTGGCTGCGGACATGGGGCGAGCGCAGGCTGCTCACCAGCCTGGGCTGGTGCTCTGCACTTCCTGGCGGGGGCTGTCATCTCTAAGTAGACCTGGTGAGTCAGGTGCGGGAAAGCCGGATGCACCTGCTTTTTCTGGCCGTTACTTAGTTACTGAGTGGTGGGGGGCACTGCTGACGTCCCCCCACAGATGCTCTTGGCAGGACTGGCCCACGGCTGCAGGCGGGGAGCGAGGTTCACTGGTGTCGGCCCAAGCTGGGTCTGAGCCGACAGGTGGGATGCCCATGCTGTCGACACACCTTCCCGGTGCTGGGGGGCCGCCTCTCTGGAAGGGGACGTGGCGGGGAGGGAGAGCATCTCCCCCGGCAATCCTGGCTTTGCCGGATCATTCCGCTTTCCCTCGTCCACACTGCATGCAGGGCATGCCTGACTGAGCCCGGGAAGAAGTCGGGGTACACAGGTTGGTTTCCCTGTCGTGGGGTGTCTTTCAGGCCGCCGTGCCCGGTCTGCACCTGCCGTGCTCAGCTGCGTGACCCTGACGGTGCCCACGGCCTCTTCCAGATGATCCCCGAGAGCATGGGACCCCATCGTGCAAACGGTTTGTAGGAAGTGGAGTGGAGGTCCAGCGCACGCGCCCCGGCTCCTCCGGGCCGTGGCAGGGAGGTGTGAGAACCCTGGTCACCCCACGGCAGGTTCCTATCCAGCCGTGACGTCCTGTGTGTTGGAGGCTCAGACGGCCGCCTGGGGGTGACCCGAGTGGGGCGTCGCGGTGACGCCGTAGCCTGGCGTTGGCAAGTTGTCGCTCCACACCCTCAGGGCTCCAGCCTCCGGAGCGGCTGAGGTGCGCAGAAAGAGCAGCCGCGCCCCCGGGGCAGGCTTGCAGCTCAGGCACAGGGAGGGCGGCCACCGCCGGCCTTCGCTTCCCCGCGTGCCCTGGGCTCCTGACAGGCGGGGTGTGGCCTGCACGGGCCGGGTGGTCACCTGGGGGCACGTCACTTGCCCTTTCTGCATGGGAACGCAGGTGTCCATCCTGGAAAGCCAGGCCGAGGCGTGGCAGTGTCTCTGCAGGAGGGGGGCCACGGGCGGTCTCGGGGGGCGTCATCCTCAAAGCTGCCTGCCCATGAGCCCCCCACTTTGCAGTGCACTCAGGTGAGGTCACCGGCGTTGAGCTGAGACCCCTGGAGGCCAGGGGCCTGTTCTGGGCCTTGGTCTCCTGGTCCGACAGCAGGATCCTGCAGCTGGTTGTGCCGAGGGCGCCCCCTCTGCCCTGCCCCCTGCTTCCGAGGGCCCCCACCTCAGGTGGGGAGGGTGGCTCTAGAAGGCTGCAGGATCAAGTGAGTTGCCCTCGGGGATGCTGCCCGAGGACCCTGCCAGAATACTGTCCCCAGACTGCCCGTATCCACCCTCAGCCCCACGGGCTCCGACCACATATATTTAGAGGAGGCTGTTCTGCCTTTAAAATGCACGCTTTTTGGGACACGAGGGGGGCTCCGTCGGTGAAGTGTCCGACTCTTAATCTCAGCTCCCCTCTGGATCTCAGGGTCATGAGTTCAAGCCCTGCCTGGGGCTCCTCGCTGGGCGTGGAGCCTACTTAAAAAACAAAGAACAAGAAAAGCGCCGTGCCTGGGGAAGACAGGTTTTATTAACTCATTCCCTTTCTTCGCCAACGCCAACCGTAGAAGCAGGGAGCCAGGCCCTCCGGTTTGCCTCGGTAAGCGAGGAGCCCCGGCCCTGCTTGTAATGACTCTGTGCTCTGGAGACCGTGCATCTGTCTTCAGCCCTCTGACCCCGGGGCCACCTGCACAGTACTCTGCTCCCCGGCCCCGTTGCCTCGGTGACAGCCAGGATGGACACGCCTGGAGCACATAGCCAGCGCCTGCTGTATGCCAGGCCAGGCTCTGTGCTGGGGAGCTGGTGGATCTGCTGTGTGGGGAGTTAGAACGGGGGCTTGAGTGTGTGCACTTGTGAGAAATGCACAGCTGGGGGGGGCCCTAAAACCTGTGCATGCAGCCTCACAGGGAGACGGGGTCTTTGTAGCTGTAATTGAGCTAATGGTCTCGAGACGACATCATCTTGGGTTAGGGTCTACCCTAAATCCCATGACAGGTGTCCCTATGAGAGACATGGGGGGAGAGGCAGGGGGATGAGGGGCTGCCAAGAGCAGGGGAGGAGGCTGGAAGGAGCCTCCTCGGGAGCCTCCAGGGCGAGTGTGGCCCTGCCCGCCTGGATGAGGACCCCTAGTCTCCAGGCCTGTGGGAGGGTGGGCTTCGGTTGCTTGAAGCCTCGGGTTTGTGATTTGTCAGGGCAGCGAGGAGGGGCCGCGCCCAGATGGTAGGGGGAGCACTCCCATGCCGCGGGGACTCACGCCGTGTGTGGCGGGGGCTCCGGGAGGCCTGCTGTGGGCGGGGGATGCTGGGCCTCGGGGCTCTGCTCCCCTCCGGCTCACAGACGGCCTGGACGCACACACGCTCGCAGCGGGGTCTTGTCAGGGTGTTTGGGCCACGGAAACACGACCTTTGAGCTGCAGGTTGGGGCGGAAGCCGCTTCCCCGGGTCGGGGGTGGGATGGAGCAGCCCGGAAGCTCCTAACGTGCCTCGTCCATAAATCCAGCGGTTCCCAAAGTGAGGCACGCACCGCTCTCGGCACACAAGATGGCCCTATGCCGGGCACGGATGGGCGTTTTTCATCTTAATAGCTGTGTGTTTGCTTTTACGGTTGCCTTCTACTTGTGGCCATGGCGCTGGCTCTCTGGCTAGGAGAGAGAGGGCTCCTTTTGGGTAGGGACGTGGTGTCGGGCGTGGGGAAGTCATGGTGAGACACTGAGCAGGAGGATCGCGCGCCGGCTGAGCACCCACTGAGTGCCAGGCTCGGGCAGTCGTCTGGGCCAAGGAGCGCTGGACGGGGGGCCAGTGGACGGGGGCCAGATGGCACGGCGCCAGCAGCTCCGGACAGTTCCACAGGCATGTGGGTGCTCCTGAGGAATCCAGGTCACTTCCTCGGGTGTCCAGGCTGGCTGGAGACAGAGAGGCTCTCAGCTGGGGACGCGAGCCCCGTGATGGCCATCGGAATGGGCAGGTGTCTCCATCGGCTTCCTGGGGGCTCTGTCGTGGGACCGCAGATGGGGCGCCTCAAACAGCAGCTTGTGGTCTCTTGGTTTTGGAGGCCACATCCTAGACCACAGTGTGGGCGGGACTGGTTCCTTCTGGAAGCTCCTGGTCCTCCCGGGGGCCTCTCCTGCTTCTGGTGGTCCCGGCAGTCCTGGGCGCCCCTTGGCTCGTGGCTGCCTTCTCTCCTGTCTCCGCCTGGGTCCTCACCCCTCCCAAATCCCCCTGTCCTGTCTTGTAAGCACACCCGTCATTGGATTTAGGGCCGCCCAGATTCAGATGCTCTCATCTCAAGAGCCTTAATCCTATCTTCAAGGACACTGACTCCAGACAAGGCCACGTTCCAGGGTTCTGGGTAGACCCGTCTTTGAGGGGCACCGTTAGCCCATCATGCTGGGGGTGGAAGGAAATGTACCTTGCACCTGGCCTGACGCCATCTCCCGGGGCCAGAGGCCCCGAGCTGGCTGACCTGCCCCTGTCCAGTATCCCCTCTGTGCTGGAGTTCTCCCGGGGGCTGTGGGTGGGCATGGAGGGCGGAAAGGTGGGGGGGAGCCCGGCAGCTTCCTGCCTCTCGTGGACCCGCTGCTCCTTGCTGGGAGGGGCAGCCCTGTGGAGTCCAGCGCGTCCTGTGTTTGGAGGTGCCAGTGCCATTTTGGCCGTCTATCCCCCCTCCCCGGGCCTGCAATGCGGGGCCTCAGCTGAGCACCTGGGACCACCCTGGCAGCTGGCCTGCTCATGACCCTTTGAAAATTGGTTTTTCTTTCTTTGTTTAAAAGAAAATTTTGAAAACCGGTTTGACGCTTGAGCCTGGCCTGCCCCAAAACGTTTCTGATTCCAGTTGGAATAGGTTCTTGCCAATTTGATGGTTACCTGTTAAGTTATTAAGAATGTTTTTCTAGCGTTTCTTCTTTTATTCCTGGTTTTTCCTTAGCGTCCTAATTCCTGTTAGTTGAACTGCACTTTTTTTCTCATTAAGTGCGTGGCTTGGCAATGAGAGCAAAATGCAAATGTTTGTGTTTTGAGTTTTAACCCCGTTGCTGCTGGGAGGGTGTGGACGGGGAGACCATACCCCACTTTCTGTAGGGGAGCTTCTAGAAGGGAAGGCAGTTCCTCCTGGGTGGAGCTTGGGGAGTGGGAGAGGGGTCCCCAGGCCCGATTGCTGGCTGCCCCCGGGCCCCTGCTCTCAGGGGTGTCAGTGAATGCCTCGGACGTCCGGGCTGGCCGGCCAGATGCAGTCACCCACCTGGAGGACGGCTCAGCATGCTGTGGGGGAGGGGGAGGGGTGTCCGGAAGGTTCTGAGGGGGCCTCACTGTAGAGATTGGCCTCTTACTGCTTGGGGAGGGGACGTGGGCCATGGAGGGGTCCCGGTGAGTGAGGATGAGGGCAGGACTGTGCCCCCGCGGTGGGGTTTGAGGCAGGGGTGCCTGCTGGGGCCGTGCTGGGTAGAAGGAAATAGGGGTACAGCCCGTCCTGCTCTGTACGGCAAGGAGTCTGTCCCCCCACATGCCTGGCCTGTGTCCTGCAGTGTCCCCAGATGTGGCAGGTGAGGGGGGCGAAGCTTAGCCACGTGGCCCTGAGCCCCCGATGCCCGGTGGGGGTCCGTGGGGGGTGGGGTGGGAGGGCTCCTGGGGGGTCGTGCAGGAGTCTCCTGGTCCGGGTGGTCTCCTGAGCGGCCCTGTGACGGGGCGTGGGCTAATGTCCTTCCAGGGACCAGCTCGTCCCGGCCCACCAGTCACCGAGCCGCCCCCCTTCCCGTGGCCTCCCGGGTGCAGTTGGTGCTCCTCTTGGTCATGTGACCTTGTGTGCCCGTCCCTCAGTTTCCCGTCGGGGGCATGACAGGCAGTGAGGGAGCGGTGAGTGCATGCACGCAGGGGGTCAGAGCTGCGTGTGGAAGGTGCTCGGGGTCACCCTCCCGCCGACCCGTCCCCTGACAGGCTGAGGCCTCTGGACTGGCCACTGCGGCCCCTTGGCTCCCCCATCCTCCCACCCGCCCCTTTGCTTCCTCGGTGTTCATGCGGACCCCTCCCTTGGGTGCTGAAAGGCCATTCTCAGCTGGGCTCTGAGGGGCTCTGCACGGAGGCTGTCAGAGGGAGGGGCGCAATGTTGGGTGAGGACTCAAGTGTGGTTGGAATTTTCTGGAATACTTAGCAAAGGGGGCATTCATAAGGTCTCGCCGGTGCTTTCTGGGGCTGATCCCGGGAGGTCGCTCAGGAGGACGGTCAGGGCCTCTGGGGCTGAGCCCATGGGGACGTCGGGTCGGTGCCTGCAGAACCACCAGCGGGGACCTGGGCCTAGGGCTTTCCTCAGGGCTTGCTGAGCGGGGGAGGGGAGCTGTCAGAGTGATGGCTTGGCCCGCAGTCATGGGAGGGGGCCATCCCCTCGTGACCCGGTTAGAAAGTCAGCAGACCAGGGTGGGGGCCCGTGGACCATCTTCAGCTGCGGGTCGCCCACCGCGTTCTCCTGAGTGTTTGCGCACAGGCCATGGGCCCACCCTCCTGTCCCCGGCGGCCTTCCGCGGTCTGTTTATAAAAAGGAGCCTTAGAACCCGTTCCCCCAGATGCTAGAGATGAGGGCTGCAGAAGCATGTGGGATGGTCTATCCACCTCACTTTATAGATGGGGAAGTTGAGGCCCGGGGCAGGGGAGGGACTCACCCAGGGTCCCGTGGGTCTCCGTTAATGGTGTTGGTGGATGTCCGGGGAAATGTTTTCTCAGCCTGGGAGACTGGTGTGGCCAAGGGCTTCCAGATGTCTCTCCCCAGTGCAACAGGCTGTGTGTGGGGTTCCCCGGGGGCCTGCACGAGGGGACGGGTGGGGGAGCTGGGGATGGGGCCTGGGGCTGGCTGGGACTGAGTCTGGCCAGCTACCAGATTGTGGAGAAGTGTTCGTCTCCCAGCCATTGTGCAGGGCCCGCAGACCCTCCCAGGCCCTCAAAGCTGTGCTTTCTCTGTTCACTGAGCCATGTGTGCATCTGCTCTTGGGCACCCGGGGCGTGGGGGATGCTCTAGATGGCAGGGCTGTCCCGGCCTTGGAGTGCAGCTGGGACCCGGCCAGGCTCAGGGGTTACAGATGGCCCAGGACACGCAGACCTCGGTGTGTCTGACGCCCTGGAGGTGGCCGATGGGCTGGGGGACAGGAGCGGTCTATTCCCCGTGCTGAGCATGTATCAGCCACATACAAGTCAGTGCCCGGGGATGTGGGCCCCCCATTCCCATCAGCTGCCTGCTCGTCTGTGAGCGTGACCATAGCACTGTGGGGGTGGGGCTGTGGCTTGTGGTCTCTGTCTCTCGGCTTGTGTCTACCTCGGACCAAGCACCCTGGGGGTGTTTACGGGTGGACAGCACAGTACAGATGGATGGAAAGATGGACCTCTCAGTGTGGAGGTCCAGCGTGTCCCTAAGGCTTGGGATGGACGTGGCAGGTGGAGCAGAGTTCCCTTCCTAGACGTGCCCTGTTCTGCCCAGAGGAGCCCTTTGGCCCCCAAGCGCCAGGAGCGTGCCCTCGGCTTGCCAGACGACGTGGCCACCGCTGGGTGACTCTCCGGATGCATTGTACCCATCCGCGCCGGGCAAGTGAAGCCCCGTGTCCCTGGCGGTGAGTCTGGAGGTGTTTCCTTGCGCCAGAAGCTGCTGTCTGGGCCGAGGGGGTTCTGTGGGGGCCGCCGAGACCGTCCCAGTGCCGTGGACGATAAGTGACACGCTCGGGGACGGGCTCAGCGGCGGCAGCAAGCTGGTGCCTGGAGGTGAAGGGGCCGAGCACCCCCCTCGAGCCTCTGGGGTCTGGGAGGATCCCGGGAGCTGGTGAATCGGCGTCTGTGTCCGGCCAACTTCCTCAGGGCCTAATCCTTTGAGAACAGAGACTGTCTCCAACGACAGCCGAGTTCCAGGCCAAATAAATTAAAACTTCTGGTACGTGATATCTTGTAGCCTTATTAAGTGGCAAGATTATGCAAACAAAATCATTAAGTACGATTACGCAACTTCCCTTGTGGTTCTGGCCGTTCATCTCCCGTCCTGCTGTACTTAAGCCTGATTCCAGGGGAATTAGTGGCATTACTGTTTAAATCTTAACTTTTGTGTTAAGCAGACGCGTTCCGAAGCTTTTGAAATGTATCTTGAAGGCAGAGCCTGCGTCTCACGGTTTAACAAGGGAGTGAGCATGAGGAACTGCAAAGCTCACTAATCTGTGAAAATTAGGGCTGTTGTGCCAGTAGGAGTTTTTTCACCTAATTAAAAACAACATGCTGCTTTCCTGAGAGTTCCCGAGATAGAGTCGTCTCAGAGAAGGTGAGGGGCGGCCCAGGCTGTGTTCCCTTCTGGGCCCCGGGGACCCTGCAGGCTCTGGGCCCCCGTGTGCGTCCGGGGAGGGGCAGACCGCCGCCTTCCCAAGTCCTGCGAAGGCACCTCCAGAACGTCCCCTGACATTGGATAGCAACGCGCACGTCGACAGAACGTGGGGTGTGACTCAGGCCTCAAGAGGAGGGGCGTCCTGACACTGGTCCCAGCGCGGACGGCCCTTGTGCTTAGTGAAACCGGTTGGACACAGAGGGAGAAGTGCTGAATGATTCCACCTGAATGAGGGAGCCAGGGGGTCAGGTCATGGAGTCAGAGGTCGGGTGGGGTTCCCGGGGGCTGGGGGAGGGGTTGGGGAGGTCGTGTTTCGTGGGGACGGGAGGCCGATGGGCGTGTTGGTGCCCGGCTGTGAATGTGCCGGGCGCGGCTGACCTTGGCACTTAGGCGTAGTTAACATGGTAAATTTTACGTTACGTGTATCCTACCGCGGGGGGGGCAGAAGGGCACATTCTCCATTGCATCAAAGGGCAAGAACGGTGTTGTTATATTCTCATTTTTTAAAACTGTAGGGTTGTTTTTTTTTTTAAAGATTTTATTTATTTGAGAGAGAGAGAATGAGAGACAGAGAGCATGAGAGGGAGGAGGGTCAAAGGGAGAAGCAGACTCCCCGCCGAGCAGGGAGCCCAATGCGGGACTCGATCCAGGGACTCCAGGATCATGACCCGAGCCGAAGGCAGTCGCTTAACCAACTGAGCCACCCAGGCGCCCCAAAACTGTAGGGTTTTTTAAGGGCAGTTGAAGGGTTAGAGAAAAACTGAGCAGGAGGTACAGACGCTCGTCACGTGCCCTTTCCTCCTGCGCGGCGTCCCCCGGGACTAACGCCTCCGAGTGCTGTGCTGCATCCACTAAGGTGATGAGCCAGAACGCGCCTCGGCGTCAGCGGGAGCCTGCAGTTCACCGTGGGGTCCGACTCGGGGCTCTGCATTCCCTGGGCCCCGGGCGTCGGGCCCTCCGCGCGCTGTCACGGCTGGCCTGTCACCATGTTGGGGACCGTGGCCGCCCAGAGAGCGGCGGGTGGGTCGGGAGCCCCGGAGAGGCTGGTGCGCAGCTTAGAGCGGCCGCGTCCTGCGGGGACAGCCGAAGCTGGGGGTGCGTGCCTGGGCGGGGCCCCTCCAGACCCCACGGGGACCCCAGGGAGGCCGGTAGGAATCTTTGCTCGTGCTGTGTGTGTACCCGCGTATATTTGAGTAGGGGACACCTCGCATCGCACGCGCTTTGAAAGGTACAGGCGGTGTGTCGTGACCCCGCGCGCCCCCAGCAGCCAGTCCCGTTCTCCCCCCGGTGCGGTGCGTAACTCCTGCCCTGCCCGGGAACACGCGCACACACGGGAGAGCATGCTAGGAAAGCTGCTCTCGGGTTGGCTGTTCAGCAGTATTTCCCGAAGTTCTTTCTAGAACGGTGCGTGGCGAGTGGCCGGGCTCTCTTAGACGGTCGTGTCATATTCCTCGGCGTGGGCTCCGACCCATTCGTGGGATGGATCCCCACTGCTGGCACTTGCACTCCGAGTCTAAGTTGGCAGGGAATGTGCTGGTGAGAGCGGCCATGCACACCTCCGGGGCCCCGTGAGCAGCTACGCCGTCGCACACAGCCCCTCGGTGGGGGGGGTCTGTGCTCGCTCACAGCTCCGTGGAGCTGAGCCCAGGGACCCCGTCCAGGAGTTCCCCTGCCGGTGACTCCCCAAGCCCGTGCCCACGACGTACTCTCTCAATCCTGCGTGGCCTCCCCTACCAGCCGGTGTGGACAGGTGTCTGGGGCGGTTGTCATGCCCGCTTCTCCCTCTAGGCCGACGGAGTCCTTTTATTCCCCTTACTCTTTATTGTCACAACCGTTTTGGGGGGGGTGCTCACTGTCTCCCGACCGCAGGGCTCACCGTTTTCTGGGACGGTCTGCGTTTCTGCACGGATGTTACAGAAAATCACTGCAGCTGACGTGGGCACCCTCAGCCATTGGACGTGGGCACCATCACCCACGCATCACGGACTCGGATGATGGCCGGATCTTCGAGGACCGTGTGGGTCCTCCTCCTCGCTGGGTCTTGTTCATGGCCATGCCTCATTAGATGCTCTACACAGGCCTGGCCCTGACAGGGGCCCAGTGCAGACGTGGTGGAGGCTAGGTCTGTGGGGCTGTCGCATGGGGGGAAATTGTGATGCATGGGGCCAGAGGTTCTGGGTCATGGACTTCCCAGGTGTGTACCTGATGGAGGTGGCCATGCAGGTGCAGACCAGCCCTGGCTGAGTCGGGCAGCAAGGCTGCTTTCCCAGGGGACGGTTGTCCTCTCTGGGGGCTGGTGGCCGGTGTGTCCAGCAGCCATGGGGCGTGCCCAGTCTGGAGTCCCTGTTAGCAGGTAGTGCCCATCTCTCTGACTTCTGTCCCGTGAGGAGCCTTTGCAGGGTTCTGAGGGATGGTGAGTCGATGGCTTCAGGTGCCCAGAAGCCATGGAAGCTGTGAGCAGGGCAGGGCTGGTCTGTGAGGCATGAGCTCAGAGGCACGTTGGGCAGAAGCTGCCGTTTCTGGACCTGGCTGGACCTTCCAAGGAGGGCATGACCTCACTGCAAGGCGGTGCCTTTACCATGTGCTCGTGATGAAAAGCCGTGCATGCCCCGGCAGGAGCGCGCCCAGAGCGGATCCAAACCAGGTCTTGGAGGTGCCGGCCTCTCCTTTGTCCTGGAAAGGGGTTCCATTTACTAAAAAAGACTTTGCATTAGAGCCACGGACATCATTCCTGGCTCTGGTGCTATTCGGTGGTTCTCTGGCTGGGCAGCCTGTCTGAGCAGCAGTAAGCCGCGTCCCTGTTCCCGCATCTCCAGAGATGACGGGGCCAGGAGCTCCCCAGGCAGATGGAGCAGGGCCTCCAGCTGCTCAGCTCCCCAGATGTTCAGCGACGGGCTTGCCAGGAAGCAGGGCAGGGCCAGGGCTGCGTGATTGCAGCGACATCTGCCTCCAAATGCCGCTTTGGGCTCTTGGAGAAGAGGCACTGCAGGGTGGGCTGTCTCCTGAAAAATCCTGCTTGCCCCCACGAGGCCCCCCTCTGCCTCTCTGTTGCCTGGAGTCACAAAGGCCCCAACTTCACCCAGCCTGGGGAGTTGCGGGGCAGAGTGAGGGACCCACTTCCGGGTGGGGTCATGATGCAGTGTGGACACATGCAGGGGGCATCCCGAGGCTTGCCCGAGAAGGTCCCAGCACCTTCCCTCTGTCTTTTCATGGCAGGTGCCAGGGCTCTGTATGTTGAGGCTCTGGAGAGAGGACACCAGACACCTTGTCTGCCACCAGTGGTCTCTACACATCCCTTTGGAGCCCCCGTGGGGTGCTCCTTCCTAGCTGGTCTTCAGGGCTTGTGATTGCCATGGAGACTGATTCCCAGGCGGATGGAGGATTTGACTGTGGACTCTTGTGGCCTGGGGACAGGTGCTTTTGGGACCAAGCTCCCTTTCTTTACTTCCTTTCCTACCCACCTCTGTGCTGACAACATGTCAGGAATGGCAGTGTGAGCGGAGAGTGCCAGGCCCCCTGCTCCTCGGTCATCTCCAAGTTCATTCATGGGAGGTGAGCTCTGGGACCGTGGTGGCCTCTGGGTTATCTGCAGACCGTAGATATTTCCTCCCTCCAGGCTTCTGCTGGCCTCCCAGAAGCAGGGCAATGGGGGGATGCAAGGAGCAGTTTGAGTGCCCTCTGAGGGGTATGAGCAGAAGCAGGACATTTGGGAAGGAGTAGTTCTCTGGGCTCTGTTTATAGAGCATCTTCATTTTAGTTTTTGAGGAGGAGATGACTATTGTGATGATGATGGTGATGGTGATGATGATGGTGGTAATCATGTTGATAATCATGTGGGTGATCATGTTGATGGTGGTGGTGCAGATGGTTGATGGTGATGATAGTGATAACAATGATGATGGTGGTGATGATGTTGATGGTGATGATTATGATGGTAATGTTGATGGTGATATGATGGTTAACGATAGTTGATGATGGTGATGAGAGTGATGATCATGATGGTGATGGTGATGATGATGGTAGTGATGATGGTGTTGATGATGGTTAATGATAGTTGATGATGGTGATGGTTGATGATCATGATGGTGGTTAATGATGGTTGGTGATGGTCCATCATGATAGTGGTGGTGGTGATGTTAGTGATGTGGGTGCTGATGGTGATGATGGTGGTGGTGATGGTGATGATAGTCATGTAGGTGATCATGATGATGATGGTGGTGAGGATGATGGTGATGATGGTGGTGATGGTGATGATGGTGGTTAATGATAGTTGACGATGGTGATGGTTGATGATCACGATGGTGATGAGAGAGATGATCGATGATGGTGACAGTGATGATGGTGGTGATGGTGGTTAATGATGGTTGGTGATGGTGATGGTTGATGATCATGATGGTGGTGATGAATGTTGATGATGGTGATAATGGTGATGATCATGGTGATGCTAATGGTCAATGATGGCAATGGTGATGATGATGGTGGTGATAATGGTGGGGTGGCGGTTATGACGGTGGTGAAAATCAGGCTAAGAGGGTGTTCACACTTGACTTGCACGTCTCAAAGGCTAGAATACCTGTTCTGCTGCCCCCCGAACTGTGAGTGCCCCAGTGCCAGCTCAGTGCCCCACTGGGCAGCTTCTGCCCCCTACTTGCCCTTCTTTCTCTAGGATGCCCCAGTGAGGTCTGGCACCTCCTTCTAAGCCCCCCTTCTTTTCACCTCTTCTTTCCCTAACCCTGGCTCTGTCTCCATCCCTCACTTTCTTGTGTATTTGTGTGCACAAGGGCGTGTGTGTGTATGTTGGGTGATAGGACAATGGAGGTCCCTCTGTGGAAGCACCCTGGTTTTTGCTGTTGTGACTGGCGAAGCTGGAGCTCCAGGAACCTCTGTTCTGGCGGAGGGAAGGCTCCTCTAACCCCCAGGGTGCTCTGTGCCAAGTGACAAAGTCTCCCCGTCATCCCTGTGGTTAGGACCCAGCCCACAGCTGTATGGGTGCTGCGTTCTACTCCCTGGTTTGGACTCACAGTATCTGATCATGGACTGGATACGGGGGTTCTTCCTGCTGCTGGTGGTGACTTCCGGCTAGACTCAGAAGGCAGAATAGGAAACCACAATGGGTCAGTGTGGTGAAGCAGTGAGGCAGAAACATCTGGTTGCTATCAGGATGGCATCACTTCCCAACAGGTGGGCACTGGAGCTTTCTCTTTGGGGGTGTGGCTCCATTGAGCAGTGACCTTGAACCTGCCTTGTGGTCCCGAGGAACAAGAGGGTGAGGGTCTGCTGAAGCCCCTCCTCCAGGCACTGCATATGCACCTGGCCTCCCAGGAGGGTCTGTGCTTACGTTCCGCCTTTGATCTTCAGTGCGGACAAGGCTTCACATCCAGTTATTGGAAACTTGTAAACCCACGCTGCCCGGAATGCAGGAGTGCTGTCAGTAAGTAGTGCCGAGTTCACAGAGCATTAGCGGAAATGTCACGGTGATGGAGAGCTGAAATAGCAGCGCTTGACAATTAAGTCAGAACAGCGTGAGGGCGTGTGCCCGGGACAAGCACCACCCAGAAGTGAGCCCTGCACCCAGGGCGTAGGGGAGAATCTGTGGGGAGCAAGGGCTCCATTTCTCTGGCCTGCCAACCTGGGAAGGGCATTGGATGGGTGGGAGGTGGGGCTCGGGGCTCCCCCATGTTCTAAGCTCACACCCATGGGCATCATGCCACCCTCTGAGCAGCCACGTGGCACAGATCCACCAATGTGAGTGGCACTCCCAGCAATGCCTGTGGAAGGTGGGGGCTCTTTTTGACGTTTGCCCTGACTCAGTTTACCCACCTGGGCATAGAGGAGGCTGGTGGGTGGAGGACAGGCCCCACTCCCAGTAAGCTGGTCCCGTCAGTGACTGAACAGCCGTCTGACCGTGAGAGGAGCCATCCCTGTGCTGTGGGAAGGCAGGGGTGGGGCAGAGAGTACAGGAGCCCCGGGGGGTGAGTGGCCACCTTGCTGGGTGTAGACACTGCAGCCTCAGGGCATGTAGATTGGAGCCCTGAATACCTCCTCCAGCCCTGGCGTCCACATTCTGGACCCTGGCAGGTGGCCACTGGCCATGGTGTGTCCAGCACACAGAGGCTCAGTCAGTGTGGGTGAGCAAGTAGGTGGGCCCTGGGCACCAACAGGTGCTGAGCGCATGCTGAGCGGGTGTGAAACCGCTGGCGTCCCTGCCTAAGGCCCGAGGAAAGGGGGCAGGTTTGGGGAAGGCCCCAAGCCCTCTGGTGACACTGAGCAAAGGAAGGGATGGCCGTCATTCAGCCAGGCAGCTGTCAGGCCCGTGGCACCCCTGGGCCAGGGTCCTCGGGAAGGGCATGCTGGGCCAGCTTTTCGGGAGGTCTCCTCGGTGTCCATCCTCGGTCGGCGGACGAAGCGCTTCACGTTTCCTGCACAGGAACCCCTGGGACCCGGACACTCACTAAGTGAGTACAGGGGCCCGAGCCTCCGGAGGCTGCTGGGGCAAAGGACCACACACGGCAGCCAACACAACAGAAGTGTCTCCTTTCTGAGCTCAGGGGCCCGGAGTCAGGCAGAGCCGCCTCCTGAGGGTGAGGGGGGATCTGCTGTAGGCCTTCCTCCTGCTGCTGCTGGCCCCGCCTCCCCGGGCTCGTGGCCACGTCATCCCGCCTCCGTCTTCTCACCGTGCAGCTGCCTCCTCTCTGGGAGTCCGTCTCTGCCGCTCCTCTTCTTAGAAGGTTGAGGGTCCATTGGATTGTGACCCACCCCGATGACCTTGTCCGAACATGACCCCTCTGCCCACATGAGGGCTCATGCCCACGCTGGGGTTAGGGCATGGACATGCCCGTTGGGGACACCCCTGCACCCGTCATGACAGGCGGTGGAGGACGCCATCGCTTGGCCTCCGGTGGGGCCAGAGGGTCGACCCTGAGGTCGGTCACTGGGTCTGGGCAGAGGTGGGCGGAGCACCTTCCAGCAGAGGGCCAGGCTTCTGGGGAGGAAGGTTCCTGAAGGGAGCCACTTGCATTGTGGCCCCTGCACTTTGTAAGTGATGCCTCATGACCTTCCTCTTTACGGGGCTCTGCTCCTGGCTCCTCCCGTGCTGAGTCCATCACAGAGTGGCTGGCAGCAGACTAGAGGTCATGGGTGATGCGGAGGCCGTCTGTCCCCCAGCACGGGGCGGGGGGTGTCTGCCCCTGGCACGGGGGAGGTGAGTGTCTGACCCCCAGCACAGGGGGAGGGGAGGGAGTCTGCCCCCCAGCACAGGGGAAGGGGGGTGTCTGCCCCTGGCACAGGGTGGGGAAGGGGGTCTGTCCCCCAGCACAGGGGAGGGGTGTGTCTACCCCAGGCATGGGGGGTAGGGGGTGTCTGCCCCTGGCACAGGGTGGGGGAGGGGGTCTGCCCCCCAGCACCAGGGAGGGGGGGTGTCTGCCCCCGGCATGGGGGGAGGGCAGGGGGCCTGCTATCTGGACAGGGAGGGGAGGGGATATCTGCCCCCCGGTGGGGAGGGCGAGTCTGTCCCCCAGGACAGAGAAGTGGGGGTCCTCGCCCCAAATGGAGCAGTGGAGGGGGGTCTTGTGCCTATTTTGTCAGGTTTATACCCATGGATCTCGAGTTTGGGTGCGGATGCGGACGGTGACGTGTCTGCTTTCGCATCTGCTTGCACACCACTGGCACTTGTCATTTCGGGGAGCTGCCTAACAACCGCCATCAGCGAGTCCCCGAGACCCAGGTCCTCGGTTTCCTCCCTTCCCCTCCGTCCTTTCGTGTTGTGTTCTGTGGTCGCTTCTTACGCCTGATTTACTTGTTAGTATCGTTTATTGGCATTCATTCGGTCAGTCTTTACCAGCAGCCCTATTTCCCCAGTGAGCAGCAGAGGCAACAGCTTCTAGAAATCGCTGTTCTTTTATTTTTTCTGCTCTGTTATTTTTTAAGATTTATTTACTTATTTTAGAGTGAGAGCGTGAGTGTGCCAGTGGGGTGGTGTGCAGGAGAAAGAGAATCCTAAGCAGGCTCCATGCCCATCGTGGCTCGATCCCATGACCCCGAATCATGACCTGAGCTGAAACCAGGAGTCACTCAACCGACCGCACCACCCAGGCGCCCCATAGAAATCTCCTTCCTTTAAATTCAGGATTCATTCTCTGGAGTCTGGGACCTGTGCACGGCGTGAGGCACTGCATTGGGGCCCGTTCTTCCTCCTGTACCCGGTGCTGCTGGGGTCTGTGGTCACTCTTGGTCCCTCCGTGTCCCCAGACCTGAAGCCTGGCCCAGCGGTGCCCTGATTGTCCCTGTGGGCTGGGCCCCTGTGCCTTGATCAGTAGGATCCAGGCGGGAAGGAGGGCTGACAGCCAGGGAGCGGCCTGGGTTGAGGTCAGAGCACCCGGCGCTGCCCACAGCCTTGGGATTGTGGCCGGGGTCGCCTGCTGAGGCTTCCCTGGCCTCACGTCTCAGAGGGACAGGCACACAGAGCCTGCCTGGGGTGGGCAGGGCCTCCTTCCCTTCCCATCAGCAGACCAGCGGCTCCCAGTGGGTCCACATGCTGACACATGGTGCTTCGTCCGCTGCAGGGGGGTGGCGGGCAGGTGTACAGGGTGCTGTGGGTGTGTAGGCCGCCAAGGGTCACATAGACAGTGGGGTATTTACTGGGCGCCTCATGGTCTGGAGTGCGATGACCTGGGCGCCTTGGATGTGATTAGCAGCACGACGGGGCCATGCGGAGACTCATCTGTTTAGTTGAGGGCATTGGGGGACGGCCTGCCTGCCGAGGGCCGTGGGAGGAGACACCAAGGGTCCCAGGGTCCTAAAGGGACAGAATGGCGGGGGGGGGGCGGGCACGGCCCTGCAGGTGCTCTCTGGAGTGGACCTTGGGATTGGGATTTGACTAATCAGAACCAGGCATGTACAGCTCCTAGCAAGATGGTCGTGGTTTATGGTCCGCAGAAAGCCTGCAAACCAGAAGGGGATGGAGCCGCACCTTCCCCTCCCAGCCGGCACTGTGGGTTTGCAGGTGCGTCCCTGCTCCCCGCAAGACGTCCACCTGTGGCTTCTAGGGGGGCCCTCGGCCTCGGGCATGGGCAGCGTCCTCTCTCCTCATCCCCGGTCTCCTCCCTCCTGAGCCGGGATGGCCCGAAACCCGTGCGTGGGGCCTGTACTCTCTCTGCGTGTTTTTCTGTGCGCTCTACTTTGTTGGCAGTCCATACACCTGCTGACGGGGCCCCTCCTCGTGTCCCCAGTTCTGTCCACGTGTCCGTCCTCCATCCACACAGGGTCCCCCGAAGGAGTGGTGGTCTCAGATGGTTTCTCTGTCCTGGTCTTTGCATGGAGCCACTCATGCTGGCTGGCAGGAGGTGGGCACCAGCAGGTGACGTCACCTCAGGTGGGAGGAGGGTGGCCAGGGTCTGGAGACCAGTTCTGGGCCCCGCGGGGAGGGCGGGCAGGGCCCTCGATGTGGGAGCTGTGCAGGGAGGCCCCCCCAGCATCAGGACCCAGGGCCTTCTGGCTAGCTCTCCGTGGCCACGTCTGTGCGTCACGGGAGGCCAGACATGAGGTCCCAGCGAGGTGGGGGCCTGAGTGTCCTCAGTCCAGCTTTTCAGATGTCTCTAATGTGAGATGCCGATGTGGACTCGAGAAGCAGACTCATCCTTCCCGACGGTTAGTGTCACCTTGAAGGAGCCCCCGGCCCGCTGGGCCTCAGTTTCCCTCTCTCCACAGGGTGCCGGACATCTGGTGGGAGGGGTCCTCTTAGGTGCCCAGCAGGAGGAGCCCCCCAGGGCAGGGCTCAGCCCCTTAGCTGGCTACTGCCTCGAACCCTGGACGTCAGGCCGCTGGCGGGGCGCGGGCCGCACCAGCGGGCTGACTGGCATGGAGGAGGAGGGGGAGGTGGGGCGGTGGCTCCCTGCAGGCTGGCCGTGGAAGCCATGGCCTGTCCTAGCCTCGACAGTGCCCCCAGCACCTGCGGGCCTCTCCCCCATCCACAAACCACACCCACACCTTTCCTGCACCCCAAGATGCCTGTGTGGGCCTTGCCCCTCCCTGAGCACCCAGCCTGTCCTCTGGGCTGCCTACCCCGTGCCCTGAGCTCCCCACCAGCCCCTGGGGCATCTCGCCTGGGCTGCCCTCCCCGCGCCCTGAGCTCCCCACCAGCCCCTGGGGCATCTCGCCTGGGCTGCCCTCCCCCCCGCCCTGAGCTCCCCACCAGCCCCTGGGGCATCTCGCCTGGGCTGCCCTCCCCCCCGCCCTGAGCTCCCCACCAGCCCCTGGGGCACCTGTCATGTCAGGGGCTCACAGGGTCCAGCTACATGATGGTGGTTGTGCCTTTGGAGCATACATGTGGGTGTCTGTCCTTCCTCTCCCACCTGGTGCTGGCAGATGTTCTTGATGCCCCGGGAGACCCACCCTGAGCTGCTGCCCCGTCCGGGTCCTGCCCTGGCCTGGTCTGTGCAGCCCTGAATGAAGAACTGTCTTCACACCGCACCTGCCGTGCCCCCCTCGTCTGTGGCTGTGTCTGCCCCCGGCCGCGGGGCTGAGCGGCTGCCAGGGATCCACGCTGCAGGGCCGCACGCTGGCCAGCTCGCCCCCTGCAGAAGATGCTTGCCGACCGCTGACCTAGGGCATCGTGCGCTGTGGGGCGGGCTGCCGGTGGACGGTGCCTGCCTGAGGCCTGGAGCCGGCTGGTTGCGGCAGAAGGGTGAGGCCTGGGGAGGTGGCAGGGGGCCAGGTGTTCACGTACCAGCTCTGACGTGGGACCTGCCCAGCCAAGCGGCGCCCCCGGGTCGTCGGCGTGAGCATCTGTGACGGGCGGTCGTGGGGCCTGCGGACCCCACCCGGCTCCCAGACGCTGCTTCCGTGAAGGGTCTAGACAGTGGTGTTTTCAGGCCGTGCCTGGGGAGGGGGTCCAGGTGCCGCTCGGCTGATCCAGTGCCCCAGGGCAGCTATTCCAGCAAGCGTGACCGCGTCCATCCTCCAGCTTGTACGTCCACGCTCGCGCCCCTAGGCGTGGGTTTGGGGGAGTTCAGACCACCGCTCACCCCACTCTCAGTACGAAACCCTCCATACGTAGGGAAAGGTCCAGGGTCGTGCACCAAACACCACGTGCCCCCGCCTGTGCACGTGGTCTGCGAATCCCAGACTTCTTCACTCATTGCTAAATTCACTTCATTTGTGGAGACCGTTTGCCCTGGGTGGCCTGAGATTTCCTGATTTCAGGAGTGAAAATCCTGCACCCCACGCCCCCCTCGGTCCCAAGAGAAACAGGACTGCGGGTCACCCTCATTTGTACATATGTTTAATGCCCTGCTGCTGTTTCTGTGGGCATACGGGGCATCAATCCCCGGCGGAGCCTTCCGGAGCGTGTCCTGATGGTGGGTGTCCCTGCACAGCGATGCTTCCTCTCCACCCCAGGACGGTGAGCCAAAGGTCCACGGCGTCGCCGACTCCCCAGGTCACGCCTCCCGGCTGTCCCACGGGGGACTTTGTAGCCTTTTCCCAGAGTCAGGGTTCGGCTTATATTCATGCTTTGGGCGTCACGTGTGGGCATCCTGGTCCTGGAGGAGCATCAGCGTGGGGGGCACCAGCGGGCGTCACTTGGGGGCATCCTTTGGCGTGTTGGGTGCTGGGGGCCCCACACAGCATCTGTCCTGCTGCCCTTGGTGGGAAAACAGAGCCCCCAGCTCGGACAGGAGACTGCGTCTCTGCTTATGTGTTCATCGAGGTCGCACGGCTGGAAACACACACCCTCTGCTGTTCTGCTGCCCCGATGCATGCTTTTCCTTCAGCAAACAGTTCCTGCCCCCCGCACCGTGGCTCCGAAGTGAGAAGCAGGAGCCCTGAGAGGTCCTCTGGAGCCTTTGGGTCTGCACGCACCGTGGACCCAAATGTGGGGCGACCGAGGTGCCCTGATGCATCCATAAGTCAGCTCTGGGCTCGGTCTCCTGATGCCCAGGGGTCAGCAGGCACTGACTTAGGGGCCTCCACCCTCGCCCGGGGAGCATCCCTGCTTTCTCGCAGACTTTAACCTTCTAGTTCATCCAAACGACCAGGCTCTAGGAAGTTTGGGGCTGGTGGAGAGAGCGCAAGTGTCAGCCCAGACGTCCCGACGAGAGCAGCTCATCTGCGCCCCACGTTCTTCTGCAGTCTCATCCCTCCATGTTTGCTGTGCGTGACTGAATTTCACACGTGGTGGCCACGCGTGTCCCGCGGTGAGAGCAGTGTCCACACACCTGCTCACATTGCTGCCACCTCGGATCCCGTGTTTCACCGGCAGCACCCGTATCCTGTCCTTGGTTCCGTGGTAACCTGGAGTTTTATCCTCCATAGAGAGCGGGGCCGGGATTGGTAGGACTCGGTGAGATTTGGCGGCATCGAAGCCGACACGCGGCTGGAACGGCGTGGCGGCCACATTCTTCAGGCCATTGGGAAGCGGCCAGATGGTGACATCCCCCACGACCAGCACTACGGCCGCAGGTGTGCGAGGACACAGCCGTGGGCACATGGATGCACGCGTTCTCTCTCACACACACACACACACACAGACACACACACGGCACAGCTCCTTCTCGGGCGGACGCCTCCCCGTGTGCAGAGCGTCCCCAGCCTGGCCCCCACCCTCCCTCCCTCCCTCCGTCCCGGGGGCTGCTTTCCCTGTGTGTCGGCATCGTCGAGGACAGCGGTGTGGGGGGACCTGCCCATCCTCGATGGGGGTAGGCAGGTGGCACCTCCCCAGGGGCCGGACCTGTGAGGGGAGA
>NC_138373.1:158430406-158461008 GCF_054177405.1 Leptonychotes weddellii
ACCCCATGCTGTGACGTCAGGCTGTGACCCCAGGCTGTGACCCAGGCTGTGACCTGGGCTGTGATCTCAGGCTATGACCCCACCCTGTGACCCCAGGATGTGACCCGGGCTGTGACCCCCACACTGTGACCCCAGGCTGTGACCCAGGCTGTGACCCTGGGCTGTGACCCCATGCTGTGACCCCCACGCTGTGACCCAGGCCGTGACCCAGGCTGTGACCCCACACTGTGACTCATGCTGTGACCCTGGGCTGTGACCCGGCCTGTGACCCCAGGATGTGACCCAGGCTGTGACCCCAGGATGTGACCCAGGCTGTGACCCCAAGCTGTGACTCATGCTGTGACCCTGGGCTGTGACCCCAGGCTGTGACCCAGGCTGTGACCCAGGCTGTGACCCCACGCTGTGACCCCCACGCTGTGACCCAGGCCGTGAACCAGGATGTGACCCAGGCTGTGACCCCATGCTGTGACTCATGCTGTGACCCTGGGCTGTGACTCCAGGATGTGACCCAGGCTGTGACCCCAAGCTCTGACTCATGCTGTGACCCTGGGCTGTGACCCCAGGCTGTGACCCAGGCTGTGACCCAAGCTGTGACTCCGGGCTATGACCCCGGGCTGTGACCCAGGCTGTGACCTGGGCTGTCATCTCAGGCTATGACCCCACCCTGTGACCCCAGGATGTGACCCCCACGCTGTGACCCAGGCTGTGACCCCAGGATGTGACCCGGGCTGTGACCCCCACACTGTGACCCCGGGCTGTGACCCCATGCTGTGACCCCCATGCTGTGACCCAGGCCGTGACCCAGGCTGTGACCCCATGCTGTGACTCATGCTGTGACCCTGGGCTGTGACCCCCGGCTGTGACCCGGGCTGTGACCTCAGGATGTGACCCAGGCTGTGACCCCAAGCTGTGACTCATGCTGTGACCCCAGGCTGTGACCTAGGCTGTGATCCAAGCTGTGACTCCGGGCTGTGACCCAGGCTGTGTGAACAAGTCCTGTACCAGCAGCCGCTGTGTGCTTCCAGGAGGGGTGAGAAGCCGGGCCCAGCTGGGAGCACCCGTGTCTCCCTGAAGCCATGGGGAGAGCGCTGAGGGTGGGGTGCAGAGACAGAGGCATAGATAGGAGGAGGGGGTGTCACAGGGCAGCAGGGACCTGATGGGCCCAGGTGCAGCCTGGCAGCTCGGGAAGGCTTCTCGGAGTGGCTGAGCACTGCATCCGGGGAGGTGGCCACACCCCCCCGCGGCTGCTCCCTGGGCTGCGCCCGAGATTCCGGGGGCCTCCAGCTGCAGGCCTGAATGAGAGAGAGGGCGCCCCACATCCACGTCCGGCCCTGTCCGGAGCCCCAGCCCCATCCACTGTGAGGACATAGCCTCTGAAGGGGCGGGTGGGATACAGAGTGGACAGCAGGCGTCCGGGCTTTGGGGGGAAAGCTTTTATGTGTTTCCAAACCTAGAAAACCGGCTGTAAGGATTTCAGTATAGTTAGAAACGTGTGTGTGCGTAGCTGGGCGGCCGTAGGGCCTCCGGCAGACCACCGAGGCTCTGTGAGCTGGGGGTGGAGGGGACGCAGAAGGTGTGAGCCGAGAGGCAGCCCTACCAGGCCTCCTTCACCACGTGAGGACGCCCTCCCTCCTCCCACGGTGTTGCTCGTGTTGTGGGGTCCACCAGAACTGCCCCCGTGGGGCGCTGGGGCAGGCTTGCGGTAACGGGAGAGTGTGTGTTCAGTGTTCAGGGGTCTCGTGAGCTGTTACATATAGTCAGTATTAAAAATTAAGTCACGTTAGTATACCTGAGTAAATTAAAACCAAAGATATCCAGGGGTGCCTGGAGGGCACAGTCGGTTGGGCGTCCGACCCTTGGTTTTGGCTCAGGTCATGATCTTACAGTTGTGAGATCGAGCCCTGCGTCAGGCTCTGTGCTCAGCGGGGAGTCTGCTTGAGACTCTCTCTCCCTCTCCCTTTGTTCTCCCCCCCAAAAAAAGTAAAATCTTAAAGAAAAAACAAACAAAACAAAGATACCCATTTTGGAATAGTAGAAAAAGAAGAGCAAGCTAAACTCAAATCCAGTAGAAGGCAGACCGTAATAAAGACTAGAATGGAAATACCTAGAACGGGGAATAGAAGCGATAAGGAAAACCAGCTAGACCAGAATTCTTTGAGGTAAGCAAAATTAGCAAACCTTTAGCTCCACTGATGAGAGAGAGAGAGAGAGAGAGGAAGAGAGAGGACTGAGATCACTCGGGAATACAAGAGAGGACCGCCCACTTCACAGAAGCATGAAGGGTTAAGAGAAACACCGTGAACAACTGTGTGCCCACACGTCACGTAAACTTAGATGAAGCGGGCACGTTCCCAGAAACACACACGGACTCAGGAAAATTGTAAGGAATTAGTGCCAATCCTTCTCAAAGTCTTCCAAAAACACAGATGCAAGAGGACACACTTCTGACTTGCTCTGTGAGGCAAGCATCCCCCTCACACCAAAAGCATCAGGCAGAGACATCGGGAGGACTGTAGGCCTTCTGGGTGTCGAGGCAGAAGTCCCCAACGTGGTGCTGACCCACAGAACCCACGGGCACACTGGGAGGGCTACAGTCCCTAGCAAGTGGGACTCACCGTGGGGTGTGAGGTTGGTTCCGCATCTGGAAGCCCGTATGGGATGCCGTACCCACAGAAGCAAGAACAAAACCCCCGTGATCCTCTCAGTAGCTGCAGGAAACCCATTTAACGACATCCGATGGCGTACTGTGGTAACAACACTCAACAAACTAGGAAAAAGGGAGCTTTTCACCATAACAAAGAGCATGTAGGAAATGCCCGCACGCAACGTGGTCCTCCGTGGAGGGAGACTGGATGCTTTGGCCCCGATTTCAGGAGCAAGACGTGTGCTCATCACTTCTCTTTGGCACTGTCCTGGAGGCTGTCGCCTGGGCAGCTGGGCGGGAGAAATAAGTAAAAGGCTGACTGGAGGGGGGGAAGTAAAGTCAATTCACAGGTGATGTGATCTTTCGTAAATAAAATCTTAGGAAATCCACACACATGCTTGGAAATAAGAAAGGATTTCAGCAAAGTTGCAGGATACAAGATCAATATACAAAAATCGAATTTCTCTGCAGTGGTGGTGAACAGTGTGAAAATGATCCTAAGGAAACAATTCCATTTACAGTCACCTCAGAGAAACCCCAAATAGTCAAAAATAGACGTAACAAGTGTCAGAGTCATGCTCTGAAAGCTGTAAACCAGAGCTGTGCTGATAACGTGACTTCCCTCATCCTATACATTTTAATCAGCCTCTGAGAACGATCAGCATGTGCGAGAAGACAGATCTTTGAGGAAACGCTCTCCAGGAAGCCCGGCGCTGGGGGGCCCCGGCGTGGGGTGGGAACCCGCGTGCTCTGACTGGGCCCGTTAGCAGGGACGCGCATGGCATTAACTGGGCAAGGGGCGGGGGTCTGCACTGATGTCCACACACGTCCACAGGCCACCTCCACCCTGGGCCAGCGTCTCGGCTCAGGGACGTCGCAGCTGCGCCTCGTTGCAGGGCGGTGGGATCCTGCCACCCCACGCTCTGCCCAGGCTGATGGAGGCAGGGCCCCTTCTGAGGTGGCTGACTGCTCGGTCGCCTCTGGGAAGGAGAGCAGGAGGGCGCCCTGCTCTGGAGCTGATCGGCGTGGGGGGTGGAGGAAGCAGGAGACACGAGTGGATGCTTTGGCCCCGATTTTCAGACTCGGCTGCGGCATCCAGGGAGGGCTTCCTGGAGGCAGGGACACCGGCAGCCACGGTGGGGGCCGTGGTCGTCAGGGGCAGGTGGGCGTCACCAGGCAGCGCATCCAGGGAACTTGCTGGCTGCTGGGTAGCAGGTGCGGTTGTGGGCCGAGTGCGAGAGCCGTGCCAAGGGTCCCCCCGTCTTCCTGGGTGGAGAGGAGGGACACAGTGGCCCTTGCCTCCGGTGCGTACCCTTGTCCACACGCACACACGCCCAGCACAGCTCACACCTGTGCTCGGCACCATGGCCTCGGTCCCCGCCTGGGCTGTGGGCCCGGGGAGGGGTGCCCCCAACCGCCGTGGTCCGCCCCGCCCCGGGTCTCCAGGGACCTGTGGAGGGAGAGGCGTGCACGCAGCCCTACTGGCCGCTTCCAGGCTGAGTCCAAGGGAGGAGGGCACGGGGAAGCTGGCCACCGCGGGTCGCGTCCCTGTCCCTGGCGGGGACCCCGCTCAGGACGGCAGACAGACTCAGGCACTGTTGCAGGCACCACAGGGGGCCTGGACGGAGGAGGCGCTGAGCTGGGTGGGGCATGGGTGCCCCTTGCCCTGCCCGCCTTCCCTCCCTGCGACCACCCTGTCCGTGCTGTGTGAGCCCTCAGCTGCTTTTGTCTCCCCTGTGGGGCGGCGTCCCTCCCTGGCCGCGTGCGGTGGGGCTCTGCTGAGGGCCGGGACCACCAGCGGTGTCCGCGTCTCCCAGAGCAGGCCCTGCTTTAATGAACCCGGAGCCCTCCCCCTGTCTTTGATGTTATTGGAGATTTCGAACTCAATTAAACTGCGTGATGAGGAAAAAAATCAAAGCCAGGGAGATTCTAGATGAAATAATTTTATTTTGATCTTGGGAGAGGCTTTGATCATGGGATATTGGGGTGATGGGGAGTGTGCCTGTCCCCCCACACCCTGCCGGTTCTGGGGCTCTGTGCACGGATGGAGTGGCAGCCCTGGTCACTCTGGGGCCCCCTGGACGCAGCTCCCCCTCCCCGTGCTCCCCAGGCTGGCACCGGCTTCCAGGGAGGCTGGGGCGGTGGAGGGAGGAGGGGCAGGTCTCTGTGATCAGGCTCCGTAGGCCTGCAGGGCAGGGACTGATTGCTGCGCGCTGGGAGCCCAGATGCTGGCTGGCGGCCTTCTAGAAAGTCTCTCCCTGCCCCCAGACAGTAAATCTGCAGCAGCAGGAGTGGACGCGGGGAGAGATCAGCCCGGTGACAGTCGTGATGGCGATGGGCGGCGCGGGAGGCCGAGGTGGTGGCACTCACTGTGGGGGAAGGGAAGTGCCCGACCCAGGGCTGGAGGCCGCACAGCATGTGCAGACAGGTGCCTGGAGTGCTCGGCCCCACCCTGGCAGGTGCAAGTGCACCTGTGGATCTGTGTGTGGGTGCCCAGGGGCGGGTGGACAACTCACCTGGGTGGGTGTGAAGGTGAGCAGGTCAGCAGGGAGGGACGAGAAGGCCACTCAGGACGCAGGACAGGGCCGTGCTCCAGGAGCTCGAGGCGGGGCGGAAAGGTCAGGGCCTCGCCTTCCTTGTGCTTGGGGGCTGTGCGTGGTGGAAGGAAGGAGCTGAGGGGGAACAGTGGGCTCTTTTAATTATTCAGGATGTCTGGCAGGATCCCAGCGGCCGCGGCTCATGCCAGAGTGTCACCTGACTGATGGCAGAGAAGGGCCCAGCCGAGCTCGCCGCCAGAGCCTGATGAGCCGAGGGCAGGGTGCACAGGCTCCTAGGATTCAGGGCTGCAGGACAAGGGTGGCTCTCAGGACCCACCAGAGGGTCCCGGCCTGGGCCTCAACGGTTTTACACTGCTGGGCTTTTACTTTTGTCATTTTAAGTGTCCAAGGCTCATCGTCGAGCCGGTTGATTGAACACAGATCGTATTTGTAACTGGGAAGGGTGCAGTATTCACGTTGCGAGGCCGTAGGCTGGGAAGCAGGGTGCCGGTCCCGAAGGCCAGGTGGGGGCTGCAGGCTGAGGGCCCCACGGTGGGGCTCCGTCCCCCTGGGCCTGGCTGCCCAAGTGACCTGGACTGGTCACCTCCCCAGCCTCTGCCCCGTCTCCCGAGCTCCAGGGTTCGTGGAGCGCCGGCCTGTGAGACTAACGGGAAGAGAAGGAATGCAGAAGCCAGCACGCAGCGATTCATGTTTGCCTGCGGGCCACACGGGCCCCATCACCTCCCAGCCGCGGTGAGCGCAGACCGCGGGCCGATCTGCTCACGGACGTGTCTCCCCCTGAGCACTGCCTCTGAAAGCTGAGTGCGCCCAGGAAATGCCCCAACCCCTCGTCTGCACACACGCCCCGCGGCTCAGGAAGCGCTGTTTCCCCGGCACCGCTGGCCTCGGCGACCCTATGTGTCTACACCAGCATGGTCACACACGGTCCCAAGGAGGCCCCTGTGGCCGTGCTCAGGAAAGGTCGCAGGACCCTGCGCGGGATTTAGAAACCTGGAGCAGGTGTTTGTTCCCTTTGAGGACCGAGATACGGCGCGGAGCGGCGTGTGCACACTCTGAGCGCAAGCCTGGGCGCTTCGGGCCCGCCGAGCCACGCGGGCCCCCTCGCGGTGGGTCCCCAGAGTAACTGTGGATTCGCCTACTCCGGGGAGTCCCGGACAGGGAATCGGTGTGTGGGCGAGCTCTCCGCACCCGGCTTCTCCCCTTGGGTCTGTGAACCGTCCGGGCGGGTAGTGGCATTTTGTTAATTTTCCTGCGCTCTAGAATCTCACGGGAGGACGGCACCTCCCTCCTTTTGTCCGTTCAGCAGAAGACGGCGGCGTTTGGGCGCTCTCGGTGTTGGGCCGCTATGGACGTGGCCACTGTGAACACGTGTGCGCGTGTCCTCTGCTACAGGCATGCGCTCGTTTCTCGCGGGCGCGTCCCTGGGAGCGGCGGACACGCGATGCGGCCCCCCGGAGCCTCCCTCCACGTGGCCGCACCGCTGAACCCGCCCGCTGCGCGCGGGTCCCGCTGGCTCCGCGTCCTTGCGCGCTGCTGGGTGCGCAGCGCGTCCGGGCGGTGTGGACACGCCTTTTCCTCTGTTGAGCCGTGACGCCGGGCAGGATTTCACAGGCCCGTCCAGCAGCTGGGTCGCATCTTTTGGGAGTGTCTGTTCGAGCCTCCCACCCTTTGTCTTTGTTAAAGCGACTTGCCGGCACGTTCTCTCTATTCCGCACGCCAGGCCTGTGTGGGTGGTGGTGTTCTGCTAATTTCTTCTCTCATTCTGTGGCTGGCCTTCCCATTGCTGGCCGGTGAGCTGGGACGAGCAGAAATCCGCAGTTTTCCCTGGGGTGACTTACCAGTCTTCCCTCCCCGGGTCACACGGCCCATGTCCCGTTAAGGAAGTACGTCCTCCCAAGGCCGCGGGGCCTCTCGCAGGCTCTTGCGAGGGCTCTGCCCCAGCGCGTCGCATGCGGAGGCCTGTGACCCGCTGCTGATTCATGTTTCACGTGGTCTGAGATCAGTCTCGGATTTCATCTTGTTCTCCGCACGTGGATATCCGACAGGCCGAGCATCATTTATTGAAAAGTTCTCCCCTTTTTCACTCATAATGGTTTTATGTAAAGCACTAAAATACATTTTGAGGCAGAATGGAAGAGATAGGTCTCATCCGTGATTACATTATACCTAATTAGCTGATCATCCCTTACCGTCTCCGCAGCCGACGGCTGGAGCCGAGACCAGCGTACTGTCCGCACTCTCGCCCCCTCCCTGCTGGTACTGAGCTCAGGCAACCTCTGCGTCTCGGTCCCTCCTCCGCCTTCATGAACTCTCGGCGGGGGGCTTTGCAGCGGGGAAGTAAGGGGGAGTGCTCCCCAGGTCCCCCAACACCCCAACACTGTGTCCAGCCCAGCCCTGGCCTCGGGGCCCTGCTGCGGGGTGGGGTGCTGGTCGCCTTGAGGGGTGGTCTTCCCAGCAGCCTCTCCGGCAGCTGGACCCTCACCCCGAGAGCAGGGCAGACAGGCAGAAGAGACGTGCGGCGAGCTCCCCCATCCAGGGCTGTCAGCCTGCTCAGGGCGACCAAGCTGCACCCCACAGACCCTGGGGGGGTCCTCTGTCCAGTGCAGGGAAGCCCAGGGCCCAGCCCTGCACAGAGGGTATGCACTCTCCTCTCATCCCTGCAGAGAAACGGGCCTGTGTCTTGTTTCACGAGGTCTGGCTAGAGCAGGTAGTTTGTTTTTAATTGATACGCTTTATTTTTAGAGAAGTATTAGGTTTATGGGAAATCAGCAGGGACTAGAGAGGGTTCACGTCCTCCTCCCTGTGCAGTGCCCCTGATTACTGGCACCTGTGTGTGTCACACTCGAGGGGCCAACGTGGACACACCAGCTCTAGCCAAATCCTACAGTCGACGTCCGGCTCGGTGTCCGTGTCGTACGGATTGGGCTTAGCCACACGCATCACGTCAAGGACCCAGCATGTCAGTATCTCACAGAACACCTGTCCTAAGACCCACTGTCCGAGCAGGGGCCCTTCCCCAGGGCTGGGGAGTGTCCCTGTAGCGGAAGGATGGGCCCTGGGGTCCAGGAGTAGGCCTGCCCCCAGCTCAGTCCCATGGGCACCAGGCTCCATGCCTGTGGCCGGCACCTTCCTCCTCAAGGTCTCTAGGGAGGCTGCACGGAGTCTGCCTCTTGCCTCTATTTCCCGTCTGGCCCTTCATGCTGGGCAGCCAGGCGGGCAGGGAGGTGGGAGGCGAGGAGCCAGCAAGGAGTGCTGGTGCGTCCATGTTGGCCCCTCGAGTGTGTGCCCCCAAGGGCAGGTCACGCTCCCAATCTCCCCACCCAACATGGAGGGGCCAGTGTTGGGGGAGCTGCTGATTCCGGGCGGCCTCGGTGGGGGCCCCAGGGGGGCCGTGGCCACGCAGGACCTGGTGCCAGACACCCATGGACGGGGTGACCTGGTGCATCCAGAGACCCTACAGAGTGGCCGCCAGCCCCCGAGGGGCGAGGTCGAGCCCTGAAGACAGGACCTGGGCTGCTTGCCCCCACGTGCCCCAGGGCGGTCCACTCCTGCTGCAGAAACGCCCAGAGTAGCTGATTTTTCAGATCCTTCCATCCTCACTGGCTGTCCTGATGGGAAGCCCAAATGTGAACCCCGGAGGATTGGGGACGCAGAGGGCAGGCGGGGCAGGACCCCTGCTCCCTGCCCACCTTCAAGTGGGGCGTCCCTGGCTGGGGCTGGGGGAGCAGGCCCTGTGTGAGGAGCTTGGTGGAGGGGAGGGTCCCGGGCTGGGAAGGCACCAGGGTCTGGTGCCCTCTCCAGCAGCCGGTGCTCTGGGGTCCGAGAGGGCCTGCTCGTGCGCGAGACCAGGCCTGGGGCTGGCTCCCGCTCCCATGGCACCATTATTCCTCGATCCTTGGCCCGCGATGAGGGAGCGCGGATTGCAGCAAGAGCGACGGCAGCTCCGAGTCAGGTGGTGGACTCAGGAAGGGCCTGGAAACTTGAAGTAGCATCCCATTTCCTGACCCAGCCGTAACTGGGATCTTGACGTGCCCATGGCCTTGTTAGTTCCGACGTGAAGCTGCACATTGGTAAAGCGTCTTCCACACTAATACCGCGCCCGCTTCTGGGCTGGCCCTGTCCCCTTGATGTTTATTTATCTTGCGGGCTTTACCTGAATACTGATGCTCCTCAGAACGCCCACACTGCAGTGTATCTTGCCGCCCATTTAATTCAATTTCTCCTGTATTCTGACTGCTGACAAAAGCAATCGGCTTGCGGCCGCGGGGGCATGGAGTCCCCGCCGAGAGCTCCACGCCGTGAGCAGATGGGCTGCCCGTTCTCCACCTCGCGGCCCCACCACAGCTCCTGCTGCCCTGACTCACACGCGCCCGGCCCAGCGAGGACGCAGGCGGGAGGCCGGGGCATCCGCCTTCTCGGGCTGTTAGAGATGAGAGAATGGACCAGGTGCGCAGAGCAGGGCTTGACCCGTCTCCAGAACTACAAAGGAGGGGGGACCCGCATTTCAGCACAGCTGGCCTTGTCTGCACCGAACCCAAGACCCGGTCAGGCCGTAGGTACCCCCGCCCCCACTTTGAGCCCGGTCAGAGGTGCCTCTGCAGCAAGCGAGCAGTCATTTCTGGAAGGGCCGCGGGCCGTCCAGCCAGGTGCGTCCTAGTGGGGGAGGGAGCCTGCCGCCCCTGGACCTGGTCTCAGGCCGCCTGGAGGAGAGAGTCTGCACTGACCTGCCTGTGCTGCCAGATTCCCAAGACTGCATGGGGCGGGTTCCCTGCGGAGGAACCGCTGGGAAAGGGTCCTGTCAGCATCCGTCCCAGGAGATGGCGGAGCTCAGGCCACGGACCCAGATGGTGCAGACCCCAGGCCGGGCTGCCTCTTGTCTCTCCATTCAGTTAGTCGGGAACGGAGAGACGCGACCTCCGGCCCACCCCCCGTGTGCCCAGGCCTGGCGGCATGTCCCTGCCCTCTGTCCAAACCCATGCGAATCACAGAAACGGGGGATGGCACAGAGAGTGGGGCGCGTGGGCTCTGACCCCAGGCTACGCATTGACGTCCTCCAGACGGGGCGGTGCGTGCGTCCCCTCCTGACCATGCTCTGCGACCCTGGTGTCCTCAAGGGGCAGGCGTCCGCTGCCCATAATCCCGTAATTGGCGGCTAATGATGGCCTGAGCACTTGGTGGGATGGCCGTCTTAATTGTGGTGTTTATGGTAAATAAATACGGTGTTTGTGACAATTCCTGTATCAAGGGCGTTGTTCTTCGGAAGAGGCCGCTGCGATCTGGTTGGGGGCGGGGGGCGGTGGAATGTTCTTTTCAGTAAAGGGTCTTGCTGGAGAGGCGCTGGGAGGACAGGTCACTGAAGGTGCCGGAGGCCGTGTTCGCTCCAGCCAGGCTTCCAGCTGGCCGGACCCTGAGAGCGCGCCCCGGCCCGACCCCGCGTGAGGCTCGGGGGGCCGGGCTGCGCCGGCGGAGTAGAGCCCAAGGTCGAAGCTCCCGGCGGGGCGGGGCAGGATTCGGAGCTACCGGGTGGCGGCCCCACAAATCTGCCGTCTCATCAGGATGTAGGAAATCGCTGGGCCGAGGCCTTCTGTCGCAGCACTGACGGCGAGAGAGCAATTCTTGTGTTGGATGAGGGCGATTTTACAAGATGGACCATGATTAACAGCAGCGTCTCTCGAGCAGGCTTTACGGGCCTCTGGTGACTATATTCCGTGTCATAAATATGGCGGGGAAGCACCATTTCCAAAGGCTGGGACAGTTGGTACTAACTTATCTGTTTGAATCAAAAGCCTAAACCTTGTTAAGTCAAACTGCCGTTGCTCATTACCCGTAAATTAGGAGGCCAGAGGGAAACATCACCCCCAGGTGTTTATTAGGAAATGCTGGAGGGTCTTTGGTATTCCAGGACATAGCCAGCCCGGGAGGACTGCACAGGCTGCCCGGACACACTTCCTAAATCACGCGCTTGACAGCCGTGTTCCACAGACGCGCGGGAGAGCCGTGACCTCCGCGATGGCCACGTGCTCCCCGACGCATGACTGGGTGGAGAGCAAATAGCTGCCCCGCAGCCCTGCCTGGGGAGCAGGCCTCACCGTGACGTGGGCAGAGCTCCTGTGTCTGAGACCCGCACGATTCGTGGTTCCGGGGGCGGCCCGGAGCGTGCAGCCAGCGACTTGGGGATCCGTGCGTCTTGCAGTTAGCTAGTGGCTGTGTGTCTTGAAGCAACCCCTCAACCTCTCTGAGTCATTTTCTCATCTGTCAAGTGGGCGGAATGCCTGCCTCAGGGGCCAGAGGGGACGTGTCACCCCACGGAGTTTACCAGTCTCGGCCGCCGCGCAGACGTCCATCCCACAAATCCCCCTCTCCTGGGCCTCGATGTTCTTTGCTAATTTCTCAGCTCCTGGTTCCTGGGCCGTCGCGCCCCTGCTGGATCCTGGAGACCCAGTTCGTGGGAAACTGCTCTGCCTTCCTCACACGTGCTGCCCGTCTTGGCCCCGATACCGTCATCCGCTTTCTTTTAATTCTGACCTTTAAAACTAGCGTGAAATACTCCATATTTACAGCAGGTAATTTGGACAGTGGAGAACGACGTAGCTTGAAGAAGAGATTGGGAGGTTTTTTTTTTTTTTGGCTCCAAGGAAAACTGCTCTTTGGAAAGAATTACTTTCGCTGGAATTTATCAGGAGTGGGATGCCACCCACGGGAGATTGAGGAGCTGGCGGGGAGCCTGGGACGCGCTGCCCCAGAGCGCGGGCTGGTCTGGTTGTCTTCGTGTGGCCCTCCCACTCCCCAGTGATTCTGTCTGGCACCAGTAACCCCCGCGCCCCCTCCTCCTCTTCAAATTTCAGAGCTCTTGGGTTCAGAGGGTCCTTGGGCCTATGTTGGCCCTCAGCGGGCACTTTGAACAGAACACACAGGTCGCTCGGGGACTTTCCTGGGCTGTCTTCCTGCCCTTGTCCCCAGTCTTCCCTGTCCGTGGGGCTCAGACTCGGATGCCCAGGCGCGTACCCAGGTGGGGCTCTGTAGGGTCATGAAGACCGTGGTGTGAAAGGCAGCTGGTGCTCAGGACCAGGGGCTGGGCTGAGCGCACCCAGGGCAGGGGCTTGATGGACCGAATCACAGTTTGCAAACCGTGCTTCTGTTCTGCCGTCAGTGTTGGGGGACGTGCGGGGACGGGGGCCAGCAGGCAGGGGGCCCAGTGGTCTTGGTCCCATGACAGGCCAGGGCCTCCCAGCACACGCAGAGCTGAAGCCTGGACATGCTGAAACCATGCAGGAACAAAGCATCGTGACATGGGAAACAACACACAGGCTCGATTGGGAGGGAAACAAAGAACAGTAAGAGGCGGCAGGTAGGTTTGCCGCTTATCCCGATGATGTGGGGAACAAGCCGAGAAGGAGGAGCCCGGGGACCCCCCTCCGGTGTCGGCAGGTTGTCTCTGAGCTCTGGCGTCACAGGGTGGTCTCTCGTCCCCGTCTTTAGGAGCAGCGCTGAGGAAATAGCACTTGTTAAGAAAGCGAGATATCCCCGAGTGCAGCCCCCGCCTGTCCCCCAGTGTGGACCGCGCTTGCGGGGAGCGCCCCCCGCCGCCCTGCTCTGCCCCCTTCTCCCAGATGGCCTTGAGCCAAGCCCGGGCCTCCGGTTTCCCCTTGTGGACCTAGAGGGCACTGCTGTCATGGAGTCAGGGAGGCCGCCGGGCTCTGCCCTGAGAGCGAGCCGTGTCCAGGCGCTGTGTGCAGGAGGCGCGGGTGTCATTCCTCTCGCGGCGGATCTGCCGGCTTCGCCCCAAGCCCAAGAGCCTGATCGGTTGTGCCGTCGGTGTAGGCAGAGCTGCGAGTAAGTCCGAGTCCGTGGCTCTGTGGCCGCCAGCCGTGGCTGATTCTCACGGCAGGGCAAGGGAAGGACGCGCAGAAAGGGCTCAGCTTCGGTCTCCTGCACGCAGGGCCTCCCCCTGCCACCCTCCTGCCTGCGTCCTGGGGCACTGGATCCCCATTCGAGTCCTCGGCAGCCAGAGGTGGGCAGGGAGGGTGAGAGCCCCCGGACGGAGGGGGGCAGGGCCGCCCCTGCCGGTAAGGAAAGCAGCCCCCGTGAGCAGGGAGCACGGGCCGTGGGGGACAGACGCCACCCCGAGGGAAGGCCCACCGTGGCCGGGCGGGTGCAGCTGATGCCCTGGGCTGCCAGTCTGCGTCTGCACATGCCGTGGCCCTCACCTCGCAGGGGCCGCGGGTCAGCTGGGGGGGATCAGGTACCCCGGACTCGTCATGCTGCGTCCGGCAGCGGCACAAGCCTCGGGACGTCAGGGGCACGCGGAGCTGCGTCCGCCCTCCTCTGAGGTCGGAGTGCGGGCAGGGGTCAGGCCACCAGGTCCACGCCATGCACTGCCCAGCGCTTCCACACGGGCTCAGACCTGTGAGCAGATGGTGTTAGGGCCCGTGGAAGCCGCTGCCGTCGGGAGCGCTTGTCTGGTCTCTGGGGCCCTTTCGCGCCATCGTGCCGTGGCTCAGGACACGGCCGGAGCCTTGCAGACACCTCGGCGCAGGGTCCACCGTGCGGGTCTCTCGGCAAGAAAATCAGCGAGGCCGGCCACAGTCCCCTCCGGGCCGGCCTGGGTGCGGAGTTTTGGTGAGGTAAGGCGAACTCGGATCGCGCCATCACCATGGAAACCATACCTACTGTCCAGAACCTAGTTCACCCCCAGTTTGGAGACTCTCAGACCCCACGGCATTCACACCAGCGAGCAGACAGCTGATCAGGAGATCCTGAATCCCTCTTAGTTACTCGAGCTTTGTAAAGTTCAAAACCCAGGCGAGCAGCTTCCAATAGAGACACCTGTCTCCGATTCCAGGATTAGACGCACTTGCTTGATTTAGTTTGGAGTCGGCTGTTTCGCAAACACAGTGGATCCCGGAGTGTTGTCCAAACACAGCCTTTCCCACATACACCTGATCAAACACCGGCGGATGTCATCTTGGATCGGAGCAACTTCGCACACAGTTCAGTCTACTTTCCCGGAGCCACGGACCTTTTACTGGACCTGGGACACAGAATGTGGCACATGGCTTGCACTATGCTCTGTGCTCGGAGCCTCAGGAAGGGTAACTGGGGGGTCAAACTCACCAGAGAGAGGCACCGGAGCTCTGACCCCGGGGCCTGGTCATGCAGCCTTGTGGAGAAATGGGTTAGGATGGGGTCCTAAACGTGGGCCCTAAATCTTTGTAAGAAGGGGGAAGCACCTTGTGGGGACGGAGACACATAGGAAGGAGGCTGCAGGACAATGGAGGAGAGATCAGAGGGATGGTTGAGGGACAAGGAAGGCCGAGGATGCCGGTCCCACCAGCACCCAGAAGAGGCACAAGGACCCTCCCCCGGAGCCTTCGGGGGAGCCCGGCCCTGCCCACACCTTGGTCTCAGACTTGCCACTCCAGAGCAGTGAAGAGTAAGTTCCTATTGTTCTGGGCCATCAACGTGTGGTGCTGTCATGGTGGCCCCAGGACCCTGGCACGTGACATCTATCCCAGGAGGTGCCCTGGCCCCACCTCTTCCCAGCGGTTCCAGCCTGGCTCCCCCCGCAGGGCGCCTGGCCACGAGCCTGCTCCTCCGTGGCAGCCCTGGCCCCATGCGGCCACTGCTGGAGGCATCCCTCGGGAGAGCCCGGCCCTGGGGTCTGCACTCACCACTCTGATGGCATCCCCTTCCCACCTGCCCACGTCCACCTGCTTTCTCTTCAACCCACACCACCACGGAGTGAGTGCCCGCTGCGCAAACTCTCTTGCAGGAGGTCCAGCTGACCGTTCACCTGAGGTCACCGCATGGCCCTGCTCCTTGGGGGATTGGAGGTCGCCCCCTCTCCCCGTATGTCTCCTTCTTGTCCTGACCTCAGACCTGGTCTGTGTCTAGACTCAGGAGGAGGCCCAGCACCAGGCCGTGGCTCCCCACCCCCACCCCATGCGTGGAGATGGCCGAAGCATCCCTCAGACCTTCCAGGACGGGACGGTGGCTCCCAGAGCGGCCTTCAGCTTCCCCTTGGCCCCAGGCCCTGGGGACAGCAGGTGTTTCCTGCCCAGTGCTGTCCTCCTGACGTGCCCAGCAGCCTGGGTTCCCGAGACCACGGCCTGTGGGAGCCCCAGTTCCACCATGGTTTGGCCTTGGGATGAGAGACGTGACCTCTGAAGCCAGTGGCTTCACCTTTCGGGCACCTGTTACGACACGTGCCTCGTAGAGCTGTTGGTGGGAAGTACTGGCCCCCGAGGCTGCAGCCGGAGTGGCGCGGGCTGGGCGGCCGGTGGCCTTGGGACCCGCTGCATCTCTGCGCTGGGAGCTTCCTGGCGCTGTGCCTTCATTGGGTGTTTTCCGTGTCCCCTGAAGACTGCACGCTCTGTCGGGGCCACCTGGGGCCGGCAACGACCTGGCCAGAGGTCAGGAAAACCACCACAAAGGCTCCACCTGAGTGTTCTGAGTGGGGACACGGGGGCATTTGGCTTTGGGTGTGGTCTGTGCATCATTGCTCACCGCAGCTCTGTCCCATGTGTCGGGACCAGACTCACGGCCTCAGGAACCAGTGCCCATGTCACGGGGGGACGGTGCGATGCCCCGACCGCTCACGGCTGCCTCATCCACGCTGAGCCCATGGCAGGTCCCTTAGCGAGTCCCTGTTCCTCGATCTTCCCGTAAAGTGCGGCTAGTGGTTTAGCGGAATGACAACTGGCTTCCTTCCCTTGCGGCTCTCTGACTTATGAAACGTTGATGAAGTTGCACCGTATAGAACACCAGCTGTCATCGGTGTAATCGGGAACCGACTGTCCTGGTGCACCAGTGAGCTCGGGGAGGCGTAGATGTGAGCCTGCGGCATGTCCCAGTGCTTTGCAGAAACCAGCAAGCACGGTGCTTAATAGTTGAGGTGGATAAGCTCGAGGTGGGGGGTGCTGGTGGTGGAGAGAACCAGGTATCGGGCTCCTGTGCACCCCCGGGCCAGGGGCCTGACCTGCAGAGGCTGCTTTGGTCTGGACCATCCCGATGCTGCAGCTGCCATCCATAGGGGCTGCTTGCCCCCCTCCGAGTGAGGCCATGAGACTCTGTTTGCAGAGCTCGCCTGGGTCCAGTCCAGGCCTGCGCGGCCACCCGTCCCTGCAGCCAGGACCATGGCATCCCACCCCGGGCCCCCACTTCCCCGGCCCCCACTCCGCCGGCTGGGCCAACCTGCTGCATTAGAGCCTCTGCTCACAGAATGCGTTCGAAATAACTACAAAGTGTCAGACTTGCCCTCGATTTTCTAGTTTTTCTAGGGGCCGTGATTCTCCTCACCCTGGAGCAGATCCTTACCTGAAGTCAAAGCAACCTGAAGTCACTTTCCTGGGAAGGGGACCAGGGCGTGGCCCCTTGCAGGCCCCTGTGGGGGCAGGGGTGCCTGTGGGCCAGCGAGCCGCAGGGCTTCCTGAGTCTGGGCAGCTGGGTTCAGAGGGACGTGGGAACAGGCAGCATTGAACCCAGAAATGGGGGTGTCAGCTGGAGAAACCCTCAGTTACCTGCCTTCCTGGGGAAGAGTGAGCAAGGTGGGCTCCTGGGAGCTTTCCAGTAACCGTTCTATACGAACAGTCTCCTCGTCTCAGGATGTGACCTAAGGAAGGTCCAGAAATGTGGCACCATTTCCCACTCAGAGCTCTGGGCACTGAGGACCCCCAGGGTGTAAGGTTGGCACTGTGCCAGTGAAGGGACCAGCTGTGTCTCTGGAGCATCCCTGAACCGGTCAGCCCGAGAGGCCCCCCAGGCATCCTTGCTGTGGGGGCAGGTGAGGGTCCCCCAGGCGGTCAGGCCCCATGGTCACAGGCCCGCACCAGGCCAGAGAGGACAGGGCTATTGGAAGACGGAGAGGCTGGGCCTGGAGGAAATGTTCCAGGAACCGCTGGAGCTTCTGGTTTCATGGACACATGGTGGTTCTCCCCCCCATTGGAGTGGAGACCCCAAGCCCCTACATCCCGTGTCAGCCCCACGGCTGCCCCACGGCTGCCCCTCTGCAGGTGCTCACACGGTGCTTCCTCACAGTTCGCTCCCAGCCAGGCACAGGGAGCCATAGGCAGAAGCTGTGGAGCCCATGGGCTGTCCCCACTCCCCCCATCACTGCCCACTGACCTTCCTTGTGGACCGCAGGACAAGCTCAGAGGAAGGAGAGGCCAGGAGTCCAGAATCCTGGTCTTGACAGCATATCGGCCATGCATGCTATGGAGTCAGACAGAGGGAGATGGTGTGGCCCACACAGCTAGGGATGTCAGCCTCCTCTCCTTTCCTTCTGAAGCTTGCTCCAGAGGACGGGAGGAGAGGAGGCATCCCTGAGGGGTGGGTTCATCTGCCTTTACCAGTAGGCATGACCCTGTCTAATGCTACCACACATCTCTGACCATTGGGGGAAGGAAAGCAAGTTCAGGGGTTCATGGTGCTCAGCACACCCAATATTTGGGTCAGCAGATGGACAGATGGATGGATGGATGGACATACAGATAGTGGATAGATGGGTGATGGCTGGATAGATGGATGTGTGGGTAGATGGACAGGTGGGTGGATGGATGAATGGATGAGTCGGTAGATGGACAGATGGTGGATGGATGGTAGATGGATGGATGGATGGATGCATGCATGGGTGGGTAGGCAGATGGGTAGGTAGGTGAATAGATGGATGGTTGGTTGTGTATTTGGATGATGGTTGGATGGATGGATAGAGGGATGATGGATGATTGAGGGGATGGATGGATGGATGGAAGGATAGATGGGTGGATGGATGGATAGATGGGAGATGGATGGATGACGGGTAGGTGGATGGATGATGGGTAGGTGGATGGATGAGTAGATGGATGGATGGATGGTTGGATGACGGGTAGATGGATGGATGGATGAGTGGGTGGATGGATGGATGGATGAGTCGGTAGAGGGACAGATGGTGGATGGATGGTAGATGGATGGTAGATGGATGCATGGATGCATGGGTGGGTAGGTAGGTGAATAGATGGATGGTTGGTTGTGTATTTGGATGATGGTTGGATGGATGGATAGAGGGATGATGGATGATTGAGATGGATGGATAGAAGGATAGATTGGTGGAGGGATGGATAGATGGGGGATGGATGGATGATGGGTAGGTGGATGGATGAGTAGATGGATGGATGGATGGTTGGATGACAGGTAGGTGGATGGATGAGTTGGTAGATGGACAGATGGTGGATGGATGGTAGATGGATGGATGGATGGATGCATGGGTGGGTAGGTAGATGGGTAGGTAGGTGAATAGATGGATGGTTGGTTGTGTATTTGGATGATGGTTGGATGGATGGATAGAGGGATGATGGATGATTGAGGAGATGGATGGATAGAAGGATAGATTGGTGGATGGATGGATAGATGGGGATGGATGGATGACGGGTACGTGGATGGATGAGTGGATGGATGGATGGATGAGTGGGTGGATGGATCGTAGGTGGATGATGGGTAGATGGATGGATAGAGGGATGATGGATGGATGGGTAAGTGGATGATGGGTGGGGAGGTAGATGGAAGGATGGGTGGATGGATGGATAGACAAAGGATGGCTTTCTCAGTATTTTGTGGGCTCCACAGTGCGTGAAATCTCTGAGTAGGGTAAGTCCATGTGCTAGCGGGGCACTGGCTTGCCCAAGGAAGCATCTGTGCTGTTGCCTCAGTGTCTCCTTGCCGTGGCCTGGGTCTCTCCCGTACCGGCAGGACCACACCTCTGCGGTTGCCCCCACCTCTGCTGCTTCCCCAGAGACTAATACACAGCTGCCCCCGATGGCCTCTCTCAATGAAGGGATGTCCCAACTCTGAGTGAAGGACTGGGGGGCTGTCCCCACACGATGGGGCTTCAGGTGCAGCTCCACCAGCAGGAAGCCCTCTGCTTCCTGGAGCCAGAGGGGACGCTCTCCTCTCCATACACTGAGATTAAAACCTGGCTCTTCTCTTGGCCTCCCTGTTCAGTAGCTCCTGTCAATTCATGGGAATTTGCCTAAGAAAAATGATTGGAGTGTTTTTTTTTCTTCTTCCTCTACTTAAATTCCTTAATCCTAATGAAATAATGAAACAGCTAGCTCATGACAACTGTTTTTTTTTTTTCCCCCTTTCTTCCTCTCAATCTAATTTGATTACCCAAATTTGGAGTGTTTTCCACGGGTGCGGTATGGTACACTCATTACAAAGTGAGGCTTCCACTCCTGAGTGCTGGGGGATAGTTCCTAGGCAGCTAATGAATCACGCTAATCAGAGAGCCATCTCGAAAATTAATACATTCTACTGTAACTATTTAAAGAAAAAATAATTATTGAGATTGTTCTCACTAAATTATGCTGTCTAGAAGTTGTAGAAAGAGAATTTTGTCTAATTTTAAGATGTAATCTGGGTTTTGCAGATTTTTCTTCTCCTGAGTGATTAAAGGAATCAGCGCTGGGTGGCCAGGGTGGGAGCATTCCTGCGTTCCGGGCCTTGGGCGTGTGGAGGGCCAGCCTCACGCAGGCCAAGGCCCTCGCTCCCCTCGGGGACTGTGCCCGTGAGCAAGCAGGCCTTGGAGGCACGCGACCCCCAGGCTGCTCCAGGGGTGGGGAGCTCCCTGCCTGCCTTCCTGGCATATGGGGTTAAAAGGGGACTCTTGACTTCACCAGCTCCTGCAAGCAGCGTGTCCTGACTTCGGAGATGGTTGTGGATGGGCCAGCCTGAGTGTGCAGCATGCCTCGTACCACTGGTGTGTGGCTTCGCTGCGATCCTTCCCTCCCTGACCCCCGGCGTCCCTCCTGGGACCTGGTGCTCACAGAGGAGCTGCAGAAGTGCAGAACGGCCATGTGGTGTCGGGGGGGGGCGCTTGGGGGGATGCGTAGGGCCCTTTCTCCACCTCTAACTCGGGGCATTAGCACACCGACCTCCTGGTCCAGCGTTGGGGGACTTCTCACCCACTCTGCTAAGCCAGGCCGGCCAGCCCCCCTGCCTCCCACATTCCCGGGGCCTCGGGGTTCAGGAGACTTCATCCATTACTTGGGACACACGTTCACCCCAAAAGGTGAGCTCCTACATCAGACCAGGAGTCAGAGCGCAGTGGAGAGTTCCAGGCTCGTGACGAATGTTACAGAAGCATGGGCAGGTGTCTGCAGGGAGAGCACGGTGACGTGAGGGTGTGGGCCCCCCAGTTGGTTGGCTGTTTCGTCTGACCAGGTGATACAGGTGGCCATCCTGGTCGACAGTCTGAGCGGACTCAGTGCACACGGGCTCTTGGTTTGGAGCTCAGGTCGCCGCTGTGGCCCCACGGGGTGGTCCCGGCACCCAGGCACGTCGGAGTCTCCTGGGCAGAGCACGAGAAACACGGACGCCCCGTCCCAGCCACTCAGTCCGACTCCAGTGGGCGCCCCGGCTGCTTTGCTCTTCCTGAGGGCCGCTGTCCCTGCCTGCCTGCTCCATGCCGCCTCCCTCTGTCCCAGTCCTTGCCCCCTGAGCCTGTCCAGCTGGATGCTTCCTGTTGTCACTGGCAGGGTCCTCCGTGCCTGGGGCTCCTGTCCCTCCAGGCCGGTGGGCCGGGGCGCACGAATGCCCCAGGGACTCGCCCCGCCTGGCACATACTCCCATGGAGCCGCCGTCCGTCAGGAAGCCTCCTGGCACCACGAGAGTTTTGTCCAGATACTGCCCGCAGGGGACGGTGCCTCTGCCCGCATGTCCCGAGACGGGGCTCAGCAGACGGGGAGCTGGGGTCGTGGGGTGCCCCTTCTCTTGGCCCTGTAGATGCTGCATCCCTGCTCTTGTCCCCGACTGGCGGGCTGGGCAAACTGCCCAAACAAACCCCTTCTCCCTGACAAGGGGGGGGCTCCTAGCCAGGGCTCCTGGGAGTGGCCCTCCCCGCCCCCACAACACAGTCCTCAGGGAATGAGCCTGGGCTGGCTGACCCCTTGACCACGTGCTCACTGAACATGCTGGAACCTCACAGAGGACCCAGCTACGATGGGCAGCACGTTCCAGAAAATGCTGCCTGAGGGTCCAGGTCGGGTTTGGGAGAGTCAGGGGGCCGCGGGGTGGGGGGGCCCCGGCTAATGAACTGTGAGCCCTCAGACCCTTGCTCCCCTCCCTGCATGGCCTGGAGGACCATGGCCCTTTGAAGACCCTGGCGGGTCGCCGAGCTGCACCGAGGGCCTGGTCACCCAGCGTGTTGCCCCCACCGCAAGGGCGGTGTCCACTCCAGTGGCCTCTGGAGCTCCCTGAAGGCAGCAGAGCATTCTGTGATGCTCCAAGCTCACAGCAGGGACCGCACACCCGCCTGGGGTCTTCCCCACATGCCCCTACCGCTGCCTGCAGGGCCTTCTGTCCCTCGTCCCTGAACTTCGCCTCTTCCAGGAAGCCCTCCCGGCTGTCCCCAGGGCCTCCTGTGGACATCCCTAGTGTAACCTGTTCTTGGACTGCTGGCTCCAAGCTCCTCAGGACGGCCCGTGTCTCTGAGGCAGGCGACACTCGGTTGAGCCTGAGTGAGTGTGGCCCTCTCTCTGTCCGGAAGGCAAAGCGTCCCCCTGAGCTCGGGGGTCCCGGAGTACGAGCTGAGCCTGCTCCCAGCCCCTCGCTTTCCCAATGGGTTTTTCCGGGCCGGAGCTCACGGGCCTCCTGCGTTTTGCCCTGACAGCTCTGCGTGAGGAGGCAGGGAAGGCTGCCAGCAGCATTCTCCGTGAGCGACAAAGCTCTGCATCCGAGATGTTTTGTTTTGCATGGGTGCTGGCTGCCGAGCTCCTCCGTCCCCTGTAATCAAGGAGACCAGAGCAGGTCAGGGCCTTGGGCCAGGCCCCACCCCCAGGCGCGGCAGGCTGCTCCTGGCTTAGCTCTGGGGGCGGCCTCACCTTGCTCAGCAAGGAGCATTCTTCCTGCTGTGGCCCCTTGAGGATCCAGGGGGTGGGGTATGCTGGGCACTGAGTGAGCTAGTTTACGGAGGTATGGATGAACCTCTTCCCGTGATGATTTTGGCTTCACCTTCGTGCCCGTCTTGAGTGAGGGCCAGGGAGATGGGCCCATGCAGCGGTGTGTGTGGATGGGCAGTCACCCACCAGATGGACCTGCTCTCAGGCACCCCCGGATGGAAATGATGGACACATTTGCAGGGGCACCCACCCCTGACCAGGAGCACAACCGGGCAGGTCACAGAAGATTCTGGAAGTCTAGGAGAGGGAAGGCCAGGCTCTGCATGAGGCCCTGCACATGGTCCCTCCTTGACCCCTTCCTGCACCTCCCAGTTTCCTCCCATGTCCCCTGGTCTGCGTTCTAGCTGCCCTCCTGCTGGCCCGATCCTCTCTTTGTGATGGTGACAGCCTGTTCCCATCCCCCGGTACCCCGTGGCCCTCCTTCGTGCACTCCCCATGGGCCACAGCGAGCCCTTCACATATCACCTGGACCAGGCACTCTTGCGTAAAGGACTTAGGATTGCCAGGTGTGGCCATGTCCCCTGCCCAGGACACTCTCTGTTAATCCGGTGTCCTCTCTCCCCTTTTCCAACTCAACCCAGCAAGACCTCTGCAGCAGGGTCTACGGGACGCTGGGGGCCGTGCCCTCACGCCCTGATTCTGGGGTGATGTCCACCTGCTGCCAGATGGGCCTCAGACTGGGAGCTGGACTGAGGGCGGGCATACTCTGCAGCTCTGGGCTCCCGACCTGAGCCCAGCTTGCAGGCTTCCATCCCTCCCGCGGCCCCTGGCCTCTCCTCCCTGGGCAGCCAAGGCTTCGGGGGATCCTTCTGGTACCCTCCTCCCCAGGGTGCTCACTGTCCTGGCTGCCCTGGGGACCCTCACCAGGCTCTCAGCTGGGACATCAGGTGGGCGGCCAGAGCCTCTTGTGAGTTACTGCCCCCACCAGCCGCAGCTGACCCTGGCAGAGACCCGGCTCGAGGCGAGGATCTAAAGCATATTTCGGGGCCATTGGAGGCAATTTTATTTACCCAGTTCTTAGGAGTCAGCCACAGCCTGACAGTGGGGGAAAGATGAGGGGATGAAATGAGTCCTCTAAGTTGTGATGGAATCAGCATGGCACACCCCACAGACCCAGGTGCGGCAGACCCAGGTGCGGCCGGTTGTAATAACTGGAAATTCAGTAGGACTGGGGAACATTTGGAGGTTTTTGCAACAGACAGACAGACAGGGGTGTCTGTCTCTTCATCTGCCTCTCTGTTGGAGGTCCTTGTGAGGGTCTGCAGGTCTCGGGAGCAGAAGCATCCCAGAGCCCGCGGTGGGACCTGGAGGCCCCCTGGGGGCTGGATGCTCCCAGGTCCTCTGGTGGCCCACCACGATGAGAGCCCCGGGACCCCAGGCCCTCATTTACTCCCCAGAGGCTTCCTGTTGTGGGGACAGCACAGGCCGGGACAAGGCACTGCTCGGGTGCTGATGGGGGGAGGGGTCCCCTGCCGAGACCGCCCCACCCCCCCACCCCCGCCCGCGCCTGGTAGCCCTGGGTCCCTGCAGTGATCGAGGAGCACGCCCTCCACCGAGGGCCCGGACTGCTGTTTTCTCATGTGTGATTCTTGGATCACCAGATGCTGTGCTTACTATCCCCGACTTCCACACCAGGGCAGAATAAATGTCCGTGGGAGGGATTTATTCAGGCCCAAGGGCGTCGGAAGCTGCCTGTGACCCTCTCTCCCCTGAGACTCACACACCCAAGTGCAGGACGTGGTCAGGGCTCCCGTGGGAAAGACAGGCGTCCGCGACACGTGGAGGGCCTGGGTTCGGGGTCGAATTTGTTCCGTGTGCAAGCTGGTGGGACATGTCCAGGGCCACGGAAGTGTGCAGACCCTTGATCCCGTATTTCCATTCCTAGAAATTTGTCTTGAGAAAATAATTCTAATGAAGGGAGGAAAGGTGTGTCGATAGCAGCCTCACCCCGAGAGCGCAAACAGCGAGAACGCCCGCCATCAGGACGGTGTGCCGACCGGCAGCAGCCACGCCGGGTGGAGGTGCGGCGAGAGGGAGGGCGGCCACAGAGCCACGTGGAGGCTGTGGCAGAGCTGGGGGGCGGAAGAAGCTGCAGCGTGAGGCCCAGGGGAGCCTGCTCTCTTCCTGAGGCCCGTCCCCTGCTCTCCGGCTGGCCTGTCCCTCTGCTGGCCCCCACTCCGGCCTCGCTCTGGGGTATGGTCAGTGTGGCCACCACCGCGCAGACCCCACGGTCTCCACGGACGCACCTTGCACATGGCCCCGTGAGTGTGTCTGCTGTGTGAGGGGGCTGCAGGGCCCCCCAACCCACCGCCAGCCCTCAGATCTTAGGGCTGGAGGCTGACCCCCCAGCTCAGGCCAAGACACAGAGAGGACCGAGCTGGGCCTGCGTGTGTGTGGCTGCCCGGGCCTGTGGCGGTGCCAAGGAGTGGAGGCCCGGCCAGGCCCTCGCCCCAAGTCCCACTGTGCTTCTGGCCCCTGTAATCTCCCCACCGTGTGCGTCCACAGCCTCCTTTGCAGGCGGTGAGCCCCGTGTGTGCCTGACCTCCAGAGTGCCCGCGTCCATCACGGGCCGCAGCCTGCACCTCCCTACTGTTTGTGCCATACCGCTGGCTGGCACGGGGCGGGTCACCTGTCCTGCAGGCCCGCGTGCAGACGCTGGCTCTCTGACCGCAGGTCAGGGCCGGGCTGCACGCTGTGTCTGCATGGGCGGGGCCTCTCTGGGGGAACCAGGGCACGCGTCATTGGGGGGCTTTGGAATTTGACAAGTCACCCTGCTGGCTTCGAGCAGAAGGCCCGTTATGCAACACGGGGGGAGGGGGGACGTCTGCCCCCGTGTGTGGGGGGGGTCACCGCACTGTCCTCCCCGGTGGCCCCGGCGCTGGTCATCGGGTGTGGCCCTGTTGGAATGGTAGGGCTGCCTTGAGGCCGGCCACTGTCGTGTGTGACCATCAGCACCAAGTGCGCGGCGACCCGCCCACTGTCGAGCGTGGGACGCCATGAGGCCTTCCGATTCGCTCCATGCCACCCAGTCGCCCTCCCCAGCCCCGCCCTGTCGTGCTGTCATTCATGTGGCAGGTGGGGAAGTGGGCGCAGAGAGGGCCGGCACCCCCCTCAGGGCCCCGCTGTGGGCGGCCCCACGGGACACGGACCCGCGGGGCTGCCTGCGGACACTGTCCTGGGCCCTGCCTTCGGGCGCGTCTCCCTTTTCCCTTCTGCTGTGTCCCCACAGCTCCAGCGCTTGCTGCCCGTGGTGCCCGTGGGTGCCAGTCGGCGGGCCCCTCGAGGCCCCTGCCCACGGGCCGCACGGAACACAGCGCGTGGGGCTCTGGTTGGGCTGACCAAAGCTCAGCCCCCCGCGTGGTCACTCCTCAGCTGTGTGACCTTGGCAAGTTTCCTGACCCTCTGAGCTCCCGGGTCCCCCTCTGTGATGTCGAGATGAGGCCATTCAGTCCTTGCTAAGTAATGAGCAGCAGCGATCGTAGCAACAAATGAGCACGGGACTCCCTGGGAGGACCAGCGAGGTGTCCCTGCGTCCTCAGGCTTCACGCATGTCCCCAGTGGCTTGTGTGGGATTCCCTAAGGGCCAGGTGGCCTTTGGGCCTTGGCGTTTCCGGTGATCGTTTCTGGAGCATAGAAGGTGCCTCTGGGGGCGAGAGCATATACATGTCTCCCATGGCCATGGGGGTGACCCTGCGGACATTCTAGCTTTCTGTTATCCCGAGCCTGGTGCGGCTGACCCTGCAGGTGGGGCAGGGGTCCAGGGAGGTCTGGATGTGCTAGCTCATCTCCACATGGCCCCCAGCCCTCCCCAGGCCAGGTGGTACCTCACCGTGCACCCCAGACCCTGCACACGTGTCCCCATGTACCAGTCACCTGTCCTAATACTGTCCTTGTCCTTCAGGGCAGTGCTCAGGTGACTCACCCGTGTCCTCAGGGCCAGGCTGCCCAGGGAGGGCCAGCAGAAAGTGGGCTCCAGGAGGGGAGGCTGAGGACAGCTTGGGGACCACCCCTGGTGCCCTCTGACCTCCCAGCCCCGTGGGCTGTCCTGCCTGGAGGCACCTTATACGGCCCCGTGGAGCAGAGAGATGGGAGCCCAGGGCCTTCCTCATCCTCCAACCCTTCGCTCCAAGATCCTGGCTCACTTAGACTTCAGGGTCTGCATCAGCTCTTTACACGGCAGATTTTTCTGGAACCTTGGTACGTCCCACTTAATGTTTGACTCCTGTGGGTCAGTGTGTGTGTGTACCTATAATTAGTGTGTATGACTGTGTATTAACTGTCAGCCACCCCTTTCCCGGTATGTGGCCTGACCCCGTGTCACCGGTAAGATCTGGGAGGCTTCGGGGGACATGCACGTCTGGGTCAGACCTGCCGGAGAGGGTCACGCCCTCGCCTCGGACAGACTGGGACCGGGTCCGTGTGTGATCGCCCTGGAGAACGTGGCCGGAGCCCTCCTGCAGCCCCACTGGCTTTGTTCTGGATGATTCATTTTTCCAAGCTGTTGAGTAAAATAAGCAGATTCGTATGCTAATGGAAATGAGGAAACAGTTTATTCTAAAGGGAGCCATGCAGTTTATGAGCAGCGAAGAGCCTGGTGTCAAGTGGAGCTGCGCAGTCTCCATGGTCCCCAGGCAAATTAGCACGTCCGTCCCTGTCCATCTGTCCAGACCGGAGCAGCGGCACGCTGGGCGCTGTCACCTCTGGGCACACACACTGCCGTCGGCCAGACTCCGGTGCCTCGGGCTCAGCTGCGTCTGCGGCCCTCCGGTTCGGGGCGGGCGAGGGAGTCTGCTGGGGTGCATTGCTGGGCTTCCCTCTAGAGGGGTTGCACTGAGGCGTATTTGTGCCAGGAAACCAGGGGGGACTTCCAGGTCCTTCCCACCTGGCGGGGGGGTAGCTGGCTCTGCATTTCCCACACGTGCCGCTCGGTTCCTCAACTGGACACCACATGCAGGGGTGCACACGTGCATATGTGCACACACACATCTGCATGCTAGCACACGCGTGTGCACTGTATACACACGTGTGCACGCGCATACAGCATCACATACGTGTGTGCACACACAAACACACTGCCCAATTCAGTCACTTATGGACACATGGTTGACAGCTTGAAGCATGAGCACCTTGGCCATGGGAAGTGCTCGTGGCTCTGGTGAGCTGGTTGAACTGGGGTCCACTGAGACCCTCACGCTCATCCCCTGTGGACCCCTGATGGGCAGGAACGGGAGGAGTGAAATCAGGGGTGGTTACACCAGTCCTAGGACTCCCTTGCCGTCAGGGAGGTGGAGCGAGCAGGCTGCCCAGCCCCAGGCCCATTGCCCTCATGCCGATGCCAGGCTGGGTCCTCACCTGCACAGACTCTGTTTCTAAGCATCTGTGTAGCCATGACCACTTGGGTCAGGTGGACCAGGGGCCTTCCAGTCCTGTGTGTCTCCATCCCGCCATCCATCCTCCTTCCTGCCCTGGGAACCTTCACAGAGCTGTGGGTGGTCCTGCACCATGCTGGGTCAGGCTGTCAGACAGAAGACCCCCACAGCCCACCACAGGGACAGCAGTGGGGGAGCTGTGCTGTCCTGGAGGAAGAGGCAGAAGGGGGAGGGGGTGGAAGAGAGGGTTTCCGGGAGAGGGGATGCCCGCATGGGGGAAGGGAGACTTGGGGGGCAGAAGAGTAAGGGGGCAGGGCATCTTGGAAGGTCTGACCCCCAGGAGCATCGGGGAACCCAGGTGGGACTTCTGCTGCTGGAGCAGATGGGCAGGGAAGGGGGGCAGAGCTCAGAAGGTTCTGGACCTGGGTACCAGCAGTGGCCCCTTACCCTGGCCTCCTAGGAGGCTACGGGATTGGTGGTGGCGGGGTAGGGGGCCCGTTTGGAGGGCGGCACTCACCTGGTGATGCAGAGAAGAGCCAGGAGACAGAAACTCCCAGGCCTCAGTCTTCCCGTCTGTGAAAGGGGCTCATGCTCCCTCCCTGAAGGAGGGCCCTGGGGCTTGATGAGGTTGTTAATACAAGTTACCCGTAATTAGCAAGGGCTCCGTGATGGCCTTTCCTGCCCTTTCCCTCCTCACGGGGCCTCACCTTACAAGCTTGTCCAGATGACGCCATCACCTTGAGCGTTCTCTGCCTCTCGCCGTTGTCTTCCCTGGCGGACATCTTTAGAACTGTGGCCGGGAGGGGGTTCACACTCCTGGCCGCGGGCTTCCCCTGGGGCCATGGTGCTGTCCCAGGAGCTGGTGCGGTGCCACGCTCACACAGAGCCAAGTGCTCAGGGAACGTTAGCTGATTAAAAGTCTTCCGGGCCTTCTGGAGAAAGATGCGGCTGTTTGGAGGATTCGTGAGAAATCACAGGAGTAAAGCACCATTACCCTTCTGGAGAGTAAATGAACTCAGAAAATGGCTCAGCATTCTGCTTGTTATTAGGTCCGAGTGAGCTCAGAGCCTGATTGCCTGGGAGCCCTGCTCCCGGCCCAGCCTTGGGGGCAGATCTTCACAGGGGAGACCCCAGGCCAGGGCAGCTGGAGAGCTCCCGGCAGGCTGTGCTCACCTGTTTTCCTGGGACAAGGATGCCTTCCTGGACTCGGGTCTCATGCTAATTCCTGCCTGTAAAGTCAGCGTTCTGATCGAGGACTCCACTGGACAGGTGGAAGTTGGGGGGGGGTGCGCTCTGTGAACTCGGACGCACAGGATGCACCCCCAAAGGTGCGCCAGTCTCTGCGTGAGCTCCGAGGCATCGCGGTGCCCTTGGTGTGGGCTCCAGGTCCCAGCGCCGACGTGGCCCAGCTGCAGAGCTACTCCAGGGGAATGAGGGCGTCCGTGGGCTGTGTCCCCGGGGAGGGGGACCTGCTGGGCCTGGCAGGTGGTCCCGTGGGCTCAGGGGCCTGGAGAGAGGGCGGCCTGGGAGGCCGGGTGGACAGAGGATGTGATCCCACTTAGGGCAGAATGTCCTGGGGCTGGACAGAGATGAGGAGGCCAGAATTCAGGCTCCAGGATGCCGTACTCTCATGGGCTTTACGGGCCAAGGGGGCAGGTTCGCGCTTGGACCTCGTGGTCCTGTGGGGCTGCTGGGGACACCTGGGCGAGCAGCTGACCTGTTAGAAGTTGGGTTTGGTGATTGTGGCTGCACCGTCTATGCTTGGCTGTTTCCTCGTGCTTGTCGAGCACCTGCCCTGGGGCACTGCACCCCGCTCGGTGCCCACCTGCCTCTGCAGGAGCAGGTGCCTTCCGGAGCGCAGCTGGCACTCCCAGCGGGGGAGGGGGACTCATGCTGCTGCAGCACACTTCCTTACTGCTCCCCGTTTAACCTGCAGCTCACGGCACATAGCATTTTTGAGGCTTCTGGCCGACCTGGGGTGTCACCGTCACACCCCGATTCCAGGTCAGGCCCTGGGGCTGCTGTGTGGTGGGGACGCAGGTTTACCTTCTACTGCCATGTGGACAGGGTGGGAGCATCAGGTCCTGCCTGCAGCCTGGCATCGGGAGGCCCTTGCACAGGGAGCATCAAGCATCAGGTGCGGTGTGTTCTCTGTTGATCTATTTGGAGAAACCGACCAGGAGCTGAATTGAGAGGCTCAAGGAGCCCAGCCGCTGGCAGGGTTGAGACTCAAACCCATGCCTCCTGCCTCCCAGCACTGCTCACCCTCCGCCGTGAGTCCTGAGATTCCATAGACTGGGGAGGACACACACCCTTGCAGGCCGAATCAGGGCAGGGAGGTGGTCCTGGCTGGATGCTCCCCAGTGCCCACAGGCCTTCAGTAGCTGCGTACTCACCACTGGGCCTGGGGGTGCTGAGCTGGGGCCCTGCTTCCTGCAGCTGCATAGGCATTTCTGCTTGGCATCTCTGCTTCCAACAGAGTCCTCTGCTGATGGGACGAAACTGGGTGTGAGGTTTGTGCAAACACAGCTCAGCAGCCTTCGCGATCCGCTGTTCTCCAATAATGCTAGAGGTTGTTAGGAATGAAATGCAGGGGGCTCCTCCATCCACATGCTCGGGAAAAGGTATGCGAGTCCTCACTAGCCCTCCCCCATGCTGAGCTGTGGGCACAAGGCAGGAGGTACCAGGCTGGGATGCATCAGGGAGGGTCTGAAAAGGGAGAGCTGTGCTGGAATGACAGGGGCCACAGGGGGCAGTTACAGGTTGACTGCTAGACTCAAACCCCAGCTTCTCATGATTCCATGTCCCAGGGGTACTCAGAACCTGCACCGTCTGAAAGAGGTTCCTGAGAGCCTCTACCAAGGACTCTGGTGGGAATGAAGGGGCCAGTGTGCTCAGCACAGCAAGGGCTCAATCCAGGAGCTGCTGATGCTGCTGATGGTTGACAGTAGTGCTGGTGATGATGATGATGGTGATGGTGGTGATGATGGTGATGGTGATGATTAATTAAGATGATGGTGATGAATGTGCTCACTTCAGCACATATACTAAGATGACGGTGATGATAATGGTGGTGATGATGGTGATGGTGATGATGGTG
>NC_138373.1:158461508-158475391 GCF_054177405.1 Leptonychotes weddellii
GTTCCTGGGACTTAAATCATTTGAAAACTCCTTTTAAGGGGAAGCTACTTCCTTGGGCCCCTCACTATTGACCTAAATCGTTTTTATTATAATGTTGCAGGAATATGAGCAAACGCCAAGCTGGGAACCCTCATCGGACCATAAACTGGAATAAAGTGAAACCATTTACAGATTAAACACAACCAAAACTGCAAAACCAATAAAATTTAAATTTGCGGCATTCATTTTACAAGGCAGATGTTTGGGGAAGACATAGCTCTAGCGCTGGGCTCGCCGCAGGGACGTACCTGCAGGTTCGCTCCACGTTTAGATTTCCTCCTGTACTTGCTTGGAGGCTGTGAGGTTGGGGATGCTGATCACGCATGGGGGCACATTGTATGAAATCGTGCTGATCATTGTGCGTCTTTGTGTGTCGTGAGCAGACCTTATATTTCACCTAGAGCCGTCCAGAGGCATTCCCAGTACCTGCCCGGAGCTTCTCATGCACCTAGACACATTGGCCTCGCTGCATGATCCAGTCACGACAGGGGCTGGGGACAGAGCCCTGCATGTGTTCTGCCACACGCTCTCCTCCTGGACGGGCGGGGAGCAAGCAGCGCACGTGTGGGGTGTGTGTCCCCAGGTGCTGCGCCCCACAGCCCTGGGGCAGCCTGCCATGTGACACGAGGTGCCCTGGCACTCACCCCCTCTCCCTGTGCAAACCCTGGGGAGCCTCTTCTCCCTGGTGGGGGATGACACCCATAAGAATGGGGAGTGCCGCCAGGATGGCCAAGCTGATTCCCGGTGGGGGCAGGTCCCTAGCATTCTCTAGAAAAGGCCTTGGAAGGACGATGCTGTGACAGCCATCATTCTGATGTCATACAAGTAGCTGGGGGAGACACTGGTCCTTGCTGTGTGTCTGAAGTCTGGACTCTCATGGGAGACGGTCATGGGGCCCCGACGCCGGCTGGGCCCTCTGCAGACCCCGTTGGGCTCTGCCTCCTCCCTGGGGGTTGGCGCTCGGGGACAGCTGCTCAACCCTGGTCTCAGGCAGCTGGTCACCAAGGGGGACCCCAGGGAGTGTGGCGGGAGGGCTATGTGCGTCGTGCCCCCGAGCCACTGTGTGAGGGGGGCCCTGACTGCACCCCTGCATGGGGCCAGGGACTCCGCAGCTGGACTCGCCGCCCGTCTCGGCCCCAGATGAAAGCTTCCGGATGCTCCAGGAGAGTACCAGGGGCTCGGTGGAGAGATTACCCCTCAGTCAGGAGAGCGTCCAGCTCAGAGTGGTGGACGCAGACCCCACCCCTCCGGCTCCAAGACCCCATGCCCCCCACCCAGTCCTGCTCCAGGCAGGGAGCCCCCTCAGTTGGTCCTTCTCGGGGTCCAGCTGGGGGCAGGGGCTGGTGGAGAGAGTTTCCTGGCTGTGTTCATCGGACCCCGCTGCGTGCGGCACTAGGCCCTACGTGACCAGGTGCCACACCACCCCCTGCATCTCTCACAGGAAGATAGCGCTTCCCCAGCGCACTTGAGTCTGTGCCCCAGGCCGGGTCCTGAGGCAGGCAAGGCCGGGTTGCTGGTGGGCCGGGAGGACCCTCCCTCCAATCCCGCCGCCGCCCTGCATGAGCGGGCATCAGCATGGCCCTGCTCTGTCTCCGAAGGGCTGTCCTTTCCCTCGAAGGCAGTTCACTCCCCTGTCCCCTCTTGGAAGTGTCCGTGCTGCCCCCATCAGGCCCCTGTCACCCTGGCACTGCCCTGATCTGTCTTCAGCCCCATTCACGTTCACGGCCTGCCCGAATGTTGTTCTGGCAAATTGGCCTTCCAGCAGATGGACCGGGGCCATCTAGCATGCTGTGTCTGGGACTCGCACGCTCTCCGCTTCTCGGCTGTTCTCCCTGACGCCCGGCACCGGCTACCACTCGTCGCTCTCCCGAGACCAGGGCGACCGGCCCTGGCCAGCCATCGCCTTGCCGTCCCTCTGTCCCCGTAATGCCGGCCCAGCACCGTCAGTGTCCCGAGCTGGCTGCCCACACGGTGCCCACAGCTCCCGTTGTTGACGCGTGCCTGGGCTGAGGCAGTGGGAGACTGAGGCAGAGCTCCTGTCCCGGAAGCACCTAAACGTCCACATGCAGGGCGGCCTGGAGCCTCAGCCTGAGGCCCTCAGCTCTCGGGGCAGAGCGTGCGGGCGGCGCGGTGAGCTCACTCCCCTGCCTGGCCAGCAGCAGGTGCATGGGGTGGACGCTGTGGCTGCAAGCCTGTTCACGAGCAAGACGTGTTCGGGAGTGCTGGGTGCCTGGTGGCCTCTCTGGGGACACAGGGCAGGTGGGGACATGCCGAGGGGGAAGGGAGTGGCACCACCCCAAGGCCAGGCCGGCACCCTGTCAGAGGCCCGGGGTTGGTGCAGTGGCTCCATTTCAGCCCCAGCACCCGTCTGCACAAGCTGCTCTCCCCGGGCCCAGGGACAGGCACAGGCGACGTGGCGATGACCCCCGGTGTGCTGTGGGCCGAGGCGCCCCCCGGCTGTGGCACACGGCTAGCTGCCACCAGTGTCCCCAGAGGCCAGCAGTCAACCACTGTCGCTCACGGCCCCGTGCACCCCCTCCCCGGCGCCGGAGCGTCTCGGAAGTGGTGACGTTTGGCATGAAAGGTCCCTTTGTCCCTGGGATGTGGCGGCCAGTCCTGTGCCTCCAGCAGGAAGTGGGCTCAGGCAGGGTGAGCGAAGCCCAGCAGCAGACAAAAGGCGTGTGTGCTCAGCAGCAGCCCCGCGGTGCCCTCGGCTGACCTGGCACCCGGCACGCCCAGGCTGCCCCACGGCATGGGGGAGGGGGACAGTCAGCGACTGCTTGTGCGTGCACGCCTGTGTGTGCGCCTGTGAACACAAGGTCGATACGTGTGTGTGCCCTTGTGAACACAAGGCGGGTACGTGTCCGTGTGTGTGTGTGCGCTTGTGAACGGACAGATGGGTACGTGTCCGTGTGTGCTGTTTGCATGCCCGTGGGTCTGTGTATGCGTGTTTGCCCGTGTTCACACATTTCACCGTGTGTGTACGTGCGCACGCGTGTTGGGGTGCACAAGCATGTACATGTATGGTCAGATGCGTGGCTGCTGTGAGGACCCGGCCCCCTGTCCTGCCTCGCTGTCCCTCTCTCTGGCCTGTGGCCACGCTCACGTGTGGTCACACGTGCTGGGGGCCAGGGCTGGGGGCCACGTGCTCCCTCCCACGTCTGCCTGCTCTCAGCTGAGTGCGCAACGGTCAGGAAGGCGTTAGAGAGCAGCCCCACGCTGCTTCGAGCGAGGCGAGCGGGCCCAGTGGAACTGAGGGTGGCGTCGCGGGGCGAGGGGGCCTCGGCCGCAGGCCGGGCGGGGGAAGGAGACTGCCGTGAGGACGGCAGACGGGTGAGTCCCGAGGTCAGCGTCTGTCCCCCTCACGGCCCCGGTCCGAGTGACTGCAGGCGGCCCGACCGTGAGGGCTGCGTGTCCGTGCGCGCTGACGGGCCGAGCCTGGGCCGGGTCCTTCCAGCGACACCTTCTCTGCCCCCAGCTCCGTGCTTCCCCTGGGGGACGGAGCACCAGGGTGAGCACACGGCACTGCAGGAGGGAACCCAGGCCTGGCTCTGCCGCCTTCCCGCGTCACCGCGTGTCCTGCAGACCAGGCCGCCCAGCACGGGCCAGGACCTGCCCTCCACACGTGCAGCCCCGTTCGGGAAGGCCCAGGCCTGGCGTGCAGGGCCTCGCAGGAGGTGCGACCTCAGGCTCCCTGCCTCCAGAACCTCGTTGCCTTCTTGCCACAGGAGGGCACATCTGTCCCCGAGACAGCCTTACTCCCGCTCTCGGGCCCTCAGCAGGGGCTGGGGCGGCCCCGGGCCTCCCTGCGGGCTGAGGTTCTGCACCGTTGGCCCGCTACGATGGCCGCGTGCCCCTGGGTGGGGCTCGGGCACGGTTGGGGAGCGTGGCTGCAGATGCTCTTCGATCTGCCCGTTAGCCTGCTCCACCCCGCTCCTCACAGCTGATCCCGGGAAGCTCCTCCTTTACTCGTCAGGATCGTGGCTCAGGCACTCCGGCAGGGATTCCAGGGATTGGGCTGTGTGTGTGCTCCATGCCCGTAGCCTCTCTGTGGGCGTAAGGGGTGCACATGCGGGCACATAGCAGGCCTTTTGGGGCATCTGTTACTGTCACAAAACGGTGCATCTGGGAAGACGATGCTGCTCGGGGCTCCGGCAGGGATAGGAGCAGGGGAGGAACGAGGCCCCGGGCATGTGTTGGGAAAGGCGCCGAGCTCCTGTGCCTGCGGTCCAGAGAGAGGCTCCCGCCTCCACCCAGCTTCCCGTCCCATGGGTCCTGCCGGGATGGAGGCTGTGCCCCTGTGAGCAGAACCTGGCGCATCCCCGCCCCGCCTGGGGAACCGTGTAGGTGCTCGGCTGGCGTGTTTCCCACGCCAACTTCCCAGCGGGATGAGAAACACGTCCGCGGGGTGGGTCTCCCTCGCGTCACCGCCTGCGAGGCTGCGGGGACAGAATTACCACAGGCCGGGCGGCCTCAGCAGCAAACGTTTGTCTTCTCACCGCCCAGGGGGCCGGGAGTTTGAGAGGACGGGCCAGCCGGCCCAGGTGCTGGCAGGAGGCCTCGCACAGCTCGGTGTCTCTACTCGCGAGGGCACTGATCCTATTAGATCGGGACCCCACCCTCATGACCTCACTTAACCTGAATGACTTCTATAAAACACTGTCTCCGAGGACCCCCACACCAGGGGTTAGGGCTTCACCACGTGACTTTGGGGGCACAGTCCCATCCATGGCAGGGCCTAGAAAGGAGTTGGTGTCAGGGTGACGAGCTGTTGTATCCCCTGGAACGGCCCGGAGACCCACACCGTGGCTGGCCAAGCTCTCTCCCAGCCCTCTTGCCTTTTCCTGCCACCCCGGAGGGGACAGTCCGGCGTGGCGAGCACAGGGCAAGTGCCCAAAGACGCATCTGTCCTCGCATGGCCTTGACCCGGACTCCAAATCCTCGTTCCTGGGAAATTGCAGGTTTTGTGCCTTCTCCAGCAGCGGCCCGGAGTTGGGGAGGATGCCGTGTTTGGAAGCATGCATGTTGATGACTTAGCTTTGAGCTGAAATAATGTCTGGCCCATGGTGGGCATCGGATCTGAGCGCCCAGACTTTGTAACTGGAGTACCCCCCTTCTCGTATCAGCCCCGGATTTATAAACGTGCAGCCAATCAGTCGTACGTGCATTTAGAAGGACGTGCACTTGGTCCTAATTTGGAGAACAGCCCATTGTTCTGCGGGGGTCCTTGAGTGAGGGTTAAGTGAATACAATCATCCTCTGTTTCTGGACGCAGCCCCTGCTTCTAGATCTTTCCGTCAGGGAGGAAACTGTCCTCAACACCCCTTGCTACCACTTACTGAGAGACTGGTGGCAGAGCTGGACCCAGGGAGCAGCGCTAAATGGGGAGCCAGGGAGGAATAGTGGCCCGGCCACCCCAAAGGGCACCAGGCGCTGCCCATCACCCTTCCCACCGCCGTGTAGGAGGGGGGCTGCTGGTGCCACCCGGGGTGCCCGTGAGCAGCGGCTGAACAGCTCTCTTCTCTCCCGCAGCGCGAATCATCAAGACAAAGCAGTGGTGTGACATGCTCCCGTGTCTGGAGGGCGAAGGCTGTGACCTGCTGATCAACCGGTCAGGCTGGACGTGCACACAGCCCGGCGGACGGATAAAGACCACCACGGTGCGTATGCAGCCCCGCTCGCTCCTCGCACTGGGAGGGCGAGCAGCCCCGGGCAGTGGGTACCCGTGGGGAGGGGGGCCGCACGTCGGCGGCGACGGGGAGAGTGGCAGTGGGCTTCTTGGTGCGGAGAGGCCTCCAGCCTCGCGGCCTCGCCTCCGCACCCCCCTCACCCTCTGGGGCCGGATCAGTCTGTCCCTGGGCTCCGTCAGACTGTCCCTGTGGCAGGTGGGCCCACCTGAAGGCGTCCACCCAAAAGGTAGCTCAGTGTCCACGCAGGGTGGTTGGTAACGTCGTCTCGTTTCTGGGGCGGAGGGTGTGCTCACGACTCCAGGCAGGAGGACGGGTTAGGATCCCCTCACGGCAGGTGAAGCCTCTTTAAAGAGCAAGGATTGGGGAAGGGCGTGGTCCTCAAGGTTGGCTCCTGCCCTGGGCACCGCGTGGTGGCCACTCTGCGCGGAGACCTCAAAAACCCCAAAGGGTGCCCTGGTCCCTCCCAGATCCCGCTGAGGGGCACACCGCATATGCTCTGTTCCAAGAGCCGGGACCCGCCTGGTCCCCGTGGCTGCTGACCCACAGGTTGGGAGGGAAGGGGGAGAAGGGGTTCTGGGGCCACTCTCTGAGGTCTCTTTTCCAAAGGTAAGTTCCTCAAGGCACACACTCGACGGTGCAAGCCACGGGAGCTGGGGCCTGCATCCACTGGCTTGGGCGCTGGGGCTCCTCAGACCTCGGCCCGCACGGCAGTGGCCTCTCCTTCCCCCGGGCTGATTATCACCCCAATCCTGGCTCTTCCTCGTGAGCTCCACATAGAAACCTAGACCTGAAGTGGCTTGTGATCTCTTGGCCCTGATTCCCGCCTCCGTGCCTTGGGAATGTCCAGTCAGGGAGGTCTGGGGCCCCCAGGGAAGGATCCGGAAAGCCGGGCTGGCATCCGAGTCTCCTCGCGGGGTCGTGCAGGAAGGTGGGGGCTGTAGCCCCTCGGAGTTGGAGCAGAGGAAATCCCACGCGCTTCCTCCCTCCCCGCATGCCAGCCTCCGCAGAGTCCCGGCGGGCCATCCAGCCATGTGTCCAGGGGGCCTAGCTCCGTGGCTGCCGAGGAGAGCGCAGTTAGGGCCCCTCGGGGGCACATTCTGAGGACAGGCCGTCTGTGGGCATCAGGTGGTTCTGCATTGACGGCAGGTGGGCAGGACCCAAGGGCACCTGCCGAGCATGGCTGTCAGCCGAGAGACGAGGGCGGCCAGCGGGGGCCTTCCCCAGCATGTCAGCTGCCCAAGCCGTGTCCAGCACAGACGCAGGCGATCCTGTCCTCGCACCTGTGATGTGTGCGGGGATCGCCAGCTCGTGACCTGTCACCCGCCTGGCGGCTCTGAGGGAGCCTGGGCGGCTTCTGACGTGAGGCTGCCCCCTCCAGGGGCGTCCAGGAGGCAGCTGATCTTTCCGGGGTCCCTGTCTGTGTGCTGTTCCCAAAAGGCAGAGACCTGGGGACAAGCAGATCCTACACGGCCGGGGCTGCCGTCCCGCATCCCTGGGGCCTGCGGGTCAGTGTGTGGGTTCCCCGCAGGGCCCGCGGCAGCCCTGTGGGCAGGACATGCCAGGTGATGGGGTCTTTTGAGCGAACACCTGGAGGAGGGGAGGCCTGGGGGAGGTTCCAGACTGCCCACCCAGAGCGGTGGCCCTGGGGCGTGGCTGTGGGGTCCGGCCTGCACTCCAGGCCCTGAGCACGGTGCTGGGGGCAGGCCCGCTGAAGGAGGTGGCCCAGCAGCAGCCCTCACGGTCGCACAGGTGGACTGAGGCTCCCAAGCCCTTCCCCACTCCCGTGCTCTGCATTCCCTGCCCTGCAGCCCCTCTAGCAGGCCCAGCGTCTGTAGGCAGGCTCTGTTCCTTGATGCATCCCCCTTGCTGCAGCCAGTCCCGTGGCCCCACGGGCCCAGGAGCTCGCGACCATCGCCTAGGTCTGACCGCTGTGGAAACCACAGCTGGTAGTAGGCTGCGGAGGCAGCCTTTCAGTCTGCTGGGCCTTCCCCCCTCAAACGCTGGGTCTGGCTTTGCACGAGCCCACGGGTCTTTTAGCTCTGAAGATCGATTCTCCCGTCTGCCCGTTCTCAGGGGGGCCCGCCCTGGGGGGGCAGCCGGCATGCCCCAGCTGGTGCTCAGGCAGATGCACCTGCTGGTCCAGGTGGGGGAAGGACACCTGCTAGGCTCGGGGCAAGTCCAGGAGAAGTGCCCACTCTCGGGGTTCCTCACCCCCATAGGGGTGCACACCTGGGGCACGGTGCCCTTTACAGTGTGGAGGGCGTGTGTGCTGAGGCTTGGGCTGGTGCATCCCATGGAGGGGCTGTGTGCTGAGGCCGGAGGCCCGGGGTCTCCCCAGGTGTCTGCAGACACATCTCTGGCGCTGACAGCAGTCCTGGTGTGCGGTGACCTGTTCGCACAGCTTTCTTCAAAGGTCACTTGAGCTCTTGACACAAACACCGTGTAACTGGAGTGTATATTCCCATTTCGAGTTGGCATCTCGATTCCGTTACAGATGTCGGCTAGCCCTGCGATTTCCCATTTCACCACGAGTAGGTTTTCCGTGAGATGGGCTTTGAGAGCCCTCGTGATTGTTCAGCCACGTGACTGCCCACGCCGCCTCAGTGGCCACAGCCGTGTCTCAGTGGCGCCCCCCGCCAACCGTGTCAGGCTCACTCCTCTGTGAGGGCCACGCTGCTCACGTCTCTGTGCCCACCAACCACCCGCGGCAGGCACTGGGCCTGACGGGCACCCCTCCGGCCCCTCGCTCAGGGCTGACATAAGAACGTGCGATAAATTATGTGGTCACCTGTGAAGAGAGCCCAGGGATACGCTGATGTTTGTATTTCCGAGAGTGCTACTCTTCAGAGGACGGGTCTTCACCCCATTAGTGGGTCATGAAATTAATTTACTGGATCATGATCTGCATTTAAGAGAGGGAAGAAGAAATTAAGTAAAAATATCAGAGAATCCCGTGTCCTGAGGGGGGTCCCACTTGGTGAGGCTCACACGTGTGCACAGGGTCACTGGCTGGACGCGGTGACTCTGGCAGGTCACGGTGAATCGTGGGGAGCCCGCCGTGCTGGGGGCTCGGGGGAGGATTTGGCCTCTGTGCTGGCTGCCCAGCCTCTGCTTCCCACGCCGTGTCAGCCCTGTGGACGCCGGTCTGCACCAGGAAAGGAGACGCGGGGGATGCCGCAGGCCCCACCCCAGGGCGCAGCAGTGCCCTCCCGTGACGCCCCCAGGGACGGTCTCCCCTGAGCTCCGCAGTCCTCCGCTGTGCCCACTGACCGCGGGTGGTGTGGGTCCCCCCGAGAGCAGAGCGCCCTCCTGCCCTCCCCATGCCTCTCGTTGCCCCAGATGTGAGCTGCTGAGGCCGCGAGCGGCACGTGCCAGTGGCGATCAGGACGCCGTGATCCGTGGTCGCTTTGCCACACTTTGTAACGCAGACATACTACAAGGTGCCCGGCGTGAGCTGCGGCCCCATCTCCCGAATCAGAGTCGACCAGCTAGATGGGAACCCATCTTTCTGAGGAGCATCACGCACCGCACCTGAACTCTGTACTGCATGAAGGCCCCGTTGTGGGGGGTGAGGGGCATTCTGTCCAGGAACTTGGATTTCCTGGGAACTCGCTTCCCCCAAACCACACTTCCCAAGAGCAGGCCCTGCCTGGCAGCACAGCAGTGGGTCCCCGAGCACCCGGGTGCCCAGCGGTCCCAGCAGGGTGGCCGCGGGAGGTGTGGGCGGGCGGCCGGGCATCTCTGTTGGACGACACTGGGAGGGGGCGCCAGCCCAGCCTGCTGACCAGTCCCAGAGGTCAGCGCTCACCGCAGACCGGGTCACGTGACAGAGAAGCACTCGGGTGGGTTATGTTCTCATTTGTTCCTGTCGGGCTCTGCCGACGAGCATCTCCTGCAGTGCCGAGCGTCTGACCCCAGGTGCGTGAGCGAGCGTGGGGCAGGCTGGGGGCCGCTGCCCTTCTCCACCATCCTGAGGATGGCTCGCCTTGTCCAGGTAACCGGGAGGTCTCTGCGTTCTTGGATTCCATGCACCACCGAGGGCCTAGCGTGTGCCAGGTCTGGACCCTCTGGGCGCCCAGGAGGATGGCTCTGCCAGTCAGCCACCATTCGGGTTCCTCATGCCAGGCCCACGCCCAGGGCAGACATGCAGGAGGAGGGGCACATGTGGCCCTGTGTGCTGGGCCCCGAGTGCGTAGGGCCCCGAGTGCTGGGCGCCAAGCGCTGGACCCTGAGCGCTAGACCCTGAGCCCCAGACCCCGAGCCCTCAACCCGGAGTGCTGGACACCGAGCCCAGAGCACTGGACCTGGAGCGCTCTATCCGGAGCCCCAGACCCCAAGCGTTGGGCCCCGAGTGCTGGGCCCTGAGTTCTGGGCCCCAAGTTCTGGGCCCCGAGTGTTGGGCCCCAAGCACCAGACCCTGAGCACTCGACCCGGAGCGCTGGACCCCAAGCCCCGAGCACTGGACCTGGAGCACTGGGACCCAAGTGCTGGACCCTGAGTGCTGGACTCTGAGTGCTGGGCCCCGAGCGCTGGGCCCTGAGGACTGGGCTCCGGATCTGAGCCCCACACACTGGTGCAGAGATTCCTACAGGGACTCTCTGTAGAAACTTAGCAAACGCTTGTTGTGGGCTCCTAGTTAAAAGAAGAGAACATACATGCCTCTCGTTTTTGCCGTCTGGACACGTCTATGAAGTGACAGGACACGGAAAGGAGAAAAGGCAGAGCGCACAGGAGAGGAAATGGCAGGAAGCAGATGCTCTCGGTCGATGAGCTGGTCTGGGCCCCGCGCTTGGGTGCTCGAGAGTGGGGTGCAGGCCCCTGGGTGGCCTGCAGGCAGGGCGGCAGGAGAGAGCCCAGCCCTCGCAGCCGGCCCCGCGGCCGACAGCCCCACCGGGGGTTCACACCAGCGAGGGGAAGAAGCCTGGCAACTCTGGACCCTGCCACACCAGCACCAGCAGGGAGGACTCTTCCTAAAGACCCAGGTCCTGAGACGTGCGGTCCCTCAGCTCCCAGAGGGGTCGCTGCGGCTTCTTTCTGGAGACGCGCCCTGCGAGGCTCCGGCGGCCCCCCCCCGTCACCCCACACTTGGAGGCTCACGGCGGCAGACGTTCGTTCCCGCCGGGTGAAGCCGAGGTGTGGCCTGGTCCAGCCTCTGGGGCTCCAGGCCCTCCTGGACGTGTGGCTGCGTCACCCAGTGCGTGCCCCTGTCCTCCCACGGCCACGTGCCATGAGAACCAGGCCTCGTGACGACACCATCCCACCCAGGCTCTTCCCAAATCGAGGATTCCAGGTCACAAACTTTATCACATCATTAATGACTCCATTTCCAAAAATGTCACTTTCTGAGGTTCCAGGTGGACATGAGTTTGGGGGGGTGTCCTCTCCCCCTCACTAACATACCAAGCTTGAGGCTGAAACCCATGGGCCGCTGTGATTTGGGGCCTGAGGACCCTTCTGGGAAGCCCACCATCTGCCCATCGGTTCTTCACATCCCGCTCGCCAACGTGGGGGAAGCAAAGGGTCACTGCTTGACGAGAGCAACCAAAGGCCGCCTGCTGAGCCAGAGGACCTGGAGCAAACAGGCCACTGGAGGTGGTGGGGGAGGAGCCCACAGAGCAGTGCCGTGAAGCGGGTGGGCGCCCCGTGGGGGCAGAGGCGGGTCAGGAAGCGGGAGGAGGAGGGCACACCGATGGGGCCGCATGCCCCGACCCCGGCCCTCCCTCCCCTGGGGGTCGTCTGGCTCCGGGACCCCTGAGCCCCACGTAGGAGGTGCGATCACCCCGGGGCCGGCGTGCTCCCCTGCAAGGCACCCCTGCCGACCTACCCCCACCGGGCCGGGCCGCCCATGACGCAGGGGTAAGCTGTCACCTACAGGCCCCCAAGCCCCAGGATTGCGAGGAGAAGAAGAGAGTCATGGTCACTTCAGGACACTGACTTGGACACCAAGAAGATCAAGAGCACTTTTGGAAATAACCTGTATCACTTTTATAAGAACAGAGGTATAAAGTGTGTATAAAACACACGTAGATGAACACGTACACGTAAGATCATGCACGTGTGTGCGTTTGTGTGCACGTATACAGTGCGAGTGTGTTAACGGATGTTGTTCACAATCCAGTAGAACGAGGAAGTCTCAGCCATGGAGTCGATTTTTTAAGAGAAGTAGGAGAAAAACAGACTAGAAGATCAATTCAGGAGTTCTGAAGAATATGAGGTCCAAAAATAGAGAAACGTGGAGAAGAGATTATCAGAGAAGTACTTAAAAATGGAATTCCCGCAGCTCCCAGACGCGGGTTCCCAAGGGCGCGTGCCCGCCGAGGATGGGGGAGTGCAGATCCGTCGGCGGCCGTCTGCGCGGGGCTGCAGGTGGAAAAGCACCCTCTCTAAACCCAGAAGGAAAAATGGGTCACGTACCAAGACTCAGACGCCAGCGTACCTGCTGCGCAGCCGAGCCCCTCGAAGCCAGAGCCCAGCCGCGCCGGGGCGTCCCAGACCTGGAACTCCGGATCCCACCGGGGAGCGGGGAGATGGGTGCGCACAGGGCCCGCCCTGCGGCCAGCTGCGGAGAGAGCCTGGCTTCCTAGGAGCTCGAGGCGCCAGGTCATCTCCAGGGGTGAGGCAGGACGCCGGGGGCCTATGGAAGATGCCGGCGTCCATTCGGAGTGCACCGGGGGCCCCGGGGAAACTTGGGGCAGGCAGTGAGCTTTGCCTTGGTGAGGCTGGCTAGGGCCACGGGCGTGAGGCCACTCTGATGAGAGGCTGTGGCCGGAGAGGAGGAGCGGGGGTCTGCCGCGTCTGTGAGGGGACCCCATGACACCGGCGTGGTGCAGGGAGGGCCCAGGAGGGGCACGTGTGGGGATGGACTGGTGTTTCTGGCCTTGTCACCGCCACACCAGCCCGTGAGCACCTCCTGGCCTGCACACTTGCGGGCACGAGGCCGTCCGAGGTCGGGGAGGCCAGCGTGGCAGAGCGCCCGGCATCCATGCGGGGCAGCTTGGAGGCCCCCAGCAGGGAGGGCGGAGACCATGGCCGTGGAGGCAGGTCCAGCGGCGTCCTGGCAGGCGAAATCCACCACGAGGTGGCCCCCCTGTTCTGGTCCTCCTGGGCCCCCTCCCACAGGACCTCCCATAGCCTTGCTGACACTGCGGCTTGCGGCACCTGGCGGTTCTGTGCCCCCAGTTTTCTCTCCCCCTGTGAGTCCGCCTCCAGCTGTGGGCTGCTGGGCACGCACCTCCCTGCGCACTCACGGCCGCCGGTGGCTCCTTCACTCCCGAGCTCCGGGACTCTGGGGAACGTTGGGCACAGTGTGTCCCGTCCCCCAAACGCTGTGCTCGCAGCCCTGCTCCACGGACCCTGTCCCCAGCGTGAGGCAGCTCGCCGCTCATCCATCTCATGAGCCTGGGGCTCCATGGTGCTGTGGACCCCCACCCCCGCCAGCTCTGAGCTCCTGCACACGGGGTGATCCCGACACCAGCCAGGAGCTCAGTGCCTCCCGGAGGTGTTCGGCAGGCTTGGGTTTATCTCTGATCTTGAATGAGCCATCCCAGCAATTAGAAGCTTTTATCATAGAGCCGAGTCTCAGCTGCCATTCTGCACTCATTCTGAAAAGCAATACAAGAAAAATGATTCTGGGTTGTGCGTGAGGCAGCGTGGGGCTCTGTTGGTCAGAGGCCACAAGTTCATTGGGAACAGGGAGACAGTGGTCCCTGGGGCTCTGCCGGGGTTCCCGTCAGCCGGCCAGGCAGCTGTCCCAGGCCCCAGCAGAGCCCCCCGCCCCCCGGGCTCTGTGCATCCTTCCTGGCATGCCCAGCCTCTGGGGGCCGCTCATTGGCCATGTTCCCCTGCCAGGGGCCCCCGTGCCATGTAGACTGGGCTTCCCCCCTGCAGACCTTGCCCCAGGCCGGCCTCATAGAAAGGCGCCCTGGGCATCCTCTGAGCTGTCCCAGGTCCAGGACACCTAGGCAGAGGAATGGGGCCGAGGGCAGTTTGGGTTCTGTGTTGCTCCAGGTACCTGAAGAGCAGATTGGGCTACGTCTCACCTCAGTCCCCGTCTGGGGGATTGGGATACAGGTGAGGACGCCCCAGCAGGTGCTCAAGAAACGGGTCTCGAGGTAGGAGATGCAGGTCAGCAGCATGCAGGGACCAAAGACGGGG
>NC_138373.1:158475491-158518066 GCF_054177405.1 Leptonychotes weddellii
GGGTCCCAGCCGCGGGTCAGATCGTCCCCAGTCCACCTGCTGCCGTGTGGGCAGCTCCTGCGTGGACGCTGGGTCCCAGCCGCGGGTCAGATCGTCCCCAGTCCACCTGCTGCCGTGTGGGCAGCTCCTGCGTGGACGCTGGGTCCCAGCCGCGGGTCAGATCGTCCCCAGTCCACCTGCTGCCGTGTGGGCAGCTCCTGTGTGGACGCTGGGTCCCAGCCGCGGGACTTGGCGAGCGTCCGTACCACTTGGAGAACGCTGTTACACGTCTTGGCACGAGAACGAGAGGGATCATGGATTTGCCTCTAGTGGGCAAACGGGATTTTCAGCTGGAGATTTTCTGTTTGAATCCGTGTGGTGGGGGCTTGTGGCTGAGCCCCTCCCGCCCTGCAGGCGCCTATGAGGACGTGCTTTCGGACGTCTGTCTGGGGCCCTCTGTTCCTGCAGCTGATGCCAGGTGGAGCTTCATCTGGGAGCAGAGACAGTGGCTCCTGAGGAGGAGACCAGAGCCCCTGGAGACTCAGCCCCAGCCCCTGCTCCTAGGGTCTGCCTCCTTTTCCCGGGAAGGGTCCTTGACTGACCTTGTCCCTCCTGATCTGGTGCAGAGCTCTGCACCGTGCCTGGGGCTTGGGGCCGCCCCTACCACCTGCGGGGATCAGGGGCCAGAGGGGCCAGCGGTGCCGTCCATCAGTCATGTGGAACTTGATGGGATGGTTCCGTCCATCAGTCATGTGGAACTTGATGGGATGCCCTTGATGGGCGGGTCCACTGGAGCCCAGACGGTGCACAGAGCGTGGACCGGATGTGCCAGGGAGACAGGCATTCGAGCAAGCTCAGAATGAGGCGCGGCAGCAGGGCTCGTGAGGAAACCCGCCCCAGAGAAGAGCAGAGGAGGATGGACACTGGGGTGGACTCCAACCCAAAGTGGCCCCTCCCACCTGCCCTCCAAGGAGCCCCCAGTGAATAGGACGTCCTCCCAAGGACGAAAGGCTTTTGTCTGTTTTCTAGGATTCACGTCCAGGGAGGCAGAGCGGATGGCGGGGACTCACCCCAAAGTAGCTCAGTGCCTACACCCAGCTAATTCTTTCTTCAGCACGAACAATGAAAAATACCGAGTCATTACTCTGATCTCTGTCTGCGATCACTTTTGTGTTCTCTGAATCCCCGCTATTCATCACCAAGGTAATAGCTGGATGTTTTAATAGATTCCGTGCGTAAACACAAAACGTATATGGCTGGCGTGGCATCAGCGAGGATCGTGAGCTGTGACATTCTTCATGTTCTCGGCAGAAACGAACCCAGAAACAAAAAATCGGTTTGAGCAAGCCCACATGATTTCCGTGGGCACTGTTGGCCAGTTTCATGATGGGAGGCTTTGCGTGCCGGCAGCTTTTCACGGTTAACGGTGCTGTGTGAGTCTCCATTTTCATTGAAGGCGTGGTTCCTTGAATAGTTTTAAGTACACAAATGGCAAATCATTGAATTGGGAGGGAACGTGCGCTGTGGAGAAGCCTGTGGTCCTAGGGCGAGCCCCCCACCTGGGGGTGGGTGTTCCTGATGCCGTAGATAAGACACCAGCCTGCAGAGAGCACCACGTCAGGGTCGGGGACAGGCCCCCGCGTGGGGCCTGGGAAGCTGAGTCCTGCTGTCCCCTTGGCCCTGCACGGGCCGCTGGGTCGCCTGATCGCTACTCCCTGCCCTCCGCCAACACCGTTCCCAGCCACCCACCCCATTCTTTCTGGCTCCATGGTGGATGCGAGGGATGAAGGGATAAAGCATGCGCAGCCCCTGGCTCTCAGACCGCTGACGGGCACCCCGCGAGAATCCCTGCAGGGGCAGCTCATGGTGCCGTTTGCACGGGCACAGATGGCCCTTTCTTAGACGTGAGGTCAAAAGTGCTGAATAAACGGAAGAGAATGCCCGCCACCAGTGTGTTGGGGGGGGCATCCCCCAGCTCATCCTGATTGGGGGGGTGCTCTGGAATCTGAAAAGGTCAAACGGCCCCAGATCTCAGCAGTCCTAAGGGAAGGCTGGGACAGTATGTACCCCCGTAGGGGAACCTTCAGAGAACAACTCACTGAACAGGGCAGCGTTCCAGAACGAGCAGATGGGCTCCGCCACCATGCTGTCCGTCTCCGCCAGCCCGCCGTGCCCACCGTGGGTTGTCCATGCCCGCCATGGCCCTCCCCTGCCATGTCCCTTTGCCAAGAGCTCCTTTGCGCTGAAGTCAAGGGGGTCCCTGTGATCCCGCGAGCGTGAGGCAGTCACCTTGTCAACAGTGAGCACTTGAGAAGGATAGAGGAAGTTCAGAGTGATCCCGAGTTCTCAGCGGAGCTGTTAGAGTTAATTCTGTTCTCTGATTCCAGGTTTCATGAGCTCATTGGGCAGAAATACTGGCAAAGTGGTTGAAAACATGTTTTTTCCTCTTGGTTTAATAAGTCCTTATGATCTTCCAGATGACATTGCTCAGGGCTGTTTTTCTTTGTAAGGGACGAAGGTAAACATAACCCCATCAGCTGTGCTGTGAAAAGTAGGATCACGTAAGCAGAAAGCCGGTCAGTGCGCACGGCGCAGAAGCCACCAGGGTGAGATCTCCTTCCCCGTCTGGCACGGTTCTGCATTCCACACGAGGCGGGCCGGTGGTCATCCGCATGCCCGCCATGTCCCGGCCTGCCCCTCACGCCCTGGGCTCGGGTCACGCCGAGCCTGTCTCTCTTGCTGTCTTCGCACTCTGTCCTCCATGTGCCAGGGTCTGGTGGGCGCTCTCAGCCCAGCCCTTCCAACTGGACGGCAGCTCCCAGGAGCAGGGGCCCCTTCCCGGCGGTGTTTCCACGTGGCACAGGGAAGGAAATATGGCATTTGGCATGGTCACTTATTAGAAATGAGTCTTTAAAAATGAAATGGGAGGATCTGTGTCTCAACCCAAACTACTATAAATGTCAACTCCCCGTTAGACCCGAGGTGTAGTGGGTGACGTAGGTCCTGGGTAGTATTGATGCCTGCGTCACCATCGCTGGGTTCTGGCACCGGTTGCCCCACCTGTCCCCCCCCCCACCAGCCAGAGCACACAGCTCAGCCTTGCCAGGCGCCGTGAGCGCACCTGCCACGCCCTGCACCGTGACAAGCCCCCTCGAGGGTCGCCATCTCCACTTTCTGCATGGGATTGTGTCCCTGCCTCAGTTTCCTTATCCGTGGAAGAGGTAAGAGTGCCCTCCCCCAACTGGCCTCACAGGTCCTTGGGGTGGTGGGAAAGGAAAGACCGGGGAGTCTGTGAGGGTAAAAGCACTGCTGTTTCCCTTGTGTGGCACCTTCCAGAGCATTCTGGAGAGCTCATATCCCCAGAGGCTGCATCGAGAAGAAGCCGTACCCATGGTCCTTCTGGGAAGCCCCCCGCCCCCCGTCTGGGAAAGCCCCAGAGTGCTGGTTGTGTTGCTGCATCTTTCAGTTTTGTTTGAATTCTGGCTGCATGTCACTTTGTGTCGTCACGGCCATGTGGCTTCAGCTTCCATAGGACCGGGGGAGTCTGGGAGGTAGCGTCCCTCCTTCCCACAACCACAGCCATCCCCACCATGCGGAAACAAGCTGGTCCGACACTAGGAGGAGAGAGGACCAGTCCGGTCCTTCGGCCAAGTCTGTAAAGGGGCCTGGCTCTCTGGGTTAGTACAGTGGCAGACCCCCCACACCAGTGGTACCACCCCTGCCCAGCTCCCAGTTCCAAATATTTTTGGAAATGAGAACCACTGGCAATCACATCATGACTCAAAGAAAAGAGACACGTGCTGAGGTCTGGTAACATCCCCGTGGGCACATCACAAGTGGGTGGGAGGCACCTTCTTGGCAGACCCCTGCCCCACCCTCTGAGCCCCGGGAGTGACGAAGCCCTCCTAAGATGCAGAAGGAGGCTGAGACTTCCTCCTTGTGCCTGAGCTTGACCTCGAGGCCCAGACGCTGCTGCACCGACCGGGAAGGCAACGGGCAGAGGTTGGGGTCTGAAGAGCAGGAGCTCTCCCCATCCCACTGCAGAGACTTGACTCCCAGCAGCGAGGCAGGAGAGGAGGTGGTGGGTGGAGGTGAGGCTCCTGGGAAGGGGCAGAGTTAGCAGGAAGAGCCCCTCAGGTGGGCAGGAGGATGCAGCAGACAATTGGGGCACACAGGGGCCTATGTTACCCACTTGGTTCTCCTTTCTCAAGAGAATGTCCAACTGAGGCAGAGGCCCTGACCTCCCAAGGGGGATGAGATACTCCTGGGAGCCACACCCTCCACTTGGTAGACTTTTGGGGGTCACGTGAAGACTCAGGGTCTCTGCACATCTAGACCTTCCAGGCCAGCCAGGAGCTGACACGAAGGATGAAGACTTGTTCACTGCTGGGCCTGTTGGCTCATTCCAGCCCCTGATAGGCCTCTGCCTGTTTAAAGGGGATTAAAAAAACACATCAGAGCCAAAGAAGTTCAAACATGAGCCTGTGGGAAAATGCACACCGTGGAAAGGAATACTTTCTAAAGGATTAAAGGCAGAGTTAGCTCTGAAAAGTCCTCTAACATACACAGAGGAGACTTCTGGAGAACATCTGTTTGTTGATATCAGAGAGCTACAAGGGGCTGTGACTTCTGTGACCCAGGAGCCAGGAGCCACAGAGAAAGGACAAGCTGGGGCAAAGGCAAGGATCCGAGGTTTGCTGGGTGACCTGGGGGATAAACACTAAGATACCCAAAATATGAGTGCAATTGAGATCTGTATTGGAAGTTGCAAACGAAGGAACTGTCCCTGCAGAAAAGCAACGGAGTGATGTGGGCGAGTCTTCAGCCAAGGGGCAGTTCATAGGAGAAAGCAAAGAAATGGAGTCAGAGAGAAAAAAGTTAGTAGGTGTGGAGGACGGAGGGCAAATACCTAATCTGAGAAAGCGGGTGCTCTGGAGGCCAAACCACCATGACCAGGAGGGGAGGGATAATCAGGTTAGGATGAAACTAGGACTGGAAAAAAAAAGAAAAACCAATTAAAAACAAGACCAACACCATCACGACCCACACACCCCATGGGTGTGTTTGATTTGAAAGAATGAAAGAAAGCTGCCCTGTAACAATCCAGGTTAAATGGGGGAAATGAAATTCAGACAAGAAGACAGGAGTCTGCAGAAGCTACGAAGGCACAGACCAGCCGCCCTCTGAACCAGAAGGAAAGGAAAGATCACAGCCAGGGATTTGGCTGAAAAATGCTTTCACTTATGGATTCAATCCTACTTTTAGTTGTTTTTCACACCAAGGGGACTAAAGAACAGAGTTTTAAATTTGTAAGGATTTAGAAAGTATACCACCCACAAAGCTTTCCTGAAAAAAATGAAAGATAATGTCAAGCCAATCAAAGAAATAAAAATCAGGGGCTGATGATGGAAAAGGTCATAGGTAAGAAGAATCATGGTGACTATTGATACCAACAAAGATACGGAGCTAAATGTAAATATCATTCCCGTGACTGTGGTTAGAACACTGAACACAAAATCCACAGCGTATAATGTAATATTCTGTGTTTATTGTGAAAAACAATTTCTGTGTAATAGTAAACTGATTTGTAACCTCTGGCTACATTAATAAAGGCTGAGGTGGGGGAGCAGCTGCTGAGTAGGAGAAGAGCCACTTAATGTGGAATAGAAGGAGCCATAATGACTTAAGTCATTAGAGAAATGGCTTAATCATTAAGAGTGCATTTGATTAACAGAAAGGCCACTGCTAATGGGAATAAGAACACGATTTCTTGAAACCATGGCAGAGAAAGCAGGTGAAATGCTATGCATGTGTGTGAAGAAATGACCCATGAAAGGAGCATAACCGGAAATCAGGATGGGGCATGCTTCTTAGGACAGAACTTCCCTGCCAGTGGTGACAATAAACGTAAATGGGTTAATCTCCCTTCCTAAAAGGCAGAGACTATTTAAATCAGGCTTTTAAAATAGTCAAATATACATTGCTTTCTATGGGCATGTCTACAAATAAAAGTTTTAAAGCAAATAATAAAGCAAAGTATACCAGGCCAAGGAGAGGAAAAGGAAATCAATAGGTAAAATGATTAAATTGGAACAATAGGTCATATATTGATACGTGTAAGATCATACGAGTATATATGATTATTGACACATATTGATACATTACAGTTCAAAGTAACGAAAGTATCACAGAAACCTTAGGGCACAGATTAGCATACGTTTATATGAAGCAAGCCCAATTTCAAATTGACAATATGATCAGGAACACAATCTTCAGTTCAAAATTTAAACAACCCTTAAATCTGCATTAAGGTCAAGTGAAAACCGCCAATAACAACAATTAAAAGAACCAAGACACAGATCTTCTGAATAATGAAAGTATCATGACTGAATTTGCAACTACATATTGAACAATTTAACATACAAACAGGCTGCTTCTAATTCCCCATCATTTGTGAAATCTGTGCAGAAGAATCCGTAATCCAAGTCATGAATCGAACTTGCATAGAAGACAAATGTGGCAATGTTCCTTTCCAGTCACTTACATTATATTTAAGATGTAGCAAAAATAATAATAATAATAACCCAGTACCTTCTCACAATGTTTTGGTCAAATAGGGGGGCGAAAGGTGAAAGACGGTGTGTAGTAGGCCTAGTGTGCATCCGTGTGCAGGGTCTGAAGTCAGTCTGCTGGTGGAGCACCTGTCCCCTGGCTCTCTGTGCCTCAGTGTCAACATCTGTAAAATGGGCGAAACGCTGCTCCTCGCCTCCTAGGGCTGCCTCAAGATTGAAGGAGTTAGAACAGGAACACCATCAGAGCAGAGCCAGCACGTCCCTGATGATAAAGTCCACACGTCTTCATTGTTGAATCGCATTCTGCATGTTATGAGGATAACACAGGGTGTTTTTGCAGGCACAGTGAAAGATGGACTTGGGTCTACTTACGTCTTTAAATAACTTTATTTTTAAATCAGGAAAAATGAAAATAAAGAACCTAAGCTATGGAAAACCCACCCACAAAAGGAGAGGAGAAAGAGACAAAACATGAAACAGGAATATTAGTGAACTTTTTTGAAAAAGATTTTATTTTTTTATTTGAAAGAGAGAGAGAGAGAGCTCCTGTGCATGCAGGGTGGGGGGAGGGGCAGAGGGAGAGAGAGAAAATCTCAAGCAGCCTCTGCACTGAGCACAGAGCCTGACATGGGGCTCAGTCCCATGACCCTGAGATCATGACCTGAGCTGAAATTAAGAGTCGGATGCTCAACAGACTGAGTCCCCCAAGAGCCCTGTTAGTGAACTTTTAAAAGAAAGACATGGACGTGATCATTCACTGCTTATCTGGCAAAACCATATGTGCCCTGACCTCTATCATGTGCAAATTCTGTTGTTAGAAAATAAATCTGATAGGAAGGAGGGAAAACCAGCCTGTATTGGGGTCTCAGATTATTCAAGAGTGCATACATGGCTAGTGTATTGATCAATAAATCTATAGGGTTTCATTACATATATGATTTTCTGGGGAAGAAATTACCATAACTAAGGAATAGAAAGATGTTAACATCCTCCAGTAGAAATCACAGAGGGAGATGGCTTAATAGGCACGGTCTTAAAAACATTAATGTGTTGGTGTCCTTTCCCCAAATACTGGAAAATTGCCCAGTTCGTTTTAGGGCCTGGTGAAACCCTGATGCCGGAAGTCTCCCCAAGGGTAGGAGAGCACACACGGAGCCATTGTGTTCCACGAAGACTCTGAGTCTGTGGCATGGGTCTGGTACTGTGCCAGGCACTGGACTGGTTCAGCAAAGTGCCCTTGAGGCCCCCGTGTACCCCGCTTTGCTTTGAGGTTGTGGATACATCTGGGGGATCCCTGCTCCCTGGAACGTGCAGGTGTGATTGGGACACGTCACCTGAACCTGCATGAAGTGACAGTGCGCTGAATCCTGAGGTCCTTTAAAACAACACGAAAATAGATTTATACGAGAAAGAAAAATATATTTTTAATATTTTAGAATCAAGAAGGATGACCAACCCCAAAGGATGATCAGATAAAAATGTGCTCTAATTAAGTAGATGCTGCAAAAGGGCAGGAGGCAGGCACCACATTTATTCCTAAGAAAAACATCAAACAGACAACGTCCTCAGGACCAGCAGACCTCCAAGTTAACCTGGAGGAGAAGGTGGGCCCCCTGGAACCTAGTGTCCCTCTGAAATGAACACCAACATCGCCCTTGTAGCTGACGCCCTGCCCTCTCACATCAGGACCAAGGCAAGCTGTATGTGCAGGCCTGTAGCCATCTGCATGGTGACCTCTTGGAAGACCTGGCAAATGCAATCACATCAGTATTTGATAGGAGAAAATGCAATCTTTATTACTTACAGATGAGGTAAACAGGTGCTTCCACATTTCTGCAGGAGCAGCTGAAGTTCCTTGAAAACTAATTAAGGAGTTTATTAAGTTGGACAGATTATGAATACAGAAGGTTCTCTATTTGTATTCAGCCTTAAGTTTTCACAGACACAAACAAGTTGTGGTCTAGACCAGAGGTCAGCACACTATGGCCTGTTGGCCAAATCCGGCTCCCTACCTATTTTTATAAATAAAGTTTTATTGGAACGCAGCCTTGCTTTCACTTACAGAGGCTTTAGGGATGCACTCCCTGGACCTTTGCAACATGGGTTTGCCGACCCCAGACTACGTTAATGGAAGCCCATCGAGCCTGCCTGCCAGGATGCAGAATTAGCGGGCTGGTGAATGTGTCACTTAGGTGAGAAGAGGTGAGCTCGCAGGCTGACTTTAGGAAGAAACTTGCCTACCTGGCCGGGGAGGAGAGGCTCGACAAAAGTCAGTTGTGTTCTCACTTCTAGGCAAATAGGTTTCAGAAGAGTAATGGTTTAATTAAAATATGTAAGTAAAATAAACCTGAGTAAATAAGAGGGAGGCAAGGTCTCTGCTAAACACAGCAGGAAATGTATGAATAACTCTAACTTTCGTTAAGAAAAGGCTGATCACCTGTGTAAAGATAATGGCAGAGTCTTACTAGGAGAAAATTAAAGAGATTTGAATAAATAAGCAGGAAGCTCTCACATACCTGGATAAAGTCAGTGCATGCCCCAACCTTGTGCAGTTGTCTATTCTTTCAGATTTAATTTTTAGATTAAATGCAGTTTCAGTCAGATCTCTGATGAGGTTCTGGGAACATTACCAGAGATAGTACATTTTAGCTGGGCGTGTAGACCCGTCAGTGTGGGAAGGCTTTGGGAGAGAGGCCTCCCCAGTGTCCACGGTGTGCACCTGGGTGTGCAGCTTGTGAGTGGTTGAGCCCCGGGCTGCCCCCCACTGGTACCCAACTTGTCCTTGATACAGGGACAGAGTTTGTCCAAGTCCCGAGGACACACTTAAAACCTGAGAAAATGTTGGTCTTGCTACTGTTACTTTCTGCTCCACGGAGCAGACCACGTGGCCCTGAGTGGAACCCCAGCATCAGGGGGATGGACTGTGGGGTGCAACGAGCACAGAACGGTGAGGAAGGAATGGGTCCCTGACGGCGGGTGGGAGAAAACAGGCTTCATGTTTGGGGGTACTCAAGTTGGAGCCTTACCACTCACCACATCCCAGCCTGAATTCCAGGGGGATTACAGACTGAATATGTGTCCTGAGGCTGTGGACTAGCTGGAGGACGGGCAGGGAATATCTGGGTTCAGGCTGGGGAGATGATGTGTCATTGTAAGTCCAGTCTGGGAAATCCAGAGTAACCACGGACCCTCTGACGCTAAATACACATGCTCAGATGCCGTTCTAAGCATTGTGCATAAATCCACCTGTTCATGCTGACAGCCTCCCGTGAGCCCCAGACTGCTCTCATCCTCATCTTACAGATGAGGACACTGAGCCACGGAGGGACCAAGTCATGCACTGCGTCAGCCACAGACCGAGAGCCCACGCAGGGCCCCGTGTCCCAGGGGCAGCCCTGATTCACTTCCCATCTCCCAAACCCAACTTCTCAAAAACAGGCAGGTTGCAAGGTTGGGAGTCTTTGGAACCTGAGCAGCATGGCTGGTTCTGAACCACATGGTGGACGGAGATAAGTATAGCCCACAGGTAGAGAGGTCCTAAAACCCCACCCGTGAATGGCCGGGGAAAGTAGGAAGAGAGATTCGCGGTCAGGGAGCGGTGGCTGACCCACGAAGGAGGTGCTCCTGTGTGGTTTGCTTTAATTCCCTCCAGTCTCATTTCGAGGCCTCACGAAGGCTGTGGGGAAGAATGTGGATTTGCGGGGTAGGCGTCAAGAGAAGCAGAAATATATGCTTGGGCCCCCTGGGGGGCAGGCTGGCAGTCACTGCAAAGTTAACGTGGGGTCACTGCATGACCAGCCGTTGTTGTCCCGGTGGGACCCTGGGTGTCCAGCCACGAGATGTGAAAGCCCACGTGTGCGCAAGAACTCATTCACGCAGGATCACCACGGCATTAAGCAAAGCTGCCGGCAAGTGGGGGTGGCCCAGAGCCCACCTGCCGACGAATGGTAAGCAAACTGCGGTCTAGCAGATCACTGACTAGCGTTCGGCCGAAGGACAGGCCTTGGACAGGCCACAGCGTGGACCAGCACTGAACGCATCGCACACAGTGCAAGAAGCCGGACACAAAAGGCCACGTGCGGTGTGATTCATGCACAGGAAACGTTTACAACAGGCAGATCCACAGAGGCAGAAAGTCTGCCAAGGGGCTGGCAGAGGGTGGCAGTGACCGCTGACGGGGAGGGGCTCCTCCTGGGGGCGAGTCTTCCACGCGGGCGGGGGGTGGTGTTGGCCACACAAAGGCGTGGCCTCCACCCTCTGAAAGTGTGATTGTGTGGCGTGCGAGCTGGATCACGGTGAAGCCGCCACGAGCGGACAGGAAGATGGGCATGTCCTTACGGCCAGTCCTGGTCCCCCGGCTTCCGGACAGACAGCGGCCTGGCGGGGCTTCACCCCAGTGCAGGCACCGCCTGGTCCAGCTCAGAGGCCCAGACCCTGTCTCGCAGAGGTGACCTCCCAACCGTGAGTGGTCGTCCTCCCCGCAAGTGGACCCAGAAAGGAGACCAGGGAAGGGGTTTGATCCTGAGCTTGCGGGGCCTGCCCTCCCCACTGTGGATGGCACGGTGTCGGCCCGAGCGTTTCTGGTGCCGTCTGTGAAGAGCACCTCCTGCCCGCTCTGTCATCTCCGCGTCCCCTTGATCCCACCTGCCCGAGAACGTGGGCTGGACATGAGCCACAGGTGTGCTGCTGGCGGCTGGTGGCTGAGGCTCTGATGTTGGCCGGGGTCCAGGGTGGGGTCGGCAGGGGCACCTGCCCTGGATTAGCGCAGGCGAGGGACTAGCTCCAAAGTGGGCGCTGCCTTGGGCGGAGACAAAGAGGACAGGAATCCAGGCTGCAAAGCCTGTCCCGCAATTGTCAACACGCCCTTAGGAAAAGCCGCCTGGCAAGCCGGGCTGCTGCAAACACACAGGAGACTTTAGGGAGGATGAAGGCCAGTCAGTGCTCCCTCAGGCAGAGGGCTGGCGGTGCCCAGCAGGGGCGCAGGGGCGGGCGCAGGGAGGCAGTGAGGTCATGGGCGGGGCTGAGCAGGACTCAGTAGCAGCAACAAGGACACATGTTAAGACAGATGTGGGGGGAGGGGCTCGTGGTGGCTCGGCCCTCACCCTGAGTGCTTGCCCGCGGTCCTCCCTGTCTCCATCCTGTCTCCGTGCCCCCCTCTCGTGCCGGTACCCCCGGGATTGGCATGCACGCCGCCCTTCAGCCCCCCCCAGCCAATGCGGGGGACCTGGCTCAGCGCCTGGCCTGGGACTGCCTGGTCTGTTTTGCAAGTGGGAGTCTGATGAGCACCCAAACGTGCTGACTCTAAGATTCAGTGTGTTCCTCCCCCGTGTAGGCCGTTCGTTGGCAGCCCTCCCACCTCTCGCTGGATCCTAACCCGCTCAGCGAGAAGCTCATCTTGCGGCCTATCTGCTCAGACCCCGGGAGAGGTGGCCGGCCGGCCTATAGGCCTTGTAGATAGGGACGTGGGCCCTGGGGTCACCTGGCTGCTGCCGGCTGGCTCCTTGGGCCTGTCCCTGTGCTTTGGGGGTGACAACACACAGCAGTGCCCAGCTGCTCACTCTGCCCCCGGGGGGGTTGAGCGTACTGCTTACTAGGAGAATGGGGTGCACTGTGAGGCCGCAGCGCAGGGACAGGGGCCCCAGCCTGGCGAGCTCGGTGCCCCGTCCGGGCTGCCCCGTGCATCAGGCCCTGCCGCCCCCTCACCGGGGCACCGCGTGGCGCCTGCAGATGCAGCTCAGGGAAGGCCCGGCCAGCACCAGCCGTCGGCCCTCAGCCTGGGACACGTTCCCCCGAGCTGACGGGCCTGGTGCGTGTCTCGTGCCCTCATGGCCGGCTGCATGGGTTTGGGCGACATTTCACAGAGGAGGGGCCTCGCACCTGACCCTGTGGGCTATGGGCTCTGGGGGGTCAGGTGCTTCTCTCTGTGCCTACTAAGTGCTTCCACGGTAGCAGGAGACAGCAGAGCCACCGTCCCCAGCGGTGTGTAGCAAATGGCCAGTGTCACCTGCTGGACGGCGGCAGACGAGCGACAGAGATGGGGGAGGGGACAGACGCCCTTAGAACAGCCGCCGTGACCAGAACATCAGTCCGCAGGTGCATCCGGGGGACACCTGCGTCTCCAGGGTGCTGTCCTCACACCTGGCCTGGGCTCTGCCTCTGGCCTTTGTGGCCGGCCCAGCCACAGTGAGGTCTCGGGTGCTCTGTGCTCCGCACACCGGAGTGTGTTTTCATGGGGTCGAGGTGCCCAGCTTCCCGCCTCACAGCATGGTGAAGGGACGTGTCTGCACAGCTGGGGGCTCCTCCAGGAAGGGCCGTGTCCCTCCCTCCACGGGGTTGGGCCTCTTAGACCTTCCAGGCTGAGGATTCGGCCCACGAGCTTCGTCTGTGGGGAGCCCGCTGACCAGATGTGGGGTGAGGGAGAACCCCCGCGAGGGAACGTCCAGAGGGTAGCGGAGTCAGACTTCATCCTCGTTGGGGAGGGTGGGGCGGGGGGGTCTTGGGCTACAGGGAACCTTGCTGGGGCAGCCGCTCAGCGGCCCGCTCCTCTCCATCCCACCTGTCACCTGGCGTCGGCTGTGCCTTACGGAAGGCCCCTCTGCCTGGTGACCGAGTAGAAAGGGCCCGTCCTGCCGAGGGCTCAGGACCCACCCCGGGCACCTGCTTAGCTCCTGCCCTGCGAGGCCTGGCCTGGCTTCGAGGCTCCAGGGCCGGCCCGACCCTCCGGCTCCTCAGAGGCGCCACGAGATTCTAGGCAGGGCCTGGTGGGGAGGGACACCTGTTCTATGGGGGGAGGGGCACCTGTAATATCGGGGGAGGGGCACCTGTTCTATGGGGGGAGGGGCACCTGTAATATCGGGGGGAGGGGCACCTATTCTATGGGGGGCACTTGTTCTATCGGGGGGTTGCCCCTCCCTCCTCACCCTACCAACCCAGGGGCTCCTGTGCCTGGTGAAGAATCAAGCCACCAGGACTCGGCACTGAGGCCACCGAGGCCTGTCCATGGGACCCTCCCTGGTTCTCCAGGCTGCAGGATGACCAGGGAAGTCAGATCCCATGGCAGAGAGACGGTGGAGGCCCAGGGTGGCCGGATTTCAGCCAAGTCTGGCCCCCTGCCCCCACCCATGGCCTCCTCCCCCTCGAGGTCTTGGGTACATACCCTCCGGGGGGGCAGTAGACAAAGTAACTCTCTTTGTCAAAGGTAACTTGTACGTGTGAGCGTTCACAAAGCGCTTCGCACACGAACGTCCTACGTGGAATTCTCACTGCAGCCCCGCGAGGCAGGGTGGGTGGTGTCCTCTCTGGGGCTGGGACCCCAGGCCCGGTGGTTCTGGAGCCCTGGTCACTGAGGGCTCGACTTGGCGATTTTCAGTCAGCCTGTGTGGTCATCCATGCTGATCAGGGGGACACAAGCCAGCAAAGCACACACGTTTGCTATTTTCGGTGGATGGACTTGCGTGCTGGCGTTTGCGGGAAAGACCCAGGTCCTAGAATTAACTCTGTGCTCCATCTCAGCAAACGATCGGTAATTCGGGGCAACGGTGGTGCCTTTCCTGGGTGGCTTAGGGGCTTCCAGGAAGCAGGGAGCCCTGTCGAGGGGAGCCTGGCATGGCATGAATCCCGGCCCACCTGCCCCGGGCCCGCCGACCCCAGCGTAATGGTGGGGCGCCTCCTCCTGCCAGCACCGTGGGCAGGCCCTGCCTCCGCTCTCACAAAGGGAGGGGTGGTCATCGGGGGACGGGAGCCTGAGTCACGAGCAGGACCTGAACCTGGAAAAGCCCACAGGGTCTGCCCCTCGGAGGCCAGGGTGTGAGCCGCTGAGCCCCGCTCCGCCACAGGGGCCGTTCCAGGAATGGGCCTGGGAGACGCAGACTGGCCGGGCTGTTAGCGTCTTCTTGGGACAGTTCGGGCCATTCCTGGTCAGGAGTCCTTCTGTCAGCTGCCTTTCTGCCATGGGCTGAGCAGTGGACCCTGCGGCTTCCCGACCACCCTTGTTTCACCATGAGGACCCCACGGCGCCCGGCCTGGCCCTGCGGGTGCTCGGGAACAGGCAGTCCGTGGCCGGGGGCAGGACCCCGGTGCCTCCTCTGTGAACAGTGGGTCCTGAGGAAGTGGCCCCGGACAGCAGAGCCTGGCTCCAGGGGGGGGTCGTCCCCTTCGAGCCTTGAAACGGCCCCGGCTGCCCTCGCCCCACTCCGGAGCAGAAGGCCAGAGCAGCGTGCACACCCGGCCCGGGGCGAGCCGAGGCCCCTTCACACTAGAGCCCAGGCTCTTCACCGCCTGCTCTGGGGCCCTGAAGCCACCGCCTGTCTTAGTTTCAGTGTTAGAGACGCTTGCATGGTGCCGGCTCTAAGTAGGGAACCCACGAGGTGGGGAAGTGTTTACTCAGGGGGAAACTGAGGCAGGCAGCCGTGAAGTAACCTAGGACGCCCGGATCATATGTGGCAGAGCAGCGTTGGGACCCTGAGGTGAGTCCTCACCTGGCACTAAGGCCCTGGGATGGCCGCACGGTCGGGCCTCATTCTAGGGCCAGAGCAGGAGGGATCTCTGAGCCTGTCACCTGAGGGCACGGGAAAGGCCACCTGCTCCCAGCCTCCTGGCCCGGCCCCCCCCAGGCTGGAGCCTCGTCCCCACGAGAGGCCGGGGCGGGGACCTCGCGTCCCCCGGGACCCGCCCCAGCACCCTGCAGCGTGAGCCCGGGAGGCAGTGAGTCACACGGCGGTAGCAGATGGACAGGGGGTGGACGCAGTGAGCAAACGCAGGGGGTGATTCGAGCATGCCCCACCCGGCCCGAACGCACCTGCTCAGATGTCAGGGGAGAGGGTACAGGGTGGGGGCTTGTCTGAGATCGTGTACTTGCCGGGTTACCAGAAGGGGCTGCCCTAGGCCCCGTCGTGCTGTTTGATGTTTTTTTTTAACCCAACAGCAAACCATGGCCATTCCAGCCACCTTTGTGAGCTCGGGTTTGGGGAGGACGTGGGGTCCAGGCTCCGTTGCACGTGGACTGGCTGTGCTGCCTCAGGGAACGGTCCCAGAGACACAATCACACGGATGGCAGGACACGGGTGAGATGATGCATAGCCTTTCCAGAAGCTTCTGCCCTGGTTATGTCTTTATCTTTCCCATGGCAACGGCCATTGTCGTCCCGAGCCTGTCAGAGCAGGCTGCCATCCTGTCTCACGGTGCCCGTGTATCTGCTGTTTATTAGGACCCTTTGTTCGGGACTCTCAGTCTAGAACACTGGGCTCCTTCCTACAAAACACTTGTCCCGACCTCACAGCAAACACGAGCTTTTAATGAGGAAGAGAGAATAGCGCTCGCTGCACTCGCAGGGGCTGGACAGTTTCGTTTTGCTTTTTAAATGATGCTTTGTAGCATCCAAGGACTGAGAGAAGCCCGCCCACCACCGTGGAGAACACGCGCTTTCCGGGGTGGAAGGAACGACCCCCTGGGACGGGACCCCCGGCGTGCCCCCAGGACCACCGCAGGCAGGCCGGTGTCTGGTGCCGGTGAGAATCCTCCTGGGGCCGACAGGGCTCAGGAACCACCCGCGCAGGACCCTTCCCCAGGGACACGGGGTCGTGGCCAGAGGGACCCCACCTGCTGACCCGGGGACTGTGTGCTGGTGGCGAGGGGTCTCCCAGCGAGGGCATGCTCTTGAGAAGCAGGGACATTCACGGGGGACTGTCTCCTCCGCCCAAGCTGTCCCCGAGCCCAAGATGGCCCTCAGAGTCCCTCCAAGCCAGAGGTCACGGGCTGAGCTTGTCCCTGAGCTGGTGGGGGCCCATTGCGCGGGTGTGACTCATGTTTCTTGTCGCGGGAGCCCAGCCGTGCAGTCCCTGGGTGAGGGGCACCTGCCAGGATGCAGGAGAGCTTCTCTGGTGTCCCCTCAGGGGACCGGCCAACGTCAGGATGCGACGGAAGCGGGTGTTCCCGAGGAAGGGAGCCAGAGGCCAGCGAAGCCGGCTGGAATGTCCCTCCTCGGGCAGAGGCCCACACACCGTCGTTTCCGTGAAGCTGTGGCAGCTGGCACAGGCCTGAGACGGGCCGCCACCAAGGGTTCCCGAGCTGCAGACGCGTCTGGCTTCCCCAGGGCCGGAAGGGCTCTGGCTGGCTTCTGCCAGTGCCCACGAGGATCCGGCCTCCAGGCCCCACTGGATGCTGCCGCAGCAGCCCCGACTGCAAGCGCAAGTCCCCGTCTCCAGGCCTAGGGAGGGCCTGTGGGCTGGGCCAGCACTGCGGGCATCAGGCTGCACGTCCTTTCCTGGGGTCAGGCGGATGCCGGGGAAGCAGGCCCGGGCTCTGCCCCCTGCAGCACACCCTCTCTGCGCTGTCCTCCTGCCCTGGGCCTCGAGGCAGGAGGAAGGGGCCAGGTGGGCGCCAAGGAGGGAAGCCAGACCTGCATCTGCGTCTGTCCGACAGGCTGGGCTCAGGGCTCCTCTGTCCAGTCCAGGTCGGCCTTTGGTGGGGAAGCCGGCCCGAGCAGACAGGAGCCTGGGGACCCCTCAGCTCCACTGTGCTTGGTGTCTGTCTCCCGGGCCGCCCAGCGGCAGGAAGCGTGAGGCCCGGGCATGTGGAGGAAGATGGGAGGCGGCATCAGCTGGGGGCCGCGGTCCTCTGGGGCAGGGTGGGGAGCCAGCGCTGGGCGCGCCTGCTGAGAAGCCGGTTGGTCCACTGAAGTCAGCACAGACAGACGTGAGGGGACACAGGACAGGCTTTGGTGTGCGAACTGCTCAGGGTGGGGACTGTGGGGCTGCACAGGCTTCCCGGTGGAGGGGGCCGGGGGGTGCGGATGGCACCCCAGGTCCTGGGCCCAAGCCCCTGGACTGCCCTTCTGCACCAAGGCCGGCGTTGTAAATCACGCACACCAGCCTTTGCACCAAGCCTGTGAAGGGCCCCAGAATCCTCCTGAACGCGGCCTGCCAGCCAGGAGAGGAGAAAACCCCTTGCTGCCCGGGTCCGGTCTCACAGAGGAGACAGGCCAGCCTCACGGGCCCACATGTCTGCGGAAGACCAGGAGGGGACGCCCGCTGGGTGCAAGTCAGACGCGGCCTCGCCCTCGGGCAGGACCTGCCGCCCGCCCCTCCAGGCTCTCACCCTCCCGGGACGCTTTCCCCAGCAGCCCCTGCTTCGGCACCTGCCGGGCGGGCGTGGTATGTCCTGGCACAGGGCCTCGGGCTTGCCGCTCTGCCCAGGGCTCACCGTTGTTTCGCTACAGGTTTCCGGGGTTCCGGGACTATTCAGAGCTGTTTTGGTAGTTAAAATATCTGTGCTTAGAAATGCTAGAGCCCAGTGGCTGCGTTATCTGAAACCCATGGTTAGTGAGCCAGCGAGTGGCAGGGGCTTCTGGGAGGAGGTGCCCGCCCCGACGATGATGGCCATGTCATCCTGTCCCCACGTTGGGGAGGGCAGCTGGCCTGCAGAGGCCTGGGTCCTGAGACCGCCGTCTGCCCTCCAGATCTGTGGTTCCAGGCCCTGTTCCCGCTGCTCCACCAGCGTCCCCGGTGGCCAGGCGTCCACCTGCCGTTGTCCTGGTGGTCCTGCCCCTGGGACAACCTGTCCCACCCGCTGCCCGGCCCCAGGGACACGGTGGGCAGACCCCAGGCCCAGGGCTGCGGTGGACGCCCCACTCCCATCTGGACCTGGGACCAGGGCTCAGATGTCCGGGGGGAACAGGTTCGTGAAGCTCCAGGAGGCTCGGCTGGGGCACCAGAACAGACCACCCCGGGCCCCCGAGGAGGAGTGTCACCAGCTCCTGGTCTCCATGGCAAGGAAACCTGATTCCTCTCTTACCTTGAGGAGGTGGGGGCTGGGGACGGGGGTGTCCCCGGGCCCTGCAGCACCCCAGCTCCCTGGTCCACAGGGAGCAGCTGACCCCCTGGAGCTGCGACCCTGACGTGGAGCTGGCTCTGTGTGCTGGTGGACGTGGGGCCTGACGGAGGCGTCCCGAACAGCATGCACACACAGGCCTCCCTTCCCCGTGGGAGGCCCAGCGTCTCCCCACGGCCGCCGGGACCTCCCAGTTGGGAAGCACTCCACGAGGGCCCTGAGCGTCCCCCGGCGCTGCTCCCAGGGTGGGGGGCGGGGCTGCTATTGAAATCCACGGAATGAATGACGTGCCGGTGAGGTCAGGTGTCTGGGCGCTAGCAGGCGCGGGGGTGTGGGGAGTGAGGCAGTGGCCTTGGGGAGATTAAGGGACACGAGTCAGGCTGCAAGGCCTGCACTCCTGGAGAGGCGGGCTCCGTGCACCGGGTCACCCAGTGCACCCTCCCCACTGCAGCGCTGTCCCGTGGGGGCCCCCGCCCAGCCTTGTGGGGAGGGCTGTGGGCACGGTGAGCAAAGCAGGAGGAGATGATGCATCGTAACAGAGGCTCTAGAAGCCACGTTTCCCCCAGGGTCCCAGGAGAGTGACGGCTGTGGAAACCAGCCAGGGGCCCGTGTTGCTGGGGACCGTGAGTGAGTCCTCTGGCCCCACGGAAGTCTTGGTGTTTCTCAGAAGCTGCTGGGGCAGCCCCTGCCACGTGGGCCACGTGGAAATTTGCACCTTGTGAGTGAGTCGAGAGGGGGAGGGTCTGAGAAGAGACACGGCTAAAGGATCAGGCCTGTCTGCGGCTCGCGGCAGGCTGGGGGCGCTGGTCACCCCCATGCGCGTCGCCTCGGCCCCACCCGGGAAGCCGGGACTGACAGTCCCTGTTGCGGCCGCGACTCACTGAGAGTCCAGAGCACAAGACTGGAGATGCTAAAATCCGTGGCTCTAAGAGGCTGCTAGTATGCGTGCAGTGACCGCATTGCTTAAAGCCGCGGTGGAGACCCGATGGACGTTCACGGTGCTCCCTGCATGAGAAAGAGGACCTCGTGTGTCTGGTGTGACACACAAAGGCGGGAGCCGGGTGGAGCCGGGACGTGGGCCACCCCGTGGACGTGTGCGCGGCCACTGGTGCAGGACCCGCCCTGTCCGCCTGCTCGCACTGCTGAAGAGGGCAAGGAAATAGGCTGGAATTTTCAAAATAGTTACCTCTCTCTGGAAATGGAAACGTAGGTGGATTTTGTTTTTGTTTTCTGTTCTTCGCTCTTTCCTGTCACCTGCGAGTACGATTTGTACAATTCTAGAAATAGAGAAAAGTAGAGTTGGTGCGTCCTTCCTCGGTTAACCCCATGGGGACTCCTGCGTGTGTGTGCTGGAGGGCCTGCGGTCGCCTTCCCCAACCTGGCTGCATGGGTGGGGGGCACGGCCCCCACGCGCTCCAGGAAGCACAGGGAGGGCCCGGGACCAGGGGCGTGCAGTGTCCAGGCCAGGTGAGGGCTCCACCGCCTCACCTTCCTGGGCTGGGCACAGAGCACACCGTGGGGCCTCTGCTAAGATCGGGGCGACTGGAGGTGGAGGGTGTGGACCAGATTCAGGGTCAGGATCCGTGGGCTGAGTTGGGGCAGCTGGTCAGATGGGCTGGACTGGGTTGCACGGTAGCCCCCAGAGTGGTGTGGCCACTTGGAACCCGTCCATGCAGCCTTATTTGGAAATAGGGTCTTTGCAGATGTGATTAAGTTAAGGGTCTTGAGATGGGGTTGTTCTGGACCTGGCTGGGCTCTAAATCCCGTGACAAGCGTCCTTATAAGAGAGACCAGGGCGAGGTTTGGGATGAAAAGGAGGGCCACGCGACAGGTGCAGGACAGAGGCAGCCTCGAGCCAGGGAGCCCACATGGCAGGACTTCCTGGGACTCGGGGATGCAGGGACCTCGTCAGCCGGGGACCTGCATGCCACCTCACCTCTGTGACCTCCCGGTGTCTCCACGGGTGTGTGACACATGCATTCCTATCACTTGAACCGTGCAATTATGCAACACCTGCTGTGTACATGGCACAGGGCCAAGGATACGTAGCTGGTGCCCTGAGCCAGCAGTGCTCGGGGCGTGAGCCCTCCGGTCGTGCCCAGGCCAGGGGGGCCAGGTCCCCACCATGCACACAGAGGAAGGCCGGTATTTCCAGGAGCCGCTCCGTGTGGCAGGTGTAGCCTGAGTCTAGTGTCATGTCCTCGAGCAGGTGTGCCGGCCTGAGTCGGGGAGGGATGAGGACCGGCCTCTGGGATGCGCCGTGCCCCGTGCACGAGGCCAGACAGGTGGGCATGTCCTGGGCCTGTCCGTTCCCAGTGGGGACCCTTGGTGCCTACGGGGCTGACGCTCTCTTCTCTCTGTCCTTCAGGTCTCCTGACAAACGCAGCCCCAGAGGGGCCCCAGGAGTGGCCACACCTCAGCCACGGTCCTCTGTCCACCGCGGACTCCACGTGTTGTCCGCCATCTGCCCACCCTCCGTCTTTCTGTAGCCCGCCCATCAAGTACGGCCCGCTTCCTCGGCGTCCTGAGCTGAGCGTGTCTGCCGCAGTGAGGAGTCTGGCCTGGGCCACACAGCGGGGGCCACGCCGGGCGTCCGTGGCAGCCTGGCCTCGCCCGCCCTCCCTGGCCGCGGCCTGGGCTGTGCTCTCCGAGGAGGACGAGGTGGCGGCCGCAGGGGGCGGCCGCCCAGCCAGCCTGGGAGAGGAGGACAGCGCCGGGCCCGGGGGACGACGGGCCCTTGGGCTCAGAAGAGGCCTCTCCTCGCCCCCCAGACTGTGCGAATCACTTTTATTTTCGTACCCTTTCAGTATACCCGATAGACCAAAGAGCAAAATCTATTTTAACTTGGACTCGCCCTCACCGTCAGAGTCCCTGGGTTCGACGGGGGGACGCGGGGGCAGAGACATGCCGGCCGCCCCGGCGGGACGCGGAGGGCGGCCCCAGCACAGGGCACGCTGAGAGGGGCCGAGCCTGCAGAGGACGCCACGGCAGCCCTGCGGGGCCCGGCCGGCGATGCCCCCACACGGACCCCGCGGGCCAGCGCCGCTCGCCGGGAACCCAGACCACCGCACTCACCCTACTCCTCTGTACTTAAATGGACTTGACCGACTAAAACACTTTCTGTTTTAACCAGTTAAACATGCCTCTCTACAGCTCATTTCTGATAGTGGGATAATCCAGTATTCGCCAAGAGCATGTTGGGTCTCCCGTGACTGCTGTCTGCTCGACACACCATTTAGCTCCAGAAAGCAAATTAAAGAAACCTAAAGTAACACTTGTTTGAAAGAGATCATTAAATGTATTTTGCAAAGCCTAAAGTTATATATTTAACAGTTTTTATATGTTGTATATTTGTAGAAAATCCTATTTAACAATTAATGTGGTAGCCCCCGGCCGGCCCGCGCGGCGGGCAGAGCACTGATGTCTCTGAAGGGCTCCAGGGTGGGCACGGGGGGAGCCGGCGCGGACAGGCAGGACTCCGGGGACAGCCGCCGAGGACGCGCCTGACGTCCCGGGAGCCGCGGCGGGTGCCCATGGGGAGCTGGCCGTCCTCACCCGCCTTGGGCCCAGCTCGGTGAAGGCCAAGCACGCGATTTGCCGGTCACACCTCTTCCGACGGATTTGGTGTCCCTTTTCCTGACCCTCCCCCACGGGCAGATTCTGAGGCCGCTGCCGCCGACCTCCTCTGCTGGTCGATGTCCCGCTCCCTCTCTGTCTTCACGTCTACCGGCCGAGTCGCTGGGGCGGGCCGCCCTGCAGAGAATGGCAGGCGCCTGACCTTCCCGCACCCTCCCTGGAGCACGGGGTCGCCGGGCCCGACGAGCAAGGGGCAGTTCTGCGTCTCCGTCCCTGGACTGGGCCGTGGTCCTGTGGGGTCCTTCATTCTCCTGAGTTTGTGCAGAACTACACTACCTGATGGTCCAATTAACAGGCGCACTATGCTAGTTCTATGCTACTAAAAAAAAAAGAAAGAAAAAGTAAAAAAAAAAAAATAATAATAAATATATAGAAGCTGTCCCAGCAACCCATAGACTAAAGATAGGAGAGAAGACCCATTTATTTAAGACCCATTTCGATGTCCACGAGTATTTAATTTACCTTTCCAGTCACCACACATTCAGAGGCCCGAGTGTCTGGAGGGAGAGAGATGGCGGGCGCTGGGCTCCCAGCGCAGACGGGGCAGTGGCCATGGGAGGGTCTCTGCCGCCTCCCTGAGCCTGTGTCTTCCCACGGCAAGTGTAGACCCCTTCGGAGGCAGACACTGGAGGTTTAAGATGTTACAGCGTTTTTTCCTTGTTTTACAGTATTCAATTTTGTGTTGATTCAGCTAAATTATGAAAATAAAGAAAAAATCCTTTGGTAAGCATGGCTTTTGTTCACGGGCTGGGGTGTCCTGGGAGGGGGCCGTAGCAGGCATGGTTGGCAGGGTCCTCCTGCCCGGGCCTGCCCGGACCTGTCCGGTGCTTCTGGGAGCCCAGCCCTGGTGAGTGCACAGCGCCCGGCCTCCAGCTTCTTGGGGCCCCCCCTGCCCTGTGTGTGAGCGCCCACCCCCCTCCCACGTGGAGGCCAAGTCCCGGACACAGAGAAGTAGAACCCCAAAGGAGACCCATGTCAAAAGGATTTCCCCTTTCCTGGAAAATCTGCTCAGATCTGCAAAGAGTGGTCTTTGGCGTCAGACCGTTTCTGCCGCCCAGAGTCCTAGGGCTGAACCTGTATGGGGTGGGGAAGTCACATCTGTCCGTTTCCAGCCACTCTTTATAAAACACAACCCCCGGGGCTGTGGCTGGGTGGGCCAATCAAAGCAGTTTGAAGTCTGCTCCTGATTTTAAGGAGACGTCCTTGGCCTTTGGCAGCATTGTGGTGGCACAGAGCAGGCTTGTCCTGGGAGGGAGGAGGGGGCAGAGTGCAGGCCCAGCAGTGGCCACTGGACCCCCTGGACGGCAGGGGCACAGCTTGGTGGGCGGTCTTGGGTTCTGCCATCAGAGCACGGACGGGGCAGGCCCGCATGACCAGGACAGGGTCACGCCTCCTTCCTCCATCCATGCAGAGGAAGGACAAGCCCGAGGTGCAGGAGGGAGTCAGTCCACAGGGAGGAAACGTGGTTGGGGCAGGAGTTCCCGGGAGGCTTGGCCACCTGAGCCGCTTACACAGCTTGGGGGCCCGACGTCACCGTTCCCCAGTCTTCTGGGCGCATTGCAGGGAAATACGCAAACAGTGAAGCTAGAGAAAAGGATAATGAGCTTCATGACCACCAGGGTTCGTACGAATAAGGATGACCGCCTCCAACTGAGCCAGACGTGCATCAGTGAGGATGGGCTGGGTCAGGCTGCGTAACAAACAGCCCGGACTCTTGGAGGCCGACCTTCACCTAAGCATGACTCTCCCCTCCTCCCCTCTCCCAAGCCGGTGCGCCTGGCGGGGACAAGTGTCCCGTGAGTCCGTCTCTGTGATCGGGGGAGACATGCCGAGCCTCCAGCCCTGGCAACAAAGGCTTCCATGATGAAGTAAGCCACCTCCCCGGCTTCTGGCCTTTGCTGACTTGCGCGGTCTGGCCTCAGTTTGCTCACGCACCGAACGGGACAGCCATGATTGCTGCCCACTTCCAGGCTGGGGAAGAGTCCTCTCTGGCTTGAATGCCCCAAAGCCTGAACGAGGGTGTGAGGGCCACCTCACTGCTGTAGGCATGGCCACACGTGGTCTGCACGGCGTGCGCTCCCTCCGTGGTGCCCTGTCCCAGCCGTGCCAGGCGCAGAGGCTGAGAGGTGCCCGGAGGCTGCCCGGGCCAGCCCTCCACACCGCTCGCACCCTGGCTGCGCCTGCAGCCCGCCGGTCCCGGTGGCCTGAGCTGGGGCCCCAGCAGTGGTGCGGCAGAGGCCACGATCCCTGGACACGGCCCTGGACACGGCCCAGGCCTGGCGGAGGCTGCCTGGCTGGGTGGGTCATGATTTAGCGGCATGGTGTAGGCAGCTCACACCTCCTCTCTGTGCCTCGACTTCCTCGGTGGTGGAGAAGAGAGAATTGTGCTGAGCTCACTGGGTTTTTCTGAAGATGAAGGGAGACAGAGGTTGTGGCCAGCAACATCCTTAACTGGCACACAGGACATCCTTAACTAGCGGGAATGCTTCCATCAGCCCACCGCGTGACCCCTTCATACGCCCTCTCACAGAACCCCGTCTGCCTCCGCATTAACGCTGGTCTCCGCGGCCCCCCGTCTGCCTCTGACCAGGTGCTCACGTGAGCCCGGGCTGCAGGGGAGTGGGACCGCGCCCCTTCCTGTCTGTCGGGGTCCGGCGGGCCTCCGTGGCCAGAGCATCACCCCGCAGCTGCCCTCGGGCAGGCCCTCCTCTTCCAGCCCAGCTCCTGGGCCGGCCAGGCCAACAGTGGACACGCTCAGCCTCCAGGGCAGGGAGGGCGTCTGTGGTCCGAGTGGTGTGTGCGTGCCTGTGTGTGTGTGTCCACGTGTGTGTGTCCACGTGTGTGTCCGTGTGTGTCCACGTGTGTGTCCACGTGTGTGTGTCCACGTGTGTGTCCACGTGTGTGTGTCCACGAGTGCCCTTGTCACCACTACCCTCATGTGCTAAGCATCTTGTGAGCCAGTGTTTCGAGGAGGAGGCCTCTATGACTCCTGACCTCAAGGACCCCTAAGGTCAGGGACCTCAAGGTCACGCTCAGAGGCGTCCATCCGGAGGGCTGCTGAGTCGGGCTCTCCCATGGTGGACCCGCTGTCAGAACCTCAGGCTGTCCCAGTGGACCTGCCAGCCCGCCAGGCGCCTCCCCTCCACCCTGCGTGGCTGCATCCCTCCTGCCAGGCATCCCATCATGCCGTCACGTTCAGGAGGTGACCACTTGGCTATCCTGTCCTAAGCGGCCCTCATCCTGAGAAGCTGGCGCCCGTAGAGAGTGTGCTTCTCTTGACAACTCCTCGTCGGATGGAAAGACCCAGAGATTCTCAGGGTGCTGGGCTCAGCAAGAAGAGGTGGGGGCCCCCGTGCATCCCTCCCCAGCCCCAGCTCATCTGCTCTGAAGGTGGTCCAGGTCCCAGCAGGACTGGTGAGCTGGGCCCTATGTGGCTGTGCGGGGTCCGCGGAGGGCCCCTGAGCCCCTGCCGCTGCCCCTCGGGCCAACCCAGGGAGAAGTGAAGCTGGGGTGGGGGAGGGGCGACGCACTCAGCAGCGAGGTCCGGGAGGTGAGCACAGGTGGGGGAGACGGCGAGGGGGTGGCACCATGGCACCACGGCCGGGGGGGGCTGGCTGGGCTGGGAGCAGGGCTGGGGCCTCCGGACGGCGGGGGAGAGCAGCCCGCCCTCCCCACGCACACGTGTCCAGAAGTCCCCAGGTCGGGAGTCTGGCTGGCCGCCTTCCCCCCATGTGCCCACCCAGCACTCCTCACCCCCTCGCGTGACCTGCGGACAGCCTCCCCACCAAATCGAAAGTCCACAAGGCACATGTCACACGGTGTTGCCCCCAGGGTGGGGAGGGACACGTGGAGATGGGGGGCACGGCTGCAGGGCAGATCACACGCACCCACACGCCTGCCTCACGCAGGCCCTTTGCTGATGCTGCGTCTGCCGGTGGTGGCATCTCAGCATGGCCTGGGTCTCCAAACGGGGTCCTGGCGGGGTTAGTGCATGAGCCTCGTGCTCTGTTTCCAGACGTCTGTGTGTCCTTCTGTCTCTTAGCCCCCACCCCCACCGGCTCACACCAGCATCTGAGCACCCAGTCCTCATGCCCAGCACCAGCCGCCAGCCTCGGGCTCCGGCCCTTGGACTCGTCCCCTGGACGTCTGTGGTTCTCGGCGCCCCTTCCCTGTGCTGACGGATCCACGTTCGTGGGCATGCGCATCGTGTCCATCTAGCTGTCGGCTAATTTAGGAGATGCACTGCACTTTATATATCTCTTATTTCTTCCTTCTGTGCTCAGAGTCCTGGAATTACTCTCAAGTAATAACCACATTTATTTCCTGCTTTTACGAACATCACCGCCTTTATCCCTCTCGCCAGCACGGTGGGGAGGGCACCAGTCTCCTTCCTGGGTGGGTGGATCTGCTGATGATGTTGCCCTGCATCCCCCGCAGTCTCGCTCAGGGAGAGAGCCTCCCTCCAGGCCAGAGGAGCGAGCCCAGCTGTACCCAGCCCCCAGGCCCGCCACACCATCCAGTCCCGTCCTCCAGCACCATGGTGCCCACACACCTTGCAGACGGCAGTCCTTTCTGTGCTCGAGATGCTAGGGAAGGTGTGCAGCACGAGGGCCATGGGAAGGACGGGGCCGCCAGAGTCCCTCCCAGACGGCGGGGCATCAGGGTGGGGCCGAGGGCAGGAGCGTCTCAGCACACGCCCCGGGTGGCGCTAGCCCGGGCCTGGGTCTCCAGGAGGCTGACTACAATTTGCTCAAGGGGCGCGTTCTCCACACGCGAGACACTGACTTCCACACAGAAGCAGTCAGCGACCCTCTCCCTGAGCCCTACCTCAGTCCTGGAAACAGAGGAGAAGGAAGGGCTCCCACTCCCAGGGAGATGGCGTGACTCGTGCTGAGCCCATGGTCACGGCCAGGACTCAAACGCTCCCCTGGGGACAAGAGGGGAGGAGGGTGATGCTCCGTCCGATACTGCGCAGACCGTGGCAAGGTCAGCTCCCAGCCAGAGGGTGGCCGCACGGCCCGTTGGCAAAGCCCTTGACTTCCCTCCCTCCCTGGGAGGGCAGATGCACCATCGCCCATGGGCCACACGTGAGGATGCACGGGCCTGTCCAGGGCTGGGTCTGCCAGTCCAAACACAGGCCCAGAGAAGGTGGGGCCACACCAGGCCAAAAGCCCAGGGAAGCCTGGAGCACTTGCTAACTGTGGACACTGATTAAGAGCCCCAGGGTCCACCTTTTGGCCTCCCTTCTGCCCGGTCTGGTTGGAGGGAGGAGGGCACAGCGGGCTTGGGTTTCATGAGCATTAAGGAAGCACCCAAGTCGTCTAGAAACGACATCATCTTCCAGGAGCAGCTGAGACGGGCTGTGCTTGGGGGGAGGATGGGGACGCCCCCCAGGAGTCACCCCATGATGCTCTGGGGCGGCCCCAGCTTGCCACCCTTCCTGGCACCTGCCGAGGACCCGGACAAGGAGCCTCCCTCCTCTCTGGGCTGGTGAACGTGGGACAGTAAGACTAAGGGCAGATGATGACTTGGGTGTGGAGGGCGGGCCGTGGTGCGAGCCAAGAGCCAAGAGCCAAGGCAGGTCCCAGCCGCCGGCTTGATGTAATCTCCCTCCGCCCAGTTTTTCAACAGCGGTTGTCAGCTCCCATTTCGGGGATCGCCATCATTAACTGCAAATATGACACATTCACTAATGAAATCGATTTGGTCAAGTTATCAATTTAATTCCTAAAATGTAGCCCAATTTTACCCTCACGTAGTCTCCCGAGGCTGGGAGGCCGAATGTCGTAAGTCACTGGGAGAGAATGAGCTTTCTGACTTTCAAATAATTAAACTTACTTTTCTGCTTCGGATTCATAAACTTTCCGTTCATTACGACTGCAGAGCCCCTAAATCACCGGGTCGGCGCAGCTGAGGGGCGGGAGTCCTCACGGGGAGCGCTCCGCGGGTACAGGGTCAGCTTTCAGGAAGACAGGAGAACCGATACAAGCAGGGAATGAAGACACCCTCTGACCCCAAGGTCCCTGGGGAATTCTCTGTGCTCCTACGGGAGGAAGTCAAGGGACGGCTAACTTGGTTGCTTTTATCCAGAAAAGTCTGCTTTTGCTCACAGGTGCTTTGGTTTCAATATTCCATATTCAAGGCCAAAGGCCACAGGACAGGAATCCCGAGTTGTTTGGGCCTTTCTCTGCAGCCCGCAGGGTCCAGCCCTTAGCCGCGGCGCCCCCACCCTGCAGGAACCAGGACCCCTCCCTTGGTGAAGACCAGCAGGAAGGGCCCGTGGGCAGGTGGGCTCTGCCCCAGGAGGGGCTGAGGTTTACTCAGGGGCAAAGGTGAGGTCAGGGTCAAATGTCATTCTGCAAACCTCTCAGCGGAGGAGGGGAGCCAGGTGTCTCCCTTTTCTGGCCAATATTGCTTGCCAACAGCCCTCTGGGGGCCCCTCTGGAGGGTGGGTGTCAGACCAGGCACCCACTGCTCCAGGGAAACGCCTGCCCTGGGGAGCCGGTGGGGTGGTTGGACCTGGGCCACCGCCACTCAATTGGGATATCCGTCAGCACATTCTTGCTTTACCAGATTAAGCTACAGACGTTTTTGTCTTGCTGATTGGCCTTGATCTTGGGAGGTGTCTGTGTGTCTCTGTGAGTGTCTGCGTGTCTTCGACCCGTCCCCGCCGTTGGCCCCAGGAGGTGGGGCCTGGCCTGTCTCCGGGGAGCAGCGGCTCCTCGGGGGCTCAGGGGCACGAATGTGTGGCCTGCCTGCTCCAGGCTGGGACATGTGGCAAGAACACACCCTCCCCTCGGCCACATGAGACCCTCCTGCAGGTCCCCCAAACACGAGTCCCCAACGCAGAAGGCACAGAGGGGACCATGCCCAGGATGCCCCACCACGGACACGGCCTGCTGCCGAATCAGCCCTGGGAGCACCGTCCCACAGGCACTCCCAAAGAAACCGTTGTTTCAAGGATGGAGAAGAAAACGTGGACGGAGAGAAGGTGCTCTAAGGAGCAGGTGCACCTGGGGACCCACCAGAGGTGGGGTCACCGCTCCCCAGGGGCCATTGCTGCTCCCAGGGCCACCGCCTTCTGGCCTTCCTCAGCAGGTGCCACTCATCTAGATGAGCCTTGTCGTCCCTGACGAGGGGCATCATTCATTCATTCACTGCTCACCCGTTCTTCCTGCACACGCCCGTCCAGCAGCTGACATGAGCTCCGCACTGGCGCGGGCCTTGAGGGACAGCAGGGAGCAGAACGGTAACACGCCAGTGCTCATGGAGCTCACGTTCCAGCACGGCGCGGCTGGGAGGGCGGGGGACAGACGACCCGCAAGCAGATGGTAAATGGAGCCTCCAAGGTGGTGGTGGGGGGGGCAGTTGGGGAGTCTGCCTCGTATACAGCCGGCCAGGTGGGCCTCTGTGGCCGGACGTGAGGGATCTGAGGCCGTGTCCACAGAGGGGCATTTCTGGAAGAAGCCACAGCAGGTACAAAGGCCCTGGGGCAGGGCCGGGCCTCTGGCAGGCAGCCTGTGCTGCTGATGACAGGGGTCTGCTCCTCTGGGTCTGCAGACGGGAAGCTCCGTCTCCCTGCTTGGTGCCGGGCTGACCCCATGTCCTCTGGGCCGGGACGAACATTGCAGTAGGTGGGCGAGGTGGGCGAGGGCAGAGATGAGACTGAAAAATGCTTTCCTTTATAACAATCTTTTTTCATTTGCTCATAAATGTCTGAGTGATCCCTGCTGGGGCATAAAAAATGCCGTCTTTGGTGTTTGCTGAGAGCAGAGCTCAGACTCTTTTAGCAAAGTCACCGGTACCACTTTATGGACACATAAACCCCAGCCTTTGGCTTCCTGGGGCACCGGCTGCCGCCGAGATACATCAGAAATACATGCTTGCTCTCCGTGTCCCTGGGCCTGAGTTGCAGAAGAGGCGGCGGCTTGCGAGGCGGATTAGGGGCGCCCGCAGCCCTGGCCAGGTTGCTGGGAGGTGGGATGAGTGTGTTTTCCCAGGAATCGGGCCTCTGGGGACCTGGCGGCCCCATTCCCCAGAGCTGGGCCCAGTGCTCATAATGACAGCAAAAGGGGTCTGGGGGCGTCAGGAGCCCAGCCCCAGCCCTGGCTCTGCCAGGGAACCTGGTCTCGGTGTCCTGGCCCCTCCTCCCTCCCAGGGAAGGATGAGAGCGACCATCACACCTGTGTTCACGCCTCTGAATACGCCGTCCACCTTCCCAGCCACGAAACGTGATGCACAGGAGCAAGGACTCGCCTGGAGCCCGAGGTCTGGGGGCTGAGCCACACATCTGCCCCTGTCGCTCCCGCGCAGACAGCTACAGTGGCCCCTCGTTTCCCCCCCTCATTTTTACTTGCTGTTGGGACGATACTAAGCCACCACGGAAAGAGGCGAGAGAAGAAAGTCCGCCGTGTCCCGCACGTGGCCCAGCTGTGGAGTGAGGGCGGCCGTGGCATATGGTCACACGGTCCCCTGTGCTGAGGTCTAAGTCACCTGGGTGGTCCCCCTGACTGATGGACCCTCCTGGGCACGGTCACCAAGAGGGGTTGGGAGGATGACAGCGCTTTTGTCAACAGAATGAGGCATCATCTGGCCAGCATGCATAATTGCAAGAATTCCTGAAGCATTATACAAATATAAATAAGTATGTGTGTGTGTGTGTCATCTCCTCCTTCCTGTAGAAAACATGTGGCTGGTTAAAATAAAAATGTTATCACTGTATTGTTGGGTTCAAACGTACAGAGGTTTTATTTATTTTGTTATACAGGCATTTAGCCCAAGCAATGAACGGTACAGATAGAAAATATTCTGTCCCAAGGTTCCCATGATTTTCAGAAATAGAGAATTTAGTATTGACTTTAAATTGATTGTGATAGCATAATATAATCCCTGGGATAACCACTAGAAAGTAGAGCAAAGACATTTTACGTAAAAGGTAGAAAGTGGAAATAAAGTGGTATGCTAAAGATATCTGATGACCACCAAAGAAGGCAGGAAAGGAAAAATGTAGAAAGAAAAATGAGATGAGACAAGAGAAAAGAAATCACGGAGGGACCACAGACTCCAAGCCTGTCGGCAGTTACATTCAGTACAAATAGAAGAAACACTCCAGTCAAGGAGCTGGAACAGACGGACGGGATAAAGTAGCAGGAACACAATATACACTCTCAGCAACTTTGCCACAAAGCGCATCTCCTCAGACAGCAAGAGGATGGAGACAGAGCGGGGCGTCCGGGAGCGTGTGAGTCTGGAGTGGGGGGCGCCTGGGTGGCTCAGTCCATAAAGCATCCTACATCTGATTTCGGCTCAGGTCATGATCTCAGGGTCCTGAGATGGAGCCCCGCCTCGGGCTCCAAGCTTGGCTTGGAGTCTGCGTAAGACTCTCTCCCTCTCCCTCTACCCCTCCCTCTAACACCCTCTTGCACTTCTCTCTCTCTTTCTCTTCTCTCTCTTAAAAAAGAAGGACAAGAAGAAGAAGAAGAAAAAGAAGAAGAACAACAAGAACGAGAACAAGAACAAGAAGAACAAGAACAAGAAGAACAAGAAGAAGCCTTCAGTGGACATTAGCACCAGAGAAAGCGGACTTTCAGACAAGGACCAGTGGTTACTTCAGACAAAAGGAGCTTTTCATAGTAACCAAGTGTCAGTTTAGCAGGAAAATAAGAGAGTGACAATATGTGTGCAATGTATATGTACTTCGGAATACATGCAAAGTACATGAAGTAAAAACCCACAGAATGGAAAGGAAACAGGGTAAGTGTTTCCCATGGAGATTTCATTGCACCTCTATCAGTAACTGAGAGAACAGACAACGGATCAGCAAGTGCCCGGAGACGCAGACACCAGCAGCTGATATCTGATGGACGTTTATAGTACATTCCAAGCCCCCAAGAGCGAGCACCTGGGAACAGCAGGAACGCATGACCTCAGGTGCTCATGTCTTTTAAAACTGCCAAACTGCATTCAGAAGTGGCTGTACTCTGTCTGAGCAGTCTTTGTTGAATTTTAGCCATTCTAAAATACAGGGATTGTTAACTTTGCACAGTTTTTAAGACATATGGAAGATGAACTAAGACCAAATGTTAGACCGCAAAGCAAGTCTCAAAAAATGTCAAAGAATGAAAATCACGCACTGTATGTTCTCTGACCATCTGACTGTACAGGAGCCAGTTAGAAATCAATAAGAAAATGATGTCTGGCAAATTTTCAAATATTCTGAAATCTCTTCTAAACAACCCATGGGTTAAGAAAAAAAATGAAAATTCAAATGTTATATATTTAATTGAATTAATTTAAATATTTTGATTTGAATGGTAACAAAAGCACAAAATACTAAAATCTGTGCAATGTTGCTAATGCTTAGAGAAATTATATAGTTTTGGAAGCTTTTATTAAAAGCAATAGAAAGTCTGCAGTGATGTAAGCTTCCATCTCACACAGCTAGAAAAAAAGGAGCAAGATAAACTGAGTGTTACTAAAAAGAAAGTAGTATCACAGAGAACAGCACACATCAGTGAAAAGGAAAACGTTCGAATAACAGAGGGAAGCAATGAAGCCCAAAGCTTGTTTTTCAGCAACGGATTTCCTGAGTTATGATTGACAGGTGATTAACTGCACCCAGTTAAGTGCACAGCTCGACACGTCCCGCCGTGTACATGCTCCCTCGTGGCCACTTCTTCGCTCAGCCTGCAGTAACAAAATGCCGTGGATGGGGTGCCCCCAAATGAGAGGGATTCATTTCTCCCAGGTCGGCAGGCTGGAAAGTCCTTCAAGACCAAGGTGCCGGCAGCCTCCTCCTGCCTTCCAGGTGGCCTCCCGGTCACTGTGTCCTGCACGGTGGGGAGAGACAGCTGAGTCTCTTCTGATGGAGGCACTGACCCCATGGGACCAGGCTCCGCCCTCGTGGCCGTGTCCAAGCCCACGTACTTCCCAAAGGCTCCATCTCCAAGTACCGCCACTCTGGGGTGAGGACCTAGACCCGGGAATCTGGAGGGGCCCCAGCAGGTCTCTCAACCACAGTCAAGAACACATCCATCACCCTGAGGACCCTCCTCCTCCTCGCCCTCACTCCTGTCTGCTTTCTGTTCACATTGCCTTAGTCATTGTCCCCTCCTTCTACTTAAGTTTGCTTGGCTCTTGTTTTCTGGATGACTGAGGTGTAAGTTTAGAGGTTTTATTTTGGGTTTTTCTGCTTTTCTAACATAACTGTTTAAAGCTGTGAGCGTCCTTCCAAGTGTTGGTTTTGAGGCATTACCCACATTTTGATCTGCTCAATTTTCATGATTGTCCTGTTCAAAACATTTTTCCAATCTCCTTGGTTATTTCTTTCTCACCCATGAATTGTTCAGAAATGTGTTGTTTAATTTCTAATTTCTTGGGGATTTTCTTTTTTAGATACGTTAGTATAGTTGACGTCTAAGACATGGCATTGTGGTGATAGAAACCGTCCCAGTGATTTCGGTCCTCTTAAAAATGTATGGAGATTGCGTGTTTTATGGCCCCATCACATGCTCTATCTTGGTGAATGTACTATATTAATTTGAAATAAATGTCTATTTTGTAAATGTTGGGTTAGTGTTTTGTAGTGTAGAGCAAGGTAGTTGGTGATGTTCAAATATTCTGTCTTTGCTGATTTTCTGCCAAGTTTTCTAAGAATTTGCTAAAAGACACACGTTAACATCCTTTACTATGGATACAAAATTGCTCATTTTTCCTTTAACTCTGATATTTTTTGTTTAATGTCTATAAATATCAATTAGGTGAAAATTTTGATATCCTCATTTGAATCCTGTATGTCTTCACTATTTCTGTGTGTAGCTGCTTCATGAATCTCTTGAGATGGTGTGGAAGTCTCCTACTTTGGTTATGGAGGTGTGTATTTTTCCATTTGATTTTATATGAATGTTTGCTGCAGTATCCAAAGTCTCTGTTATTATCATACAGATTTATATTTTTTTATCTCTTCCTGAACACTTGACCATTTTATCATTTGCTTGAGGTCTGTCTTCAGCTCAGGCAATGCTGACCCAGTCCGTGTCATCTGAAACTCTCGTAGCCACCCCTGCATTCATACGCTTACGGTGTACACACTGTGCCTTCTCGGAAAAACGTGGGTCGTGCACAGACTGGGGGCCCCTTCTCTGGCTCTCTTTCCTCTGCTCTGCCTCCCTACCCATCACTGGTAGAAGTTCCCCAGACTTTTTCCCCAGTTCCCAGGCCAGAAAGAGCTGCAGCTGCAAGCTGTCACCAGTCCATGGCTGTGCCCACACTCAGGACAAGGCACCGAAGCCCAGAGACTCTCCCCATATCAGTGGCGTCTCCGTGCTCTGAGGTCTCTGCACCATCCACCTCCTTCCCACTCACTCTTAGTGTCCTCAGGTGGTTGCATTTTGCATTTGCCCAGGGTTCGTTGATCTTATAGGACCAGGCTGCGGGGGCTCACACCACCATACCCAAAGCATTAGCTCACCACGTCTTGACATGTGGTGTTTCTATTATCAATTAGCTCTGGATCCTTTTCCATCTTAATGGTTATTATGGATTTAATGCAGGAGTTATTTAGCAATGGTGTTTCCATTTCTAAAGTTACGGGTGATTTTTAATTTATCTTTTAGTTTTTACATTTTCCCGATTTGAGTGGTGGTCAGAAGTCCTGCTCTGCATTCTAGATATATCTAGGTAGATATCAGGGCCCTCTTCCTGGCCTCATGCGTGATTGATTTTTGTGGTTTTTCAGTGTGTGCTTGGAAAAAATTTTTATTTTTCACGTGTTGGATCCCTAAGTCTAATCTGGTCCTTTGCTGGTCTTTTCTCAGCCTGGCCTTTATAAAGGAGGCTTGAAATATTCCCCCAGCATGATGGATTAGTATAGACTTCTCCCAAGAGGCCTGCTCATTTCTTTCTTTATATATTTGGAAGCTCTTTTATTAAGAGTAAGCATGATAAATGTTGCTGTATTGTACCATTAAATTAAAACTTCTATCTTTATGTTGCGGTCCTCTCTATTACCAACAGTACTTTGTGCTGGGGTTTATTTCATGTTGTTCACGTAGATCTGCTGGGCTCCTCGGGTTTGCCTCTTACAGTTTTACTTTGCACCTTCCCAGGCACATAACTGAGTCATGCCACATGTAACAGTGCACATCTGAGCGCACACACGTGAGTCTCGGTTTCTCTCGTTCCACCAAAAAGCTTAACAAAATTTTGATGAGAAAGACATTGAGCTTATGGATTAATGAGGGAAAACTGGCATCTTTAAGGAATTGAGACTTCACTCAAATTAACATCACAGATCTCTCCATTTATTCAGATTTTCTCGTTGGCCTTCAATATTTCAATGCTATTAGTATCTCCTTAGGAGACTTTTACATCTTAAGGTTTTATTCCTTTTATTTTTACACAGAGCATTTTGGGAAACTTTTCATAATTTGAATAATATATCTGTTGGCACACTAACATTGTCTGGCAAAAATGTCGGTTTTTATGTTTAAATTTTATATCTTTTATTTATTTTTCTTGTCTTACTCCCACCAGCTTAGAGTATCCTTAGCTTGCCCTGGGTTTTAAAGATGTCTACAAGTTTTATTCTGAAGTAGGTTTGCTGTCAATTTTTATAGAGAACCTACATCAAGCTAAGAGATTTGATAGTTTTCTCAGAGCTTTTATCAAGAATGGGGTTAAATTTTTTTTTCAAAGATTTTATTTATTTGACAGAGAGAGACACAGCGAGAGAGGGAACACAAGCAGGGGGAGTGGGAGAGGGAGAAGCAGGCTTCCCGCCGAGCAGGGAGCCCGATGTGGGGCTCGATCCCAGGACCCTGGGATCACGACCCAAGCCGAAGGCAGACGCTTAACGACTGAGCCACCCAGGCGCCCCAGGGTTAAATTTTTAAAAATGTACTTTCCTGCATCTTTTCCAATAATTATACAGTTTTTATGTGGTGAATTATAGTGTGTGGTGTTAATGCATCCCTTTTACTCCTAAGAAAATCCAGTTTGGTCATGAGTAATTTTTAATGGATTACTGCATTTGAATTGTTAATATTTTGATTGATTTTTAAAAATCTATGCTTGTAAGTTATACTGACCTACAGTTTTTTTCCTTATACTGTCCTTGCCTGGCTTGGGATCAAGATTATACTCACCTCATAAAATGAGTTCTTTCATTTTTTATTGTCTGTAAAATTCTTTATGAAATTGGAATGATCTGTTCATTGACTATTTGGTAGAAGTCACCCATAAAACCATCTGTGCCTCTTCTTGAAATTGAAAATATAGTGTGGGTGGACTTTAAAATACTTGCCCAGTTTCTTTAATGGTTATAGGTCTATGTAGGCTAGCTATTTCTTTTTGGGTCATTTTTTGGAGGCTATACTTTTCCAACAATTTATTTTAGCTTACTGAAGTTTGCACATTTATCAGTGCAAATTTGTTTATAGAATTCTCCCATCTTTGCCAACTTTCCTATGGAATTTATCATGCATGCCACATTGTATAGAAGGGTTTGGAGAACAGTAAAACATGGCACACTCATCCTTCCAGATCCTGTGTTAGGAATCAGATCTTGGGCAGTCCTTTGGAAGCCCCATGCCCAGTCCCCAGGGATCATTGCTCTGACATTGTGAAAATCATTTTCTTATGTTTCTTTATAATTTTGTGGTCTAGGAATGTATCCATAAACATTATATTGTTTAGTTTAAGATGTGAGTATTAAAGACAGAACAGGCTTTATGAGCAAAGAGTAGTATCCCTACTACATAGACAAATGTGCCCAAGGAAACAAGCGGAAGAGAATTTCCGGGTGGAAGCCTGGTTTGGGGTCTTGGAGAGTTTATCTGAGGCTTCTGCAGGATTCCAGGAGCAGGTCATGCATGTGGCTGGACCCTGAGGGCCTGCCGTGTTTGGGACACCTGGGGTGGGGGGGCGAGGCTGTAAGACGGACCAGAAGCTGCATGTCCTGGAGGATCACAACCAGAAGCAGGTCAAAGCAGATGCACCATGGGGTGGCATGCAGCCTCTACAGCTGGCCCAGAATCCAGGGCTGGAGAGGAGAGCACACAGCCAAGGCCAGCCACAGAGAAGAACCACGACGGGCGCCCCCAGGCATGTGGCGCTGGGCAAAAGAGAAGGCACAGTGGTGGTGAAGGTTCTGGGTTAACCATAAAATGCCTGTCCGTGGGACAGGGTGGTTAACGTCTGCATCTGACGAACAGCTGTCCACACAGGGTGATCCTTCACCAGCCTCCCAACCATGGCGGACACCATCCTCCTATGTTGGATCCCCCATGTCCTGTAGCCCACGTCACCCCTTTGTGGGTCTGCTCTTCCAGCTTGTGGGGCACCTCTCTAGAAGGAGTTCATCAGAAGCAATGTTTTGAGACCCCACCTATCCACAGTAACTCTTAATTTTATTCCACATAGCCTATGTATTTCATTATTGAATCTTAAAACATACTGAAGAGTTTGGCTGGGTAAAGAAATTCTGGTTGGAAACCATTTCCCTTCTGACTTTTGAAGGTAAAGCTTCATTGTCTTGTTGGTTTCTGTGTTGCTTTGAGGAACCCAAAGCTGTTTTGATTCCACATCCTTTTATCTGACCTTGACTGAAGCAGAGTGTCTTTGTACTCTGTTTTAAAATTTCACAAAGATGAGCCTGGGGGTGAACCTACATGTTTAGTGGGGCTTTCAAATCCATCAACACGTGTCCTCTATTTCTGAGAACGTTTTCTGAAAAACATGTTTGATGACTTAATCTCTTCTATAACCTCTATTATTTGGGTGTTGGACCTTCTGGACTGGTCTTCAAATTTCATTTCTTCCATTTCATCTGTTTGTTTTTACCTCTGCTAAGTTTTTATAAGATTGTCTCAGCTTCGTCTCACAGATTTCTATAGAGTTTTTCATTTTGACTGCCATGTTTTCAATTCCCAATAGCTGTTTTGCTGTTGCTGTTGGAATCTGCTCTTGTTTTGCAGATAGTCCTTGTTCTGTGATTTATTATTGCAATCTTCTCCTTATTTCTCTGGGGTATTGGATGACTTTCGTGAGACTCTCTGCTCTCTGAAAAGCACCTCCAGCGGTGTGGTTCTGTCTGCTTTGTCCTCTCCCTGCCATGTGGGAGAACTTCCCTACACTTGAGGACCCTTAACAGACGGCTCCTGGTGAAGAGTGGGGGTCTAGAACATCGTTTGGAATCTCTTTGTACACAGATGAAATCACTGACTTTGAATTTTGCTACAAGGGAGTTGGGATGGGCTTTTTGCTGGAAAATCCCCACCTTGTGTCAGTTCTTTCAATATTTCCTCTTGGGTTGCTCTTATTTCCCAGAAAATTGTCTTCTCATTTTTGCCAAAAAGGGAAGGAGTTTCTGCTAGGTTTGGTTTTTTGGGGATTTTTGTTTGTTTGGTTTTGTTTTTATATGGTTTTTATACATCTCAGTTGTGCCCTGTAGAGAAAATACACCTGCAGATGTCAGCAGGGGTGCAGGAGAAGCTATGAGGTGGGAGCATAAAACTGGACACCCGACCAGATCTCAGACTGTGTCCTCCAGCCCCCTTTCAGCTCCCAGGTCAGAGGCAGAGGTGGTGCTGATGCAGCTGGGGCATGGGGTGAGGGGGTCTTCCCTCCCCTCCCCCTCCCTCTTTCCCTTCCCTCCTCCTACCCCCTCCCCCTCCCTCCTCCCTCCTCCCCTTCCCTCCAATTCCGTCCCCTCCCCCTCCCTCCTCCGTCCTCCCCTTCCCTTCCCTTCCCTCCACTTCCCTCCCTTCCCCCTCCCTACCTCCCCTTCCCTCCTCTCCCCCTCCCCTTTCCTCCCTTTTGAATTCTCTCCGAAAATCAGTTTGGTTCTCAGCATTCCTGGTTGCTACTTGGGATTCAGATTTCTCAGGCTCACTCAATGAGCACTGGTCTGTTCCTCAGCTTCAAAAATTTTGTTCCTTTTCTTCCCATCTGTTAAGATTTTTTGAAAAGATTTTCAGATTTTAAAAAAATATACAGTATTAGTGGAGTTTGGGGGAAGTTGCAAAAAAATGGAATGTGTGATCTACCATCTTAATCTGAAAATGGTCTTATCTTTAAAGAGATAATAGGACAACACTACATCTATAATTATGATCCTCTTTTATATTCCTAGCATTGGTTTATTTATCTGAAAATGCACTGGTCTTTTTGTTTTTTGAGGTGTGGGATTTTTTTGTTTTTTTTTTTAGTAAATTTCATGGAGGTTGTCAATTTTAATCATGCTTTCTTTTTTTCTCAAAAGTCTAGCTTTTAGGTTTTGAGGTTCTTCATTCAGAAGAAGACTTTGATTTCATTAAATTCCACACTTTTTAAATTGCCTTTATTCTTAACTTTTGGTATTCACACCACTGTTTTTTGTTATTTTTCCTAATTTCCTAACTCTTGATTCTCAATCATTCTTCTTCCCAATACGAGTATTTCAAACTAAAAGTTTTCTCTAGTTTTGTATCAGCTGCATCCAACATGTTTGGACACATAGCATTTTCTTACTGTTGAGATATATGTATTGTATAATTTCCATTACTACTTATTCTTTAGACAATAAGTAATCAAAAATAAGTATGTTTAAGTTTTTTTTAATATAGAGAAATTTTCACTGAAATTCTTATTGAGATAATTGGAGATTCACATGCAGTTGGAAGAAATGATACAGAGCAGTCCCGCGTACATTTTGCCTTATTTTCTCCACTGAAAATGTCATGCAAAACTATAGCACTATGTCACAACTAAGTGATATAATCCACTGATCGTACTCACATTTCCCCATTTTTACTGTACTCATGTGTGTGTGCATTCAGTTCTATGCAGTGTTATCCACATGCATAGAATACCATCCATCCAACAACACAGTCGAGACACCAAGCAGCTCCCATACCCACGGCCCTTTCTAACCATGCCCACCTCCCTCTCACCTGCCCTCCCCCTCCTACCCCTGGCAAACACTTCCTACATTTCTAAAGTTTGTCATTTAAAAGTGTCATATCTGTGGACTCATATGGTATGCAATCTTTTGGGATGGATGTTTTGCTCCACACAGTTCCCTGGAGACCCATGCAAGCAGATGCAAGGACAGTCCTTCATTGCCCTCCACTGCTGAGTAGTATTTCAGGGTGTGGATGGACCCCAGTTTGTTTGGATGTTCTAAATGTTTGGGCTTTTGAGTTACCTTGTCACTGGTTTGCAATGTAATTATGTTCACAGAATATATTGTTTCAAGGTAAAAAAATGTTTTGCCTTTGAAATATGTTGAGATTTGACTTATAGTCTAAATACAGGTCCATTTCCATAAGTGTTCTGTGTGTACTTAAGAAGAAAGTATATCCTGCAAATTTAAGGTGCACAGTTCTGCAGTCTATGTTTTCATTTGATCCATTTGTTAATTGTGTTATTTCAATCTTTTATATACTTGTCAATAAATATGTTTGCATCTTGATTTACTGTGAAAGCTCTTTTAAAATCTTCCAGTACGGTGCTGGGTTTGCCTATCTCTCCTTGACATTATAAAATGTGGACATCTGTATGTGCATTCATATTTGGACTTTTTAATGTTCCCTGATGACTTTCACATTTTCACTGAGAAGCCACCCTCTTCACCTCTTGTAGCTTTTTTTCCGTTTTTCACACAGCTACGCCAAGATAGCTTTTGTCTCATTAGCTTTCAGGCCTGTGTCATTCTCTTTGTTTTCAACATGTGTTTCCTTATGTTGTAGGTTTTCCTTGCATCATGATATTGTCATAATTAGTCATATTTGAATGTTTTCCATGTATGTAAAACTCCTTGTGCTATTTTTCTGTTTTATCTAAGTTTTTTGCTTTTTTTCCTCTCTCTTCTTTCTTTCTCTTGGAAGCAGGATCTGGGTGTATGTGTGCATGAACTTCATGTCAGAAGAGCCAGCACTATACCCAAAGGGACCAGGACAGGGACAGTTTCCTGGAACCTGGGAGGAATAAGTGATGGGTGAGGTAGACCACTTTGAGTAGCCTTCTGTCAAGGGGCATAGCAGCTCAAGGAGAACTGAAGCAAGGAAACTTGGGGAATGAGCCCCCTGAACCCATCCTTCTCCATTCCTTTGATCTCTCATTGGATCTCCGTTTGCTCAATTTTTTCACAAATTCAGCTGTAAGCCAGTGGGCTCAAGAGCCTGAGGGGTAAGCATAAGATATTCAGTATCACTGGCTACATAGTTATTCTGATTTATTTTAGAAGTTATCATTACATGCCCATACAATTTAATCATACTTCTGTTACTTGATTTATGAGCTTTACGTAGTACCTGTGGTCTCCTGAACTGAGAATGACAGTGAGATCTCTCTTCATTCAATCTGTAGTTGCCTTCCCCATCCACCTACTATTTGGTTACTTGTGTTATCATTTCTACATTGTTATAGCTTATACTACTTACTGTCAATCCCATAACCATCATCTGTGCAGTTGCTTTAGCCTTACTATTAAATGTATATGGTTCCCTAAGGGGCTTATCACCAGCTTCTTTATTCAGCTCCTTGCTGGCTAGCTCTGGTCTTTAGGAAAGTTGATGAGAGTTTTCATATTTGAGGAAAGATCTGTTATTTGCTTTCTGTTCAAATAATCATTTAGCTGGGTATAAAATTATTGTGTGGCATTTTCTTTCATTGACATCTTTGTGGATGTTGCTCCACACTCTTCCAACATTGAAGGCTCCTATGGAAAAGCCCAGAGACAGCTCAATATTTCCCCCAAATAGAAATAGGTGGGGGAATAGGTGGATAGGGTATCTTACAAATCGAGGGATCTCACATCCGCCTCATCAGGGCTAACAGTTATATAGACATTGGAAATCTGCCTTGTCTCATATAGCTCTCATATTCTTTCTTATATTCAAACACTTAGACAAATTATTTCATTTTGCTCGTTTTTCACACTCATCCCCCCCTGGCTATGGCTATTTGTCCTTAAGATGCTTCCGATATGGACTTCTCAGTGATGCACATTTCTTCTGTCCTCTGCCATTCCTTGCCAAAATTTAGTAATCTATTTTCATCTCTTTTTTCTCTTTTATTATCACTTCCATTGTTCTTTTGTGTCTTGGCTTTAAGTTCCTGACTCATCACAACTTTTTTTTGTTTTTGTTTTTTAAACTAGGGTCTTTAAATCCATGAGATACTATCTTTCCTTGATAATATTTGCTATTATTGGTTTTCTGGCCAAATTTTTTCTGTTGTACATTTTTAGTTTCCTCCTCTGTATCAATTGTAACTTTTCTTGTTATTTTGATTTGAATGAGGAATGCTAATTCCAAGCCAGACATCTGTAGAGGGACACTGTGGGCCAGGGGGCCCATGGTGTGCAGCTGGCTAAGAGCTGTGTGATGGTGTGTGTGCAGACATGCGTGTGGCACTGTGTGCAACACTGGTCTATATGGGAGAGCCTCTCTCAACATCAGTGGTTTCAAAACCCTTTCTCACCTACAATGTTCCTCCCTCTGATCACACGTTGGACTGGCAGCCTCTTGCAAAGGTGGCAGATGGTGCTTTTCTTTGTTTACTGCCAATGTTATGACCTTT
>NC_138373.1:158518166-158524469 GCF_054177405.1 Leptonychotes weddellii
TGTGTGTTCCCCTGAGGTCTGCAGAAACCAGTAGGCGTGTGCTGTGTGGGTTCCCCTGAGGTCTGCAGAAGCCAGGGAGGGAGGCATCTCTTACCCTTATCTCATTGCTGCCCCTCTCAGTGATTAGATATTATAAATACAATGGAATCCAAAGTAATCAATCCCTCCTCATTGCAGGAGACTCTGTTCCCACCTGTTTTCTTTTCTCCTGGTTTTCATTTGTATCAGAAGAGAAGGCAGCCAGCTTGCTGTAAGGGTGACCCCCAGAGCAGGAGGTTTATTTTTTTTAAGACTTTATTTATTTATTTGACACAGAGAGAGACACACAGCAAGAGAGGGAACACAAGCAGGGGGAGGGGGAGAGGGAGAGGCAGGCTTCCCGCGGAGCAGGGAGCCTGATGCGGGACTCAATCCCAGGACCCCGGGATCATGACCTGAGCCGAAGGGAGACGCTTAACCGACTGAGCCACCCAGGCGCCCCCAGAGCAGGATGTTTATTACACATTTTCATGTGTGTTCGAGAGGTGAAGCCATCTGGACTGAGAGGGTCTCGCAGAACTCAGGGTTATAGGAGAGAACCCAGGGCGGGGGCCCCGCCCATCCCAGTCTTGGGCACTGCTGGAGCAGAAAGGGTTACCCGGACCCAAACCAGCTCCTTCCTGAGGCCGACATGCTGTCAGATGGGAAGAGGCACCAAGGGACACAGAACGGGGAGGGGGGTAAGGGCGCTTACATAAGACCTGAAGGAAAGGAGGTGTGGGGATACCTGGGCTCAGGTAGACGTGAACACAGGTGCAAAGGCCTCAGGAGGAAGGGAGCCCTCTGTGCTCCAGGCACACCCAGGAGGTGGGAGTGAACAGGTGGAGGGTTCACAGGGGAGGGCGGTAGGGGGTGAGGTCAGAGAACCAACGAGGGACGGATCCTGGGGAGCTGGGCACCGCAGCAGGCTGGCCTCTGGCCGTTACTCTGCGTGAGCGGAGCCAGGGGAGGGCTTGGAGAGGAGAAGCAGCACGCTCCGACTGGGCCTTCATGGGCTCACTGGCCATGTGGGGTCGCAGACCTTGGGGGGGGCCCGGGAGGAGCAGGGAGCCGGGCGGCAGGGCCTGTGAGTGCCGGCGGAATGCCCCAGAAGCCTGTTCCCTAAGACGAGACTGTGGTCTCACTGACCAGGGCCAGGGACACCAGCCCCGCCAGCAAGAGCGGCAAAGGACAGGGAGCTGCTCCCTGAGCCAGGACAGATGTGGACACAGGGGAGATTTATCCATCCGTTCCTGCACTGAGGTGCCCATTTAGCATGCGATGGTGGCTGATGTAAAATCATAAAATGGGCCATTTGCCTTTATTTTCCTGTAACCTTGGACTTTGCAAAACTCTCTGAATAACTTACTTGGAATTTAACTGAACATCAGCAAAATGTCTGGCTCAGCGGCGTCCACAGGCCCCAAGTCTGGTTCCCTCTCGTCTTGCCCGCTGAGCTGTTGCCTTCAGGTCCCGGGGCGGGGGGCAGTGCACACCCCAAGATGGGCTGATGCGGGTGCACCTGCTGGCTCCCCTTTTTGCTTTTAGGACACTAAAGGTGACCCCTTCTCGTCGGGGGCAAAGGGCAGTGCTGGGTGCCGGGCTCAACATTCACCTGGTTCCATCCGTGGGACAGCCTTGCAGGGAGCACCGCCTGGCCTCCTGTCTACAGAGGAGGAACACAGAGGTTTAGAGAGATGTGCAGCCCCCTCTGCCCCCCGCAAGGCCACACGGAGCCGGCTGATTTGCACCCAGTCTGTTGGATTGCAGAGACCCGCTGTGCACCCTGCCTGGAGGGCAGCCCGGGCCTCACCCGAGGGGACAGCGGCCTAGTGACTGTATCAGTCAGATTCTGCAGAGAAACCGAGCCCTGAGGAGACACGCAGATTTAAGTCAGAGGAGATGCATGGCTGGAAATGGCTCACCCAGCTGTGGAGGCTGGGCAGTTCCTCGATCTGCCCGCAGGAGACCCGGGTCTGAGGGGGACAAGGTGGGGGTCTGGGCTCAGCCAGAGGGAGGGGATTCACACCCTCCCTGGACCGGGTGAGGCCCGTCCACACTGGGCAGGACCCCTGCTGGACTCAGGTCATGAACTCAGATGCTCGTCTCTTCGGGAGACCCCCTCACAGACTCTGCAACAATGTGTGTCGGCTCTCTGGACATCCCGTGGCCCCGTCAGCTGGACACATAAAATTAACTGTCCCATGACAATGTGGTCACAGGGACCCACTTGAGGAGGAAGAGAGAGAACAGAAGAAAAGGGAGAGGATTGACTATTTTGGGGACCAAAGAAGAAGCAGTTTCCTGAGCCTCAGGCTGAGCCTGAAAGAGAAACGTTATGTAGATGTGTTATTTTCAGGGAGCTGGGGGTGGGTGACAACCACAGGTGCGTCATCTGGTCCTCTCCCGGCTCCGGTCACTGGAGTCCCACATCAGGCGCAGGCGGGCGGCTGCCTCCCCAGGCCTCCCTCCCCGGTCCTCACACGGTTGTCCTGTGTGTCTGCGTCCTGATCCCCTCTTCCTACAGGGACCCCAGTCACGTCGGCTCGAGGCCACACCCATGTGCTCATTTACCTTAACCACCTCGGTAAAGGCCCCAGCAAGCACAGTCACGTCCTGAGGTCCAGCCTGTGAACTTGGGGGACCCAGCTCAGCCCCTGGAAGCAGGTGGGTGGGGAGGATGGGCGCTGTGTCCACACTGCTGCCTCGTTAGACCCTGGGCTACGGTGCGGCTCCAAGTCTTCAGCCAGTTCCTGACCCTGGACCTCGACTCTGACCCCGGACAGGGCTGTCCCTGAGGAGCCCAGGCCTGTGAGGGCTGCACCCACACTGGGGTGGGGCTCAGCAGGACACGCAGTCCCGGGGCCCAGGCGGAGGCTCCGCGTGATCCCAGCACGGCGCCGGGCCCTACAAAGGACGCTGGGCCGTGAGTCCATCTGCTCTCTGTCGTGGCTTCATTGTTTTTCCAAAATGAAAATGGCTTTGTTTCTGTGATGCCGACAATCCCAGCAATCCTGCCCTGGGCCTGGAGGCACAGCGGGCCCCCCTCTGTATCCTGTGGGGGGGCGATCCCTCTCATCTCCCCTCTGACGGGGAGGCAGCCCCGTGAGGACCCCCGGCCCGGAGGAGGAGGCAAGGCACTCGCCCAGCGTCACGCGGGGACGGCAGATGGGGGCGGGCTGTCCATCCGGCGCGGGTCCACCTCGTCAACACAACGCTATACGGCTTCTTCTTTCTTAACATTATTCCAAAATAATGTACTTATTAAACAGTAAGTGTTCAGAAATGTGCACAAACCTCCAAAATAGGGAGGGGGAAATGGGGAAATGAAGCCCAACCTCGTGCGGCCCCCCAGGGACCATCTGGCCTTTCCCAGGAGAGCAGGGGCGCCGGCACGTTGGGGACACGGGCCCCAGGGGTCCTGGCACCCAGTGTCACTGCCCGTCACGGTCTTGAGCGGGGACAGGCCAAGGGCACGTCTGCAGCCAAATGAATCGATACGTTGTGGTATATTTAGTGATGAGGAGGAATTTGCCACAAATCTAGGCAAAGCAGGGGTTAATCCTAAAACCGTAACTCGAGTGGAAGAAATAGGGCCTCAGAAGTAGGCTTGACATAGGCTTTTGTTTTTATAAAGTTCAGAAAGACGCAAAACTCTGTTTTGCTTCTCAGAGATGTCCACACTGAAGGAAAACAAGCAAGTTCTGTCCATAAACTAGGAGACTGGTTACCCCGGGGGCAGGAAGGCGGCCGTGCCCGGGGACGGAGAGGGGAGAGGTGTGTGATGGGGGGCGTGCTCCCCAGACAGCCTGACCACCCACCGCCGCGGCTGAGCTCCTGGCCTCCCTCTGAGATCCCCCTTCCGTCTCGCGGGGCTGACAAGGATGGTCCTGAAGATGAAGGGGTGGTCGTGTCCTCAGCGACTCTTGGCCACGATTAGCTTCTGCTGTGGCTCCAGTCGCACCCCCAGAGGGTCGCCCTGGACTTCTGAGCCCAGCACCTGGGAATGGGACTCTTTTGGGAAACAGGTCCGGATGAGGTCGCACTGAGCTGAGGCGGCCAAGTGGCGGTCAGTGGCATGCTGTGCCCCATGGCCAGCTCTCCGAGGAGGGGAGGAGCTTGACACAGAGGCCCGTGCAGACCGAGGCAGGGGCTGGAGTGAGGGGCTGCAAACCCACAGGAAACACTGTGCGGGGTCCTCCCCAGAGCTCGGACAGAACGCAGCTCTGCACACGCCTTGTCCTCCGACTTCTGGCAAGAATCAGTTCTCCTCGGGGCAGGCCACCAGTCTGTGGCCCCGTGTTGGGCAGCCCTTGGGAGCTGCCACCCTGTCTTTCTGCACCTGTCCCTTGGGGGAAGAGCCTTGTTTGTCCTGCTCTTGGCCGGGATCTCAGCACCTAGACCCTCCCAGGCGCACAGCAGGGGGATGGCCGGGCGTGAGGCTCAGGGCTTTGTACCCCCTCTCTTCAGTGGACTCTGTGTTCCGCCTTGTTCCCTGTGAATAAATAGAAGAGCATCCTGCAGTTTCAGAGGGCCGCCGGGAGCCCGTCGGAGGGCTGGCAGCCCTTCCTTCCCTACTCGCACCGCCTTGGCCCCACGTCGCGGGGGATCTGTGTGTGCTCACCCCTGCACCTCACTTCCTAACCCGACGTGATCCACCCTTGGCTGGGATTGCAGTGTGAGGAGTATAAAAGCTCTGTACGTTTTTACAGGAGATGCACGTTGCCAGATCCCTCCTCCAGGGAAGCAGGAACTTTTCAGAAGCCCTCCAACCCATGGGAGAGGGCCCGCCTTTCCCACACTGCTGCCCAAACCCCGGATTATCTTCTTTTTAATCTCTGCCAATTTGCTAAACAGAAGAAGGTATCAATGGGTTTTGTTGTTTGGATTTGCATATCTTTGATTACTATTGAGTTTGAACATCTTTTCATATGTTTATTTGCCATTTATGTAAATACGTCTTTAGCATTTAGGAAAGCCATTTAAAATGCCTGGCGGCCTCCGGTATCAGGGGCACTGAGAATGTGCCAAGGCTGGAGGACACGTAAGGCTCCAGGTCCAGGGCAGAGGCCGGGCATGGCAATTTAGATGCCCATTGCAGCATGCCCCCCACCCCGCACTGTGCCGGGGTACAGTGTCCCCCCATACCAGGTCTCCCTGCACCATCCCCCACACCACCCCCATACCATGTCCCCCCATACCAGGTCCCCCACACCCCCCACCCTCCCCTACCAGCCTCCCTCGGGTCCTACAGCTGGATGACCGCCACTTGGCCGCCTCAGCTCTGGGAGATCTGCACGCTACCGGGAACTCTGCTCTAGGCTAAAGAATCCAAGAACACCCCAGCTCAGCTCCGGAGGCTTTAAAAGCTAAATGTCCAAAAAAGAAATGCCTGGTGGCTGGCAGGGGGGCCAGGGCCTCACAGCAGGCCTCCACCCAGCCTCCTCTGCTAGCTGTGAGCGGTCGCTGGCGGGAGCCTCACTGCCCGGCCCCAAATTCAGAGCCGGGCCTGGCGGCTGTGCGGTCTCCTGCGTGGATGGACCCAGGGCCGTGGAGTGCAGGCAGCCCCGGGTTGCGTGAGGGCACGTGGGCTCCTGACCCGCAGGTGCAGCCGGCGCCCTCCCCTTCCGTCCACGGACCCTCCCTCCTGACTCTCCCTTGGCCCAGCCAGCTCCCTGCGCTTACTTCACCTTCATTCTACCTGCTAAATCATTCTGCTTCTTAAGTTTTATTTTCTGATTACTCACCTAGAGCTCGTTAAATGGTAGACAGGGCTTTTCATAAAATATGTAGAGGAATCCTGGATTATTAATTCCAAAATTAAAAAAAATAATAATCCCAGCGATGGAATGCATGGTCTGTCCATAATACCCATCCAGTGTCCATAAAACCTCGGGGGCCTGGAGGGCAGGGTCCGTCTCTGGGCCTGACCTCGAGGGGTCAGCAGAGCCGTCGGGCCCCCCCCAGAGGACTGGGTCCTGCAGCAGCCGCAGCGAGCCTGCCCCGACTTTGCTGGCTGTGGAGCTGTGACCCGTTGCCCTGGATCAGACTCCCGTGAGGGAACCTCCAGATCCGGGATGTCTCCCTCGCTGGCTCCCTCCAACGTGTCCTGGCGACGCAGGCCATGAGTGATCAACCACGGGTAGACCACCAATCCCAGCTGAGGACCACAGTTAGGGCCGAGAGGGTAGTTCTCAGACCGACAGAGGGCATCTGATAACCTGCAGACCCTCCAGGCCCTGAAGCCCCATCCCGCAGGTGGGCCGCGGCAGGGAGCTCTGTATC
>NC_138373.1:158524569-158534982 GCF_054177405.1 Leptonychotes weddellii
GGCCGTCCATCCCCGTCTTTGCGTTTGGAAGACACCGGAAAACAGCGGGGTGGAGCAGACCCACAGGCAGGGCGGGGGGGGGGGCGCCTCTGCAGGGCCAGGGGAGGGCTTCTGGCCTGGCCTCGCTGCGGAGGATGTCCTTCCACCTGGGGGGGGGGGTGGCGCTGCAAATCAGAAAAGGGCTCACGTCCTCCTGGGATGTCCCCAGGTCCCCCATTGAGCCCAGGTTGTGGAGATAAGTCCTGATCTCAGGAAACGGTCTCTGACGAATGTCAGGTCAAGGGGGCCGCAGACTCGCACCTGCTTCAGGAAACAGTTCCGGTTGGTGCCGGCCCCACAGCTTGACCCAGGGGTGGAGATTCCCGGTCCCGCTGGCTGACGGGGTCTTCTCTCCTGGGGTTGGACCTGGTGACCCCTCCCCATTGACCCTGCCACCCCCACCTCTGCAGCCTGGCCTTGCCGCCTGCCATGGGCTGAGTCTTCACACACGGAGGCTCTGAACCCAGGGTCACTGTGTCTGGAGGTGGTGGCCCCAATCCCCCAGGACCGGTGTCCCTGTAAGAGGAGTGGGAGCCTAGAGCCCTGTCTCCGTCACGCGGGCGCAGAGAAGGCGGCCCTGAGCTCAGCAGAAACCAGCCCTGCCGACCCTCTGGTCTGGGACTTGCAGCCTCCAGGACCCGGAGATGTATGTGTCTGCTCTGGTCTGTGGTATTTCTCCGTGGCCCGAGCAGACTCCGTCCCTGACCCCGTCCCCTCTCCCACCACGCCGGGACTGCCCGCCCCGTGGACCTGAATGGCCAGAGCACAGATTGCCCGTGGGGGCTGTGGACCCCCAAGAGTGTCTGCAAAATCGGCGTTTACCGCAGTCTGCAGGCCCCCCTACCTGCATGGGTGAGGGAGGACGATCCTGGCCGATCCGTCTGCACCGTGCCTGAAGGACAGTCCCCCACGGCACCCAGCGGTGACCCCGCCCCAGCAAACCCTCCCCACCCCCCTACACCTGCTCTGCCCCCCACAGCCCCCACTTCCGTGAATGGCGCCCCCATTCACCGGGAGCCCTGGCCAGGCACTGTGAGTCACCGTGAGCTTCTGAGCTGGACGTGTCCAGTGTGTCTGCCCCCCAAGAAAGGCCCTCAGAGCCAGAGAGCTCTCCTGCCATGCTTCCCTTGTCCCATGTCCACGGAGGGCGTCCCAGGCACTGGGGCCGAGGTTAGGAGTCCCGGGAGGCCCGAGCAGGGCGATGGGGGTACGCTGGGCCAGCAAGGGGTGGTCTGCAGGGAAGGCTCCCGGAAGGGAACCCACTCAGAGGTGAGCCTTCGGGAAGGGGAGCCCAGCGGGAGAGGAGGGGCCGGGCTGCGGGCCGGGCAGCGTGGGGGAAGGCAGCCCCCAACCTGCCTCGTCCCTCCCACCAGACGCTCCTGGAGGCTGGGCTGCGCCTGGTGCTCTGGGCCTCCCCTCGTGGCCTCCCAGGAGCCAGACATCAGGACGCCTTCAGTGCCCTTCAGGGCAGGTCCCAAGCACTGGACGCTGCAGCCTGAGGAGGGAGAGAAGCTGACCAGGACGCTGGGCCAGGCGAGGGGCTTCTCTGCCGCTGCTGGAGACGATGGCAGCGGGGGGACCGCCTGGGGCGGGATGTGGCCACGGCCGTGGCCGTGGCCATGCAGCTGGCTTAGTTACGGCTGGAGCAGATCTCTGCTGATTTCGCACAAGCGTGGATGCTCCTTCTCAGAATAAAAGTCCAGGTATGGACTTTCCGTAACTGCGAGTCGGAAGGCCGCGCCTCCTCTGCACAGCGGAAGGTGAGCCATCTATAGAAAGTGGGCAGGGTGGCCCCCAGGTCTGCGGGGGTGTCCCCACCCCGAGGCTGCCGCTGGGGAGGGGGTTCGTCTTCTCTGTCACCCCTGCCCTGAAGGCCCGTTCAATACCCTAAATGGCTGGTATCAGTTAGCTGTGCATATGGCCTCCCCTGGCCACGGGAGGGCCTGACCGGCAGCACGGGCCGTGGGGGGACACGGGGATGGGGAAGACTGCTGCAGGCCTGGAGGGCAGACGGGAGGAAGCCACACGGCCTCCAGCCAGCAGACAGGCTTGGGCCCAGAGAGCTCAGAGCCTCCCTCCATCTTTGGGGGCAGTGACCTCCCGAGGGTCCCCGGGAGCAGGACTTTGGCGTGGCCTCCTAGCCCAGACGTGGAGGGAGTGGGCCCTGTGGCCATAGGGGAGGCAGATGGGACCCCCCACTCATCAGCGTTCCGGGGCCCCCTTCCTGGTGGGGCTCGCGCTGGCTCCCTCCGTGGCCTTTGCTAACTCAGGTCCGGTCTCTGAGACAGACGCCCACGGCAGGGGTCAGTCAGATAAGAAGAAGCACTTCCTGGAGCCATCCTTCCCTTGGGCGCTGCTTCTGAAGACAGAGTCGAGGACTCAGGGAGAGTGTCCAGCCAACACACTCCCGATCACGACCGGTCCGAGGGCCGTGGGCACCGTGAGCTGAAGTCCATGTGCCGAGCTTTGCAGGTAGAGGCCGCAGCCCGTCCAAAGGCCCTGAGGCAGGGGCTGGGCACTGGGGAACAGAGGAGCACCAGGCTCAGGCCCAGGAGACAAGTGGGCAGTGGGAAGGCAGGGCCGGCCCCGGGGAGCTCTGTGGGCCTGCAGTCAGGAGGCTCCTGCCTTCTTCCAGGGTGGGCGGTGACTGGGCCGAGGAGGAGACCGCAGAAAGAGCAGGGCGAGTAGAGAAGGAACGGCCAAGTTCCCGGTGGGCTGGGTGGGGGTGGAGCGCCGGGAGGGAGCCCCAGCTTCCTGCTACCCCGTGTCCTAAGCAGGGCAGGGTGTCTGGGGGTGGGGGAGATCAGGTTTCCTTTATTATGTTGAGCCACCAGGTCATTGTGTGTGGCGGGGGGAGGGGGGCTTGTGCTGAGCAGGGGGCTCTACGGCTCACAGGGATTCGCCGACTCCGTGGTGAAACTTAGAGCCGTCCCTGTGGTTGGAGCTGATCTCCTATCAGCTGGGGAAACTGAGGCACAGGCGGGGGAAGGGACTCAGAGCCAGGCAGAGCTCTGGGGCTCTCCGTAGAGATGCTGCAGGGTCAGCGCTTCCTGAGCACCTGTGGGTGACTCCATCGTCCCCACTGCCCAGTCCAGGTCACTTGCCAAGGTGGCCAGCCCTAGAGTGGGTCCCCCGCCTCACCCTTCCTGGGTGGCAGACTCGTCCCTGGGGGTCCTACTCCCTTTTTGAACAGGACTTCTGTGGGTTCTGGATGACCTGTGCCTCGTTCCCCGGTAGCTGGAGGCCACCTGGGAGGCTAGTGACCTTGGGTGGGGTGTCCCTGAGGTCTGCTGTCCTCACTCCAACCCTGGAAGGCTCACGAACCTCGCAAGGAAGGGTAGTTTCACATGCGGGAGGAAGGCAGCGACCTAGGACGTCAAGGTGGAGGTGCCCTTCTGCAGGACCTGGTCCCAGGGCGGGATTCGCATTGGGGTGGGAGCCCCCGGCCTGAGTGCCTGGGGAGGACACGGACTCGCCCAGGTCAGAGAGGTCTGGCCTTCACTTGAACATGGAGAGATGTCAACATGCCAAGCTCCTGAAAAGTCTACACGGAACAAACTGGAGTTTCCAAACATACAAGCAACACAAGGGAAGAGGCCTGTGGGTTCTCCCGTGAGGCTCCTCCCCGAAGGGGTCTCAAGAGCCGAGCACACAGGGTCAGGGGTTCCGGGGCGGGGGGCTTCCTTGGAGGCTCTTACCTCTTGGGAGCACTGCCTGCAGGCTGTTGTCTCCTCTTATCTCCCATGGGAGCCCGTGTGCACACACAGGTGTGCTTGTGCACACCCCCCGCACCCATGCACACACCCACACACGCACATACGTGCACACACCCACACACACGTGCACACCCCCACGCACATACACAGTGTACACACCCACACACGTGTACACACCCACATACACGTGTACACACCCACACACGTGCGCACACGCACATACACGTGTACACACCCACACACGTGCACACATGCACGCACACGCACGCGTGCACACACGTGCACACACCCACACACGTGTACACACACCCCCACGCACATACACAGCGTACACACCCACACACGTGTACACACCCACACACGTGCGCACACACACCCACACATGCACCCACGTGCACACCCACGTGCACACACCCACACATGCACACAGGTACTCACCCACACACACACGTGCACACGGGCACGCACACACATTCTATCTCTCCTGGGTATAGAGCTCAGTCCTAAAAGTGAGCTATGCATGAATATAACTTATTTTCTATCATTCATTGTAAGATCTGACCCAAATCCACAGTGTTGTTGGGCTGATGGAAAAAGTGTGACCCTGTTTCTGGAAAGTGCCCCTGCCCCGGGGGAGCAGTGCCAGGTTGTGGAGGGGCTGTGGTGGCTACAGCAGGCCACCAATGTTGCCGTAGAGACAGCATGTCCCCGTGCCCCTGGTCCCCTCGGTCTGTAAACGCCAAGGCCTGGGAGTCCTTGTGGGACCACGGGTCCCGCTGCCTGGGCCTTCTGGACGTCCTCCTTCCTGTCCTCTGCTTCAGAGACCCGTGTCTGTGGCTCTGTCTCGTGGGCTCCTGGTCCTCGCTCTCCTCCCTCCCACGCCCCGGGGTAACGTTGGGCCTGCAAGCAAACTCCAGTCTACAGCACGGGGCTTTGGCTGCCTTACAGGATGAGCCTCGGTTACCTCGTCTCCCAACCGGAGACATGTGTGCTGACCGTCTTGGGGTAAGAATTCCCCGTGGGATTCACAGAGGATGCACAGATTCACCGCATCCGGCCCCTGGTGGAGCGGTTCACAGCGAGACTGGCGGGCACAGCACGAAGGCCTGTCCCAGCCTGGGGATGGTCAGCATGCCGCCGGGGCCTGTCCCAGCACGTTTGGAGCCTGGGCCTGGGCGTGCAGGGGAGCCAGGAGCTTGGAGGCCAGGACAGCCCTGGGGGAGGGACAGGGTGGGCTGGAGGAGTTCCTTCCTCGGGGCGTCAGCCGCCAGACTTGTTGGGACTCCTGCGCTGGTATTCGTGATGGCTTGGTGGCCCATGACGGTTCTCTGCGTCTGGGCACTGTGCTCCCTGACCCGCTGTGCTCAGTGGTCAGTTTACACGTCACCTTGCCGGGAGGTCAGGGACTTCACATGGTGGGTCTGGAAGTGGCTGTGCCCCCACCCTCCCAAGGCCCAGGGAAGGGGTAGAAGGAGGAATAAGCCTGAGTTCTAACTATGCCTCCTTCCCCAGCTCGATCTGCCACGGGGACACGTCCTTCCCGCTATATCTCTGTCTCCAGTGAGGGGCACGGCCTCCCGGTGGCCGGGACTGTTTCCGGCCCGGTTGGCAGATGACATTGATACGCTGTGTCCTTGGCTTCCGATCCTCTCCACCTGCGGGACTCGAGTGTTGATCGAGGTGACCCGATTCTCCCTGGCCTCGTGGAGCTTTGGGGATTGTCTGAACTGTGAGTGTGGGTGCACCAGAAGCAGGCCCTCGGTGGAGGGGTGGAGGTCGCGTGTTCCTGGGACTGCACCCGGTGCTGCCCCCCTCCCACACCTGCAGCCAGGATCCGACCCCGAGTCTCAGCCCTGTGTGGAGCCCGCTGACAGCGCATGGGGACTGGTGCTGTGTTCTTTACGGGCTCTTATTTTTAGCAGCTCAGACAATTAGCGAGGACGGAACGCACTGCGTGGACGAACCTGGCAAGCGCATGGCCACCTGGGTGCAATTTCTGCTTCGCGGCTGGAAGGCGTGGGGCTTCCGTCATGAACACAGCCAGCCTGGTGCCCAGTGCGGGGCGCAGCCTTTGTCCCCTGAGAGGGGTGGGCGGGGGTCCCTGCCACGTGGGATGGGGAGGCGCTGCCAAGAGGCACAGCTGGGCCAGGTGTTCCGAAGTGCTGGGCCGGCGGCCAGCCGCTCACCTGTGCGGACTCCAGCTACAACAGGCAGCAAAACCAAGCTCAGGAATGAGGGGTGAGGCTGGGAAAGGAGGAGCTAGCTGGGCTGGTGGTGGTGGGACGGGGTGGTGGGTGTGGGCTCAGGCAACACCAGAAGGAGGTGGAGTTTGGATGGTGCTGAGACCCTGTATGGGAGTCCCGGCTGCGAAGGGGGAGCAGGAGCAAGGGTGAGTGAGGGGGGCAGAGCCCTGGGGCTCACAGGGGTGGGAAGACACTGTGGGGCTCCCTATGGGGTCGGGGCAAGGTAAAGACCCCCGCAGGCCAGGATTTTCCCGAAGGCTAACTCTGGGACCATGTGGATACGGGCGCTTCCCCGAGTCCCACAGGGTCCCAGATCCCGTGGGTGCAAAGGAGGCCTGGGGACCCTGAGGTCCCCGGGGACCAGGCTTCCTCACTGCACTCTGTCCCTCTAAGGAGCTAAAGGCCCTGCTTTATCCAGGTGTCCTTCGCTTTCATTGACGGCGCTTTGTCTCTGCCCAAGCCCCACCCAGGACACCACAGTCAGGTGTCCTGACACCTTGGGCTCCTGGCCGGGACAGCCTCTCAGACGGTCCTTGTCCTCATGACCTTGGCAGTTTTGGGGGAGCACCGGGCAGGTGTTTTGCGCAGCAGGCATCTCCTCCTTCTTTCCCTCCCTCTTTCCCTCCCCCTCCTTTCCTCCCCCTCCCTCCCTCCCTCCTTCCGCTTCATCACCTCCTTACTTTTCCGCACTACACAATGTGATGCTGCAGACTGATTATTTCCCGCCCCAGTCCTGCAATCAGCCATTCCCCCAGACGCCCTGGCTCCTCCACGTGTGGGGAGAGGAGCTAGAATCTGAGGTCTAGTTGAGCTTATTGCTGCTGGGGTCTCATTGTTTCCAGGTGCCCTCAGGGCAAGGAGCTAAGAGTGTGCAGACACACGTGTATGTGACTATCTGTGTGTATTCGGATAAACGCGAGTTCATACTGCTGTCTCCACACGGGTCCATCACCGCATGGATCGCTCCCACTTCCTGCCCTTGCTGATGCTGGGGATGAGGGGGGAAGCCTGCGTGGCTGGATGACGGCACTCTCCTCCGCCTGTAGCCCGCACCCCTGCAGCACCCCCCACTTTCTTAGGTCCACACCTGTCTCCCCACGGCTGCTCCAGAGGAGAAGTGTCACTCGGCCTTCCTACAGCTAGGGTCTCACCGCCATGTGCATCCCCTCCCCGACCCCATCACGGACGGAGGGACCTACGGACGTTAGTGTCGCGGTGTCTTATTGTTTCGAGATTCCCTAATAACAAGTGCTGGGGGCCTCCGTTCACACGCTTGGTCAACATCCCTGCATCTTCTTGGCGATGAGGCTCCTCAGATCTTTTGCCCAGTTTTCAACTGTGTTGTTTCCTCCTTGCTGAGTTCAAGAATCCTTTGTGTATGTGGGATACGAGTCCTTTATCAGAATGTTCCTCCCGGTGTATGGTTTCTCTTTCTCAGTGTCTTAACAGTGTCTTTGGCAGAACAGAGTTTTGATTTGAGTAAAGTCCAACTTGACAACCTTTCCTCGGAGGTCCATGCTTTCCGTGTCCCTCAAAAGACCCCTCGCCAGATACACAGCTGGTTAGACTCTGTCCTGTATTTTCTTGGTCAGGTTCTGTAGGATTTAACATTGGGGTTTTTAGAGGCACGGTAAATAAGACTGCACCGTTCATCAGACCATAGAGTCCGTGAAGGGAGGGAGAAGGTACAATCACAGATGTTTTCAGAGCTGCGGTCAAAATGTTTAATCCAAGAAGGCGCCACAGCTCAAGGGGCCAGCCTGGTGAGGCTGTGAACGATCCATATAACCACCCCTCAGGCCATGTCAGGCCACGTTTCCTTTTTTGTTTTTTTTTTTATGATTTACCCACTTATTTTAGAGAGAGAGAGTGTGGGGAGGGGCAGAGGGAGAGAGAATCTCAAGCTGACTCCGCATTGAGGGTGGGGCTCCATCCCACGACCCTGCGATCACAACCTGAGCTGAAACCAAGAGTCAGACTTTCAACTGACTCCCAGACGCCCCTGGCTCAGTGTGTTTTATGTCTTTCTAGGAAGTACCTAGCTCAGCACTGTGGGCACTGGGCGTCTTGGCTGGCGATGCCCCCTGTGGGTCTGCAACACCATGACTTCTGACACCAGGTTCATTTTGCTTCCTCTTTATATGACTACAATTGTGCAGCATCTTTTCTTTTGTGTCTGGCTTCTTTTCCTCAGTCCACGCTGGTGAGATTCTCCACGTGTGTGTGTGTGGCCGCGGTTTCTCTGTCTTGCTCGTACTCACAGTCATCGCATGCTAGGTTTTCTTCCTTCTGCTGGTGGTGGTGATTTAGGTTGTTCTGAGGCTCGTGCTGCTGTGGGTGACCTCACTTGCGCACACTTCTCCTAAGTGTGTCTCCAGGAGGACTGTCCTTGGGTTACACGCAGCTCACCCATGGGGTTCTTGTATGTAGTGCATGTACTAGTTTCTCAGGGCTGCTGGATCACAACGCGATGGCTAAAATCCACAGTAACTAGTTCCTGGACAATTCTGGAGGCCTCAGTAGGACTAGGCTCCCTCCAGCGGCCCCTCCAGTGTCTGCTGACCCCCGGCATTCCCTCTGACCTCTGACTCTGGCCAAGTCCGCCCTACGTGTTCTGTCCTCAGGTGTCCCTCCTCGCTCTGCGTTAGTGTTTCTCCTTCTAAGGTCTCCCCTCATATCGCGTTAGGGTCCACCTATTCCCGTATGACCTCATCTTTTTTTTTTTTTTTTAAAGATTTTATTTATTTATTTGAGAGACAGAGAATGAGAGACAGAGAGCATGAGAGGGAGGAGGATCAGAGGGAGAAGCAGACTCCCTGCCAAGCAGGGAGCCCGATGCGGGACTCGATCCCGGGACTCCAGGATCATGACCTGAGCCGAAGGCAGTCGCTTAACCAACTGAGCCACCCAGGCACCCCTGGTATGACCTCATCTTAATGAATTATATCTGCATATTTCCAAATGAGGCCAGATCCTGAGTAAGTTCTAGGGATCAGAACTTGAACATATGAATTTGGGGGAGATACAATTCAAACCATAACATTTGAAATCTGAGCAAATCTCTCAGGAGACACCTCCAGTCCCCAGAGGTTCAGGAGGGACATTTGCTTCAGTGAGGCCCCTGAGGGTAAAGAGGAGGCCCCCTCCAAGATGTAACATTGGGTCTTATACTGTGAGAGGTACAGCTCATTATGTCTAGGGGACGTGGTTCTCCAGGTGGGACTGTGAATGTACCTGCATGCGGTCCACCTGGGGCTCAGGAGAGGATGGGGAGTTGGGGTTCCGGGTCCAGGGACCCGAGTGGGAAGAAACCATCACCTCTGGCGGCAAGAAGGAGGGAAGCCCCCCTCTCTTTCTGAGATGTCTCTCCTCTCTCTTTCCAACTCTGAGGGGTCGGGGCTCGTTGTGCAAGATGAGGAGGATGGCACATTTCTCCCTGGTCCCCATGCCGTTCAGAGCCCGTGGAGCATGGCTGTGTGGGGCGTCACACAGGCCCTCGGGTGCCCAAGGCAGGAGCCTGCTGCCTCGTGCAGCACGGGACAGAACACGCCAAGACACGTGATGTGGGGAGCATCTGATCTGCTATTGTTGCCTTGGATGCACTCCGTGAAGTAGGACAAATGTTTATCTTTCCCTTCCGGAAACACGCCAGCACATTAAGGAGGCTCCGATGACAAGTAATTAGCTGTGGCCAAGGTGCTCAGAGGCACCACTTTCTGCGAGGCAGGCAGACGTGCAGGTGTGTGGCACCCACCTCCATCCGGTCCCTCCGCCCATGGCTCGGTCCATGGGTCCGTCCGTCCGCTTCAGTCTGTGTGTCTGCCCGTGCCACAGGCAGGAAACAAGTGTCCCCCGGGAAAGGAAGAGCATTCCCTGTGGAGAGCATGCCTGGCCTAGGGCGTTCCCATGGGCCCTGATTTGGGTTTGCCTGTCCCCCATCATCCCCAGCCCTGGGAACCCGCCTCGGTGTGCTTTGAAGACTAAATTAAAGGCTGTGCCTCGCTGCCCAGCAGCTTTCGTACTGTGTCCTTTGAGCTCCTGCTGAGTTGGCAGAGAGCAGACCCCAGGATTGGGACCCTGGTCCGTGAGTTCCTTCTCGCAGGAAGCACAATGCAGGATCCCACAAGCCGCCGGCCTGGCCGATCATCATCCCAAGACTGTGAGGGCCAGTGTTGCCCAGCCCGGTGTCCAGATCAAGCACCGGGCACGGTTGATTCCGGGCGGCAGCATAATTGTCCAGCGGTGACCACAGACAAAGGATGTGTCTTGTCTTACGGCTCTTGCCAAAGAAAAGTCCACCGTGGGCCTCACAATTCAAGCTGAGAGCTGGAGCTTTCATGGGTGTTGGCTGGGAGGGAGGTTTTGTGCAGACGGAGACCACCCTCTGCTCAGGGAGGAGATGCACACCAGTCCCG
>NC_138373.1:158535482-158569502 GCF_054177405.1 Leptonychotes weddellii
TGCACCCCTCTCCCGGCCCACACATCCAGCTGCATGGCCGGCTGCTGGAGGGGACAAGGGCTGATCTCTGATGCCTGGGTCGGTTCAGTATGTGGCTGTCACCGCAAGGCATCCCTACTCGGTGGCCTTGAGAGAGGGACATGCTCCCAGGGGACAGAGAAGAAGCCATAGACAGAGGTTTGTCTGATTGGTCAGACATTCAGGGAAGGAGACACGGGAGAAATGGGACAAGGAGGTCTGGGGACAGGGACCCCGATGGACTCATGGGCCCTTAGCAACTGTGGGTCTCCCTGAGAAGAACAAGGTCCAGAGGATCTTCTGGAGCAGAGCCCCTGGAGACCCTGCTTGGTGGGAGGGGGTTCTGCTCAGTGGGGGGCTCTGCTCAGTGGGGGTGTTCTGCTCAGTGGGGGGCTTTGCTCAGTGGGGGGGCTCTGCTCAGTGGGGGGCTTTGCTCAGTGGGGGGGCTTTGCTCGGGGCGGGGGCCCTGCTCAGTTGGAGGGCAGCTGAGCAGGGCAGCTGGGAAGGGAGATGAGATGTCTGTGCACTGGGAGGCTGTCACTGGGGACATCAGCCTGGCTAGTGCTCGGGCCGGCAGGTACCCAGGAAGGGTCTGCAGGGTGGGATACGAACGTGGGTGCCACAGCCCCAGGCCAGTCTGGCTACAGTGGGGGTGTCCTGCTCCGTTGATTCCAGGACCCAGGGGATAGTGGAGTGGAGCTAGGACCCAAACCGGGTCTTACCCCTGCAAGCCACCCAGCGCCTCCCTGTAGGAGCTCTGTGTGCACATTTGTGTTTCTTTTTATCCCGAATCCCCCTTTCTCTGCTCTGCCTGAGTCCCACCCCCCCAGGGTGGCCCGGGCATCCTCCCGAAGAAGCGGCGGAGGGCAGGATGCTTCTGCAAGGGGCAGGGGGGAGGTGGTTAATTCGGGGACAGACATGGTCTTCCTTCTTTCCCATCTGCCCAACCCTGAGGGCCCAGCAGCCACCTGGCGGGGACCACGTCCTGCTCCGACTACCCCACCTGGTACTGCCCAGACCTTGGCTTCTCTGGTTCTCTGTGAATCTGGCCGTGCAGAGCCAGCTGGGCACTCCCTGTGGAATTGCGGAATTGCCTGGCAGGTGCCCGGGAGCTGTGCATCTAGGAGGAGGCAGCTTTGGGGACTGAAGCCTTCTACCCATGTATTCCCAGGCCTCCCCCTGCAGTGTGGGTGTGTCCCTGGCCTGTAGATGCTTACACAGGGACACAGCCCTTCATGCTGGCTGACATTTCAGCATCTTAGCACCCCAAGGTGGTGGACACCTCGTTAGCCCTTCAGAGCCTTCTGGAGGATACGGGAGGCTGGCTGACTTCCCCAAAGTTGCTTAGCCGTGGAGGGGTACAGTGGGACCACCTCCTTCCTAAACCCTGCCCCCTGCCAAGGGGCCCCTGTCCATGGCTGGTAACTGGGGCAGCCGTCAGCTGATGTCCTTGCGGACCACAGGTTAGGACAGCTGGGAACAGACATGGCATGTGGGGACCCCCGTGTGTCATCCTATCATGTGAGGAAAGTGTGGCCACCAATCATACCATATTGCTTCTGGACAAATGGACCCGCAGACCCTCGAGGGGCACCTTCAGGAACCCCGTGGTCTAGAGCAAGCCAAGGGGTCCGAACAGACCCCTTTCCACCAGCAACGCAGCCTTGGCTAAGCCCCTAGACCAGCCTGAAAAGTGTCCCCGAACAGCCAGGGCCGGCTAGCTCTCGTCTGGCTGGAACAGGCCCGTTCCATCGGGCAGGTGAACAATGCAGCCCCTCGCGTGACAAATGGGCTCATTAAGAAGATGGATGGGCCCTGGCCCACTGCCGCACCAGCGTCTTCTCCCGGGCAGGGGCCAAGTGCATTCAGAGCTCCAGACCAGCAGCAGCCAACGGGCCTCTCGGGCAGATGGGGTAGGGCAGTCGGGCTCCCTGGCCATGCAGCCCTCAGGAGGAGGGCAGCCGGGTCCTGGGCCCTGTCCCGGTGGCCGGTGCTCATGGCTGGGTGAAGGCATTTGGCAGGTTTAGCAGGAGACGCAATGGATGCTCAGGAACAAGGTGATGTGCCCAAGGTCATCAGCAAGTCAGCTTTTCTGGGATTAAAATCCAGTTTGGCTGGGTGACCCAAACCCATGGCCGCTTCTGGATTTCCCATGCCATGCCTCACTGCTTTCCCTCTGCCGTGCTCCCGGTTAGCTGCCTTGAAAGCCTTCCCCACCATCCCGTCTGGGAGCGCCTCGTGGTGGATGTCCCAGCCGGGTGCCTCTGCATTCTGCTTGGTACCCTCGCCCAGCGGACACCCCCCCACCTGGCACACCTGCCCAGTGAGCAAATGCAGGTGAGGATGAGAAGCAAGAGACCCTTCTGGAAGCTTCTCCAGGACTCCCCTGAGCCCCATCCCAGAGTAGGGGAAGGGCACTGGCTGAGGGCTTCGCAGCTGTTGGTGCCCTCCCCCAGCAGGCCGGCCCTCAGCCTGGGCTACTTCCTCCAGGAAGCTTCCCTCTCCGGTTTCATCAACCCCGTCCTGCAAAGACCCCAGGGCATAGACACCCTGCTCTGGGCTGAACCTCAGCCTCTCAGGAGTTAAAGGTCCCAGCAGCTGGGCTGGGTATGAGCCTCACTGTGGGCTAACAGGTGTTGGGGAGACCCCCAGACTGTGCCTGAGCCATGAGGGTCCCAGCGAATGTGAGGCTGGGTCTGCCTCCCCTCTGCTCCTGCAGGTGCATGCCCACACTGGGCAGGAGCCCAAACGCCGCCCGGCCCACGGACGCCCCCACACCCCTGAGCTGGGCCACCCCGTCCTCCTCTACAAAGAGCTGGATTTATACCTGCTGGTCCCCCCTGGAGCCAGTCACAAAACCTTCTCATCAAGCATTCTTCTGAATGGAGGATAAGCAGAAATTTGACTCCTTAGGTGTATTAATAAAGAACGGTTTCAAAAGAGGCCTCTTGGAGAACATTAAAAGATTATCCTCTCCTCCAGTTGCCCGTTACCGTCCATCAGAGCGCTCAGCCGCAGCCTCAAGCCGGGAAACCACAGTGCCTGGCTCAATCAGAGCGGGAAAATAAAATGCGCAGATGCACCAAAGTGGCCGGGAGCTCCTTAATGGGCTGTTGGAACAGGATTCCATGAGCCCCTGACAGCAGCAGACGAGCCCACCTGCCCGTTCACTCTGAGATATTTGCATTTGTGCTGTTTTCTACTGATTTCCTCTTTAGAGGTCTTTATGACTTTCCCAAATTGGGTGAGACCCACCATCACTGTAACCCAGGGCGGCCCCTTGGTCAGCCTATTTGCCCTTCATCCAAGGTGGTGTAGGGGGGCCATGGGCAGGGGGAGGCCCCCTCCAGGGGCGTGAGACCCGAGCGGAGGGTCGGGCCAAGGTGTGGTTCACGCTGGCAAATGGGGCCCAGGGAGCGCCTGTCCCCCAGCTTCTCTTAGGGTCGCAGTCGGGCATGATTGATGTGTTCAGTGTGGGGGCTAGCGAGGGCCAGTGTGTGCACGCCCGCTGTCTGCACATACCAGGCCCAAGAGGGCAGCGCTCTGTGTGTGTGTGTGTGTGTGTGTGTGTGTGTGTGTCGGGGTGGAGGGTCTGAGAGCCGCCAGGGGCAGGAGCCAGGGCGTGAGGGTGCACCTCCAGCTGGGACACTGCTGTGGACCTATGGATGGGCCCGCTGCTGGGAAGGCCCCCAAGGCCTCAGCCCTGCCCTTCGAAGTGGGAAAGCAGGTCCAGACCCATCTAAAGAATGTATCCCATCAACAGACGCGTCTTTCTGCGCCTCTGCCCCTGAGTGCGGGGGCTCCCCCTGCCCTTCCGCCTCTGTCCCTGCCTCTGAGCACCCGTGAGGTCCGCTGGTCCCAACGCCATCCGCCCACATCCTGAGATGAGCAGAGGTGCCTGGCTCAGTGGCTTCGTTAGGATCGTCCGTGGGATTCTGTCTATGGCTGTCCTAGCCCGTTTGCTTCTGTGGGCAACTTGGGGACAGACAAAGAGCACTGCTACCGGGATCCCACCCCACCACAGACACTTCGGCTTATGCGGCTGTTTGTCCTGCCCCCGTGTCTCCAGGGCTCCGTGGTCGGAGAAGTTCCAGGTTATTCAGCTTTTTCGTGTTCATGAAAATGGAAACCCTTGTCACCGTGTCTGGTTTGCTGGCCTTCTGCGATGTTCCACAAAACTCACTCTTTCTGTACACTCTGCTGAAGGAGCAGCTCAGAACAGCGGCCTGAACTGTGGGTTGTCTGCTGGGCCGCCACGTGCCGACGTGGCCATGGTGCCGCCATCGCTCTGCTGTGGGACTTTGGGCAGCTTCCTATGACGTGGCCTCCCCCGGCTGGACCTGGTGGATGATGGCCCTTGTCCCCAGGGGGACGGCAGGGGTGGCGCAGCGTGATCCCTGGACAGTGGAGCCCGCCCGTGGCCCGTGGAAGGTGCTCCGTAAACAGCCGGAGCCCGGATCGCGCCATGCATACTTGTTTGCGCCTTCCGGAACGGTTGCTGATCTCAGACCTCGCTAAATTTTCTCAGCTGGTATCGATCGTGTTGCGCGTGAATTTACTCAGGGAGACATCTGTGCAGGGTCGCGTTGCCCACAGCCCTGCGTGTGAAGACCACCCGTCAGACTGACAGTTGGAGCGCGGTCCCAGGTCGGGGGCGCGTGGTGGGCGCTCAGCACCCCGGTCTGGCTCTGCCGTGGTAGGCAGCCCAATTGGTGCCTGAGCTCAGCTTGCATCTCGGTGCCATGACGGCAGTCTACACTCATTGAGCCAGTCTACACTAGCCCTCCAAGACCAGCTCCCACGTCTCATGACCCCCCAGGAGCCCCACGGCACGATGACTGGTGTCGTGGCCCAGAGGACTTGTCCACTGAGGCCGAGGGCATGGATTTTGGAATCACACAGATCTGGGTTGGAATCCCAGTTCGGCCGCACCACGGAGCGCCAGGCGCCCTTGGAGAGGCTGCTCCTGTCCGAGTCGGGGTCTCTGCCTCCGTAAAGTGGGGTCAATGCTGCCCTTCAGAGGGCTTCTGTGTGGATGGAACGCAGTAATGGAAGTGATATGCTTGGTGCACATGGACCACTAAGGAGTCCACAAGGGGCACCTACTCGGTCCTGGAGCTGCCCCTTGTCCCTGGGCCATGAGCCCATGTTGGAGGGTCTTGCGGCCCCCAGGGAGCCGTGGTCCCGCAGGGTCTGCTGGCCTTTGCCTTTCTTTGGCCGTCTGCCCACCTGGCCCCGACCATCCTAAGACAGCACATGGCGGGTGCGGGATTGCGCTACAGGTGTGGGTCTGGAACCCCTCCCCTCGCTGGGGAGGTCAGCCTGGAAGCCTGGACCCCAGGCCCTCTGCCTCTGTGCTTACTGCCCTGCAGGCCGTGAGCTTGCCAGGCGGCTTCTCCTGCAGGGCCCATGCACAGACGGGGGCTTGTCGCTGTCAGGACCGCTCTGCCGGCCACGTCTCGGCCTCTTCAGGGGGAGCCGGCCTCACCCCCAGGACGTCCTCCAAACCTCACTCAAACCAATAATCTCATGTTGATGGACAAAATTAATCTCCAGATTCTAATGAGACTGTGCTCCCGCAAGACAGACAGCTCATCCGAAGATTAAATGAGAAAAATTGCCACTTTTGCTGGTTCCTTTAGAAACTCGTTTGCATTCTGTCAGCTTCCATTATGAAGGGAGCCTCAGATATTGAAGGGAATGTCGCGGGGGCTCTGGCCTGGCCTGGGTGGTGAGCAGGGGTGTGTGGAGGAGCCGACGTGCTGGCCCCCCATCCCCACCCCAGAGCCCTGGCAAGTGGGGGGTGGGCTTCTGTCCTCCTCCTTGCCGTCCAGGCGCCGGGGGCCAGAGACCAGAGACCAGAGTCTCCTCCACTTTGGGGTTTTCCCGGCGTCCCAGCAGGAATCTGGGCAGGAGGAGCAGAGCCCCCCGGGCATGAAGTGTCCCCTGCATGCTTTCCACGGCTGGGGGACAAGGTGCCTACAAACTCCGTGGCACTTTATCATTTCCCACAGCCTGTAGGGTGGCTGGCCTGACCTCGCGGGGCTCAGTCCACCTGCAGCTGGGCCGTCCTGGGTGCCTCGGCTGGGGGGGCGGCACAGTTCTCCGTGTGGCCTTGGTCTTCTGATGGTCTGGACGGGCTGCCGCCAGAGCCCGGGCCTCGCCTGCCCCTCATGCCTGGGTCCCCACTCATGTGCCCACAGCGGGTCACCGGCCAGCCCAGAGCCAGGGCGGGAGGAACAGTTCCGGCTCTTGTGCGGAGGAGTGGCACAGGGACAGGAGTGCCCGTGAAGACCGTCCACCTGGACTCCATGCGGCCACTCCAGCTCATGTTCCTTCCCACCTGTCCATGTGACAGGCCTTCACTCATGAACCCATGACAATGTCAGCTTCGAGTCAGTATGGCGACCTCAGAGATCCTGGGGAAATTCTCAGGGGCTAGACTTTGTTTCTGGATTTTCCTTCGCAAAGGCAGAGGCCGCCGCGGCTGATCAGGGCGCAGACCTGAGAACCAGAACCAGGCTCTGCCGTGGCCCATTGCAAAGCTGGTATCGCCAAGGTCCTGCTCAGGTGACAAGGCCCAGGTGACAAGGATGGGCCGAGAGCTCCTTGGAAGCTGAGCGGGTTCAGGAGGAGGGGAAGACGGAGTGGCACCGAGGACAGAAAGGGGGTGACCAGCCGCACTGGTCTTTCCACGGACGCACCACGTCAGATGCGTGAGCTGTCGTGCATGCCACTTAAAATCCACGTGGCTGTGTCCGGGGACCTCTCCCTGACACCTCTCATCAGAGGGGTAGTACGGGTGGGTCATTAAGTCAGTCACCAAAGCTAACAGCTGACATCGCCACTAATTGTAATTAAAAATTAGCATAGAAATGTGCTTTTAGGAGATTAAAATTATTGGTGGGTCCTGACCCGTATGCATCCCCCAAAGTGATGGACGGCAAATAAGCCTCACATTAAATAAAGTACATCTAATGGGCTTTTGAGCGAGAAAAGATGCAAATGCATCGATTTTCCTTTTTCCTTGATTTACAAATACATCTTCTGCATAGATAAACGCTGCGCACCAGGCCCGTGGGCGCGGCCGCGTCTTTCAGGCTCTGCAATGGAGTTTCTTCATCAATTTCCAAGCAGGTCGCTGACCCCCAACAGCAGCTGTGTCCATAAGCACTTCTATGCTCTGGAAATTGCATTACATATTAGAGATATTATCCCCATGCAGCAACCTATCAGTTAATGATTAGTTGAGTGGGCAGAATGCATGTCAGGAAGAGGACACAGATTTCACGGAGCAATTACGGCCTTGTGTCCTGTTTGCATTCCCACGCCGCACTTATGCAGCGGGACATCCGGACTGTGGTCGGTCGAGTGATATGAAGACGAATGTGTCACTTGGGGCCCGAGGCAGCCTCGGGCTGTGGGGTTTCTCACCAGGCTCCCTGCAGGGTCCCCAGGCCTCCCAGTCCACGGTGCACAGGGGCAGGGCGGAGGGGGCGGGGTGCCGCCGGAGGACGCAGGCAGCTCCCGGCTCAGGTTTGTTGGCACGATTCAAGGACATGGTGCAGCCTGGTGCCAGCCCACGGCAGGTGCTCAGTTCATCCATCAGGACTCTGGGCAGCCCCTGTGAAGGCTCCCTGCGGAGTGGGGAGAGGGTGGACGTGCCCTTTGGGCCTGCAGCTTGTAGGACAGGGAGGGAAGCGGCTGGGTTAATAAGGCGAAGGGCAAATAAAGAACAGAACAAGGCAAAGCGCTGGAAAGAAAGAAAAAGCAGGGGAGGAGCTCGGCGGGGCAGAGGGGCTAACTTGCATACTATAGTCCCGGAGGGCCTCTCTGAGGAGGTGACTTTTGCAAGAGCAAGTCACGTGACTGGATAGGAGGAGGCAGCCGGGCACAGCGGGGCAGGGCCCCGAGGCTTTGGGGAACAGGCTGTTTCCAGAGGAAGGGACACAAGGCCAGTGGGGCTGGAGGGGGCGACAGGCTCCGGCAGGTCCCAGGGGCCACCAAGTGAGGATGTTGGGTTTCCCTCTTTGTGACATGCAGTCCCTGTGGATGCTGAGCAGGGGGATGGTCTGACCCCTGCCTCTGTGCAGGGAATAAGCCGGCGGCCCCTGCGGGATCCGGCAGCAGATAGCAGCCGCCTGGAGCGGAGAGCTAGGGGAGGGCTGGCTGGGGCAGGCCACTGAGGCCAACCCACGGGCAGGACTGCTCAAGGGAGAGCGGGCTCGAGAGAGCACCAGGCTCTTGGTCTGGCACAGGGGAACGGTGGCATCGGGTGTCAAGGCTGGGGTGCAGACACGTCTGATTCCAGGGCGGGCGCATCCCCGGGGGGCTGACGATGGTGGGCTGCCCCCACGCAAGCCTCACCAGACCCCTCTGCTGGACCTCCTCCTCCTCCCCTCTGGTGCTGTGACCAGGGCCCCGTCTGTCTGAGCCACGTGGGATTGCGCCCGCACCTCTGCCCCCCATCACGTCACAGTCCCCGTCCCTACCCTCTCCTCCTGCCACGGGAGCTTTCTCCAGGAGAGAAGGGAGCTGGCCACGCACGCGCCCGCCTGACTCCCGAGCATCCCCTCGAGCAGGGTCTCTGCTGACCCCCCGTACCCAGCGCCCAGCACGGGCTTTGCTGAAGGAAGCAGGTGTGTGTGGGCAGAACCAGGCCCTGCGGATGGGGGGCTGAGCTCAGGCTGCCGGACCTGCAGGTGGGGGGCCTGTGTCCTCAGGCGTGAAAGAGGAGGTGCCGGCCGCCCCCAGGCTCCCAAGTCTGTGGGTTTGGGAGTCAGGGAGCGAGCCGTGGAGTGCCTCAGGATCATTTTTTAAAGGAGCAGCTGGAGCGTGCCCCGGGCATCAGGCTCCACTGGCCCACTTTCCACGTGGCACGCACCTGTGGTTTCCACCCAGCGGGGACCTGGTTGGCTCAGAGCCTGAGCTCCCGGAGATTAATGGATAACGCAATCATATTCCCGAGAATTGGGTCCTGAAGTCAAAGAAAGGGATGGGGCCGGGTCACCTGAGATTGCTTTGTGCAGACCGTCTTATTAACCCGTCTGAGACCTCAGACATTTCCTCCCCGGAGGCTCCCAGTGTGAGCGGCTGGCCGCTGGACCCGCGGGGTTGGCAGAGGCTGGAGGCCGGGCCCGCGCAGAACAAAGAGCCTCCTTCCCACTCGCTCCAGCCCCGACTGTTCACGCGCTCTTCTGTGGCCGTTGAAAGAATACCGACTGTGGTTTTCTGGTGTCGGAGTGAATTATTTAACGTGGAGTGAAAACCTGCCCTCCAAGTGTCTTTAAGAACACAGAGGAATTTGAAGGCAGATTTGTTTCCCTTAATGTCTGTCTTTGTTTTTCTGGAGCTGCCGTGGGAGAGCCGAGTCTCTGCTCCACACGGCTAAAGGCAGGGGCCGGCGGGGATGCGCCTCTCCCTCATCCTGCTCCTCCCAGCTGGCCCCGCACCTGCTGTCCAGCCCTGTCTTCAGTCTCTCTGTCCCTGTCACCCACACGTCCTCGGCCACCCCAGCCTCCCCTGCATCCTCAAGTTGGGAGGAGGACCCTGGCTGTGGCCGAACCCCAGAATCTCCAGCAAACCCCCGATGGGGAGCACCGCCTGCTGAGAGCTGGGGGCACAGCCAGGCAACCCCCTCACTGGGAGTGTTCTGTCACAGGGGAGCCGGCGAGGGCGTGGGGCGAGGAGTCGGGTCCCAGGCCCTCGCGAGCAGGTGACCGCCACGCTCACAGCGGTGAAAGGTGGGAGCCTGATGGTCTGCCACCGAAACCAGGGCGGGGGGAATTGCCTGGTGGTGATGGTGTCGGCTCAGGTGAGTGTCCTGGGGGAAAGTGAGCCCCATGGAGCCAGCACGCAGACCCAATGCCTTCTGCCACGAGTCAAGGTGTGGGTCCCCTGGCCCCGGAGACACTGGGAGTCGCGTTCCAGGAGAGAGAACAAAGGGCAGAGCAGGGTGCAGAGGCCGGTGCCTTCCGCGGCGCCCACGGTGCAGCCAGGCCTGCTGGGAGACACCAAGTCCTGGGGCGGCCCTCCTCCTACCCATCAGGGCCTGCACTGCCCGCTCCTCCTCGGGCTGGAGCCACAGGACAGCCTGACCCGGGCACCCGGGCCGTGGTGGAGGGCGTGATCTCAGTGCTCCTGTGAGAGGGTGCCGTGGGACGCTCGCGGGAGGCTGGAGCTGATGACTGGTAGAGGCGGGGCTGCCCCAAGACGCTGCCCCAGGATGCCCTGGATAAACCCACATCCCAACTCAGGAATGGCTATGTTCACCACGTCAGAGAGTGGCTGGGGCCGGGCCTCCACCAGGCGGGGCGATCGGGGGCCAACTGGGGTTGCGGTAAGACCCTCCACACGCTCACCCACGCTTGTTGTTGGCTGGGTTTCCTGGTATCAGCCATCCCGGTGGGTGCGAGGTGCACATGTCCCGCCTGTGCCCCATTTGTGCCCCAGCGTGGAAGCCGGAGTCCCCGGCCGGCCGACGGTGGGGCCGGCAGGCGTCACGGGCAACCCCACCTGCAGACGAGGTGAACGCGGGGCAAGGCATGTGCCCCCCGGCATGTGGCTCAAAGCGCAATTTCAACAAAATGGGATCCATTTGTTGGAAAAGTTTCCTTCATCCTCATCTCTTTGACATGGACCCCTTCTCAGTTCCCTAAATTAGAAGAAAATTGAAGAATAAAATCAATGCAGGACGCGGCTTCGTCATCCACGGGGTGCCATCTAGGTGTGGGCAGAAGCTGCGTCCGCCGTATTAGGAGACGCATGGGACACACAGCTTTTTCCTTTTTCTAAGTATCGGTCAAAATGCAAAACCCAGTCATGTGCTTTCTATCTGCTGCTGTTAGTGGTTGTGACTGGACCTGGAGGACGTGTGAGCGCCAGAGCCCAGCGGCACCCGGATGGAGGGAGAGCAGTTTACACACGTGTTTATTCATGTTCCGACAGGGGTCGTGGTGGGACTCTCGGAGCCCTGGAAGCATAAACCATACCGTGCCGGGGCTACAACTTGGGGGAGGCCTCGCCGCACGCGACAGCAGGGTGAACGTCAGTGCTTCCTCAACAACCTCAGCGGAAAAGCGAGGATTTACCAATTTCTTCAAAATCTGCATGATGCCCGGTATCCGTGGCTGTGTATTCAGGTTCTGTTGCAAAAATTTTAAGTAACGATGTAACGGTTTTGTTTTAATTCCTGAAATGCAACAAAAATCACGTCTTTGCAACCATTTTAGAGTTACGATTGAGATGTTAGATGTCACTGTTTTTAAGCGTTCTGATGCAAAGAAAAATATATAAAATGCATATAATTCATCAAACAAAACGTGCCTCTGAATTAAACTTCATCCAACGAGCACCAACATAACAAACACCAGGTCACACAGGACACGGCCGCGCTAAAACCTTCCCACGCTCCTCGACCACCACGGACCACAGACTGTCCTGACAGTGACTGGACTGACTCTGTAGGGTCGTGCACACGGACCACGAGAGACCAGCGCCGGGCGCCATCACACCTCACGCACGATCGTGCCATGTGTGCGGGTGGGTGTCAGGCAGACGGGCATGGGAGTGAGATTCACTGCATACGGAGAAGCAAATGGATGGGGAGGACGGCACCACACAGCATGTTCAATTCCTTCGTTGTGCAACGTGTGTGGTTTGGGAAAATTTCTCCACCCCAGATCACGAAGCTCTTCTTCCCGATTACCTTTGGCACATTTGTCATCCTATTATCTGTGTGGTTCCAGCCTGCATGTGATTATCCTGCTCCAGTCTCACTCACGTTCCCTTAATTACTGGACTTTCAGATACTGTGAGTCTTGATGGCCGATGGAGGGGTCTGGCCACCTGCATGTCTTTTTTTAGATTTGCTATTATAGTTTCAATATCTTTGTACATTTTATATTTTTAAGAAAATCTTTTTTAACTGTAGTACCTAAAAATATAATTGACTGGGGCACCCGGGTGGCTCAGTCGGTTGGGCGTCCCAACTCTTGATTTCAGGTCTTGTCCTGATCTTGGGGTCGTGGGACTGAGTCCCAGTCTGACTCTGTGCTCAGGGGAGAGTCTGCTTGGGATTCCCTCTCTCTGCCTCTGCCCCAACCCCTGCTCACTCTTTCTATCTCTCAAATAAATAAATACATCTTCAAAAATATATATAATTGACTTAATTTGTATTGACTTTGTATGTAAGCCTTACTAAACTGACATATTAATTCTAAAAGGATGTAAGTGGGCGCCTGGGTGGCTCAGTTGGTTAAGCGACTGCCTTCGGCTCAGGTCATGATCCTGGAGTCCCGGGATCGAGTCCCGCATCGGGCTCCCTGCTCGGCAGGGAGTCTGCTTCTCCCTCTGACCCTCCCCCCTCTCATGTGCTCTCTCTCATTCTCTCTCTCTCAAATAAATAAATAAATAAATAAAAAATCTTTAAAAGGATGTAAGTGTTATTACTTGTTTCCATGTACACAATCGTATCATCTTTAATAGAGTTTTATTTCTTCCTTTTCAGGCCTTACAGATTTTATTTATTGTTCTTGTCTTTATGCTCTGGCTCGTTCCTATAGCACCGCTGACTACAAGTGGTGAAGGCTTGAGTTTCCCTGTTTGTCTCCGATTTCAAAGAGAAACCTTTGGAATGTTCTCCGTCATCTGGCGTGTTTGGTCTGGGTTTTTGTTGTGGTTGAGAGACCATTTGTCAGCTGAGCGAAGTTTTCTTTCCCTGTGTTCGCCATGATTTAAAAAAATTCACAACTCTTGAGATAAATCTGACTGTTGTCTTCTGAGTACATTGTACATTTCCTTGATGGATTGATAGAATTGTTGTATCTGCTGGTGACTGAAGCCCACATCACCGTGAACCACGTGTCTTCGGCGCTGAGTTGGGCATCTTCTTCATCAGGTGCTCCTGGTGCTGCACCAACATCATCTTGCTCAGTGTTTCACATGATTTACTGTTCTCCGTCTTTTTCCCTTTAAACTTCCTATGTCCTTTTATTTTACATGTATCTTTTAAAACATGCTATATATGAGTGTTGCTATTTTATCCAGTTAGAGCATTAATGGCCTTTTAAGTGAAGCATTTGATTCTTCTTCATTCGACAGAATTAGTGATACATTCGGGATTAATTACAAGGTCGCGTGAGTGTCTGTCTGCTCTATGTTCCCTTTCATTCATTTCTGGCTCTATTTTGCGCTGATAATTATCATTATTATACTTTCCCCCTCTGGCTGAAAGTTATACAGTTGTTTGCTATATTTTGTCATTTGTCAGACGTGCTAGAATTCCCGCATGCATTTTGGACCCAGAATTGTCTGATAGCCGCTGGTGTTCTCACCATCTTCCCTAATAAAGGAAGTGCCTGAAAACACTTATCCCATTTGTCCCCTCATCTTCTATGCCTGTATTGTCACGTATCCAAATTCTCTATCTCAAATGTCTCAAAATTAGCATCTTATACAATCTGCGTTTGGATTTCCTGTGATGTTCACACTTGCATGGTTCCTCATTCTCTCCTCCACCCACCTGCTCCCTCCTTCCTGAATCAGGTCCTCTCCGCAAACCTGCTGCATAACAAAGCCACAGACTGGGGTTTGCTGAAGTGGATCTCCCTGGGGTTTTAGCTGGTTCATTTTTTTGTTTTCTTCTTGGGTCTGGATATGATTTTATTTCACGTTTATTCTTAAAGGATATTTCTACTGGAGGCAGAATCCTGTTTTGATGTATGCTCTGTTGGCACTCTCTGATCTCACTGTGCTGTTGTGTCAACAGCTCTGCTGGAACCTTTAAATAGGACTTCCTTCAGCCTTTTTAAAGGTAAACGGTCATGTTTCTCTATTATTAAGATTTTCTCAGTGCTTTAGGTTTTCAGTAGTTTTCCTTTTATGCATCTAGGAGCATATTTCATTTTGTTTATTCTGCTTGGGGTTTGTTGGGCTTCTTAAATCTGTGGATTAATGTCTTTGTCAATTTTGGAGGAAAATTCCTTATCATTTTCCCTTTTTAAAAAAATTAATAAACTTTATTGTTTAGGTCAGTTTTAGGTTAACAGCAAAGTTGAGAAGAAAGTATAAAGATTTCCCATATATCCCCCTCCCCATAGGCACAGCCTCACCACTATCAACATCCCTCACCAGAGTGGGAAATTTGTCGTAATCGATGAACCTACAGTGACATGTCATCATCATTCTGTGTCCATAGTTTACACTGAGGTTCACTCTTGGTGTTATAAATTCAATGAATTTGGACAAATGTATAGTGACATGAATCCACCATTATAGTATCATGCAGAGTAGTTTCACTGCCTTAAAAATCTTCTATGCTCCCCCTGTTCATCCTTACCCATGACCCCTGCCACCACGCTCCTTTTACTGTTGTCACGGTTCTGCCTTTTCCAGATGTCATAGGGCTGGAATCATATACCATGTGGCCTTTTCTGTTGGCTTCTTCCACTTAATGATGTGCATTTAAGGTTCCTCTATGTCTTTCCATGGTTCGATAGCTCATTTCTTTTTTTTTTTTTATTTTTTATTCTTATGTTAATCCCCATACATTACATCATTAGTTTTAGATGAAGTGTTCCATGATTCATTGTTTGTGCATAACACCCAGTGCTCCATGCAGAATGTTCCCTCCTCAATACCCACCACCAGGCTAACCCGTCCTCCCACCCCTCTCCCCTCTAGAACCCTCAGTTTGTTTTTCAGAGTCCATCGTCTCTCATGGTTCGTCTACCCCTCCAATTTCTCCCACTTCATTCTTCCCCTCCTGCTACCTTCTTCTTCTTCTTTTTTTTTCTTCACATATATGGCATTATTTGTTTCAGAGGTACAGATCTGAGATTCAACAGTCTTGCACAATTCACAGCGCTTACCAGGATAGCTCATTTCTTTTTAACACTGAATAATATTCCACCGTCTGGATGGACTGCAGTCTATTTATCTGTTCACCTACTGAAGGGCACCTTAGTTGTTTCCAAGTTTTGGCAATTATGAGTAAAGCTATTATAAACATCCATGTGTAGGTTCTCATTCGGGCATGTTTTCAACACTTTTTGGTAAATTCCAAGGAGTGCGATTGCTGGGTCATATGGTCAGAGTATGTTTAATTTTGTAAGACGAAGCAGCTGCATCATTCTGCATTCCCATCAGCCATGAATGAGAGCTCTGTTTGCTCCACAACCTCACCAGCATGTGCTCCTGTCAGAGTTCTGGATTTTGGCTGTTTCTGATAGGATCTGTATCTGGGCTGTCGGTTCTGCTCCATTGATCTACTTGCCTACTCTTTCACTAGCACGAGATTGTCTTATTTACTGAAGATTATAATGGATCTTGAAATCAAGTAGGGCCAGTTCTCCAACTTTGTTCTTCAATATTGAGTTTGCTATTCTGGGTCTTTTGCCTCTCATTCTAAACTTTGGTATCAGTTTGTCCATATCCACAAAGTAACTTGCTCAGATTTTTATTGAGATTATGTTGAATGTATAGATCAAATTAGAAAGAACTGACGTCTTGACAACACTGAGTCTTCCTATCTAAATACATGGACTGTCTCTCCATTTCTTCAGTTCTTAAATAGCTTTCATCAGAGTGTTGTAGTTTTCCTCATACGGAGTTTTTGTGCACATGTTGTCAGGTCTATACTTATGCACTTCAATTATGTGGGTGTTAATGTAAATGGTGTGGTTTTAAATGTCAAATTCCCCTGTTCATTGCTTGTATATAGGAAACTGGTTGACTTTTGCATATTAACTTTGTATCTGCAAACTTACATAGTCACTTATGAGTTCTAGGAGTTTTGCTGTTATTTCTTTTAAATTTTCCACCTAGATTATCGTGTTGTTTGTGAACAAAGGCACTTTAATTTCTTCTTTCTCAGTGTGTATACCATTTATTTCCTTTCCTTTTCTTATAGTTTTAAAGTAGTTTATTAAATATTTATTATAAGAAAGAAAGACTAGCTAATGGCAATTTTCAGTAAATGCCTTAATAAGACCATTGCACCACAAAGATACAGACAATATAAAACCTGTGTTATGGTGGTTTGGGTTCTAAACAGCTAGGCGTAATGTCCCCATCACACTCTTCAATAATGAGAATGTTGACAATTCTAAAATATGGCAGCCTATTTCAGACATGTCCATGTACTAGCTCTTTTCTCATCCCCTGTACAGCTAGCAATAAATGAATACCCTGGACAGTGTTAGGTGAAGTACAATACTAGCTAAGACTCCCGTCCTTGCTTTGTTCCTGATCTTAGCGGAAAGCTTTGAGTTTCTCACTGTTAAGTCTAATGATAGCTCTATGGTTTTTATAGAGGTTCTTTATCAAGTTCAGAAAGTTCCCTATTCCTAGTTTGCTGAGTTTTTGTCATGAGTGAGTGTTGGATTTTGTCAAAGGTATTTTTCGCTATCTTGATATGATCATGTGATCTTTATTCTTTAGCCTCTTGAAGTGGTGGATTACAGTAAGTGATTCTCAGCCTTTCATACCTGGGACAAATCCTACTTGGTTATGATGTATAATTTTTTTTCATATATTGATGGATTTGATTTTTTTATTATTTCACTGAGGAATTTTGCCTTTGTGTTCCTAAGAGATATTGGTCTGTAGTTTTCTTTTCTTTTAATGTCTTAGTCTGGTTTGGGTATTAGAGTAATTCTGATTTTACAGAATGAGTTAGGAAGTATCTCCTTCTGCTTCCACCTTCTGAAAGAAATTAGAGAATTAGTATAATATCTTACTTAAATGTGTGGTGGAATTCATCTGGACCCGATGCTTTCTGTTTTGGAAGGTTATTAATTGTTGATCCAATTCCATTAATAGATACAGGCTTGTTCAGATTGTTTATCAAATTTGTGGGCATAAAGTTGTTCATAGTATTCCTTTGATATTCTTTTAATGTCCATAGATCTGTAGTGATGTCTCCTCTTTCATTTCTGTTATTCATAATTAGTGTCCTTTATCCTTTCTTCTTAGCCTGGCTAAAGGCTTATCAGATTTATTGATCTTTTCAAAGAGCCACATTTGGTTTTTGTTGGTTTTCTCTTTTGATTTCCTGTTTTCAATCTTATTAATTTCTACTCCAGTATTTATTATTTCTTTTCTTCTGCTTACTTTGGATTTAATTTTCTCCTCTTTTTCTATATTCCTAAGGTGGAAGCTTAGATTATTGATCTTAGATCTCTCTTCTTTTCTAATATATTCATTCAATGCTACAAATTTCCCTCCCTAAGCACGGCTTTCACTACACCCCCAATTTTAAAAAGCTGTGTTTTTATTTCATTTAATTAAAAATAATTTAAAATTTCTCATGAGATTTCTTCTTTAAACCATGTGTTGTTTAGAAGTATGTTGTTTAATCTCCAAGTGTTTTGAGACTTTCCAGCTATCCTTCTGTTATTAATTTCTAGATTTATTTCATTTTGGCCTAAGAACAAATATTTTATGATTCCTATTCTTTTAAATTTGCTAAGCTGTGTTTTACGGTCTATCTTGTGCATATTCCATGTGGACTTGAGAAGAATATGTATTCTGCATTTGTTGGATGAAGTAGCCTGCAGACGTCAATTATACCCAGTTGACTGATGGTGTTGTTGAGTTCTACTGTGTCCTGATTTTCTGCCTGCTGGATCCATCCATTACTGGTAGAGGGTGTTAAAGTCTCCAGCTGTGATAGTAAATTTTTCTGTGCAGTTCTATCAGTTTTTGCCTCATATATTTTGATGCCCTGTTGTTAGGCACATACACATTAAAGATTCTTATGTCTTATTGGAATGTTAACCTCTTTATCACTATGTAATGTTCTTTTTATTCTTGATAGTGTCCTTGCTGTAAAGTCCACCCTGTCTGAATTAATACAGCCACTCCTGCTTTCCTTTGTTTAGTGTTAACATGGCATTTCTTTCTCCATCTCTTTACTTTTAATCTATATGTCTTTTTATTATTTTATTTTACTTTATTTTATTTTAGTAAGCTCCATGCCCAGTGTGGAGTCCAACATGGGGCTTGAACTCACAAACCTGAGATCAAGACCTGAGCTAAAATCAAGAGTCAGACACTTAACTGACTGAGCCACCCAGGTGCCCTTATATGCATCTTTTTATTAAAAGTGGGTTTCTTGAGGATCTTAACTGTAGAAAGCAAACTGATTATTCCCAGAGGGGAGGTGGTAGGGGGATAGGTGAAATAGGGGATGGGGATTAGGGAGTGCACTTGCCATGATGAGCACTGGGTGGTGTATGGAAGTGTTAAATCACTATATTGTACAGCTGAAATTAATATAACACTGTATGTTAGCTAACAGGAACTAAAATAAAAACTTAATTTAAAAAGTGGGTTTCTTGTACACAGCATATAGCTGAATCTTGTTTTGATCCACTCTACAGTCTCTGCCTTGTACTTGGCATATTTCGATCATTGATGTTTAAAGTGATTATTGATACAGTTGAATTAACGTCTACCACATTCATTACTGTTTCTGATTTGTGGCCCTTGTTCTCTGCTCCTATTTTTGTCTTCCACTCTTCTTCTGCCTTCCGTGGTTTTAACTGAGTATTTTATATGCTTTAACTTCCTTGCCTTTCTTAGTATATGTTCTATTTGGCCTTTGGATTTCAGCCATCCTGACAGATGTGTAGTACTATATCATAGTTCTAATTTCCATTTCCCTAACGGCTAATGAAATGGAGAGATTTTTCAGGTGCTGATTCTCCATCTTGACATCATCTTTGTTGAAATGTCTTTTGCCCATTTTCTAAATGCATTGCTTCATTATTATTTACTGTTGAGTTTTGAGAGTTCTTTATATATTCTAGCTACTAATTCTGAGTCAGATATGTTGTTTGCAAATATTTTCTCTCAGTGTTTAGCTTGATTTTCAATCCTCTTAACCTTCATAGAACAGAATTTTACATTTTGGTGAGGCCCACTGTACCAGTCTTTCCTTTGATGGCTCGTGCTCTGGTGCCAAGTCCAAGGGCTCTTTGCTTGGCCCTAGAGCTGAGATTGTCTGCTAGGTTCTAGTATATTTTAAATAACAAAGCAAGGCTAAATCAAGTTACAAGATGTTTAATGTTGATATTAAATATAAAGCTAATGCCAAAATATCTTCCAGAATAGTAAAATCCCACTGTTATTGTGCTATTGATAGGGTGGACTGTAGTGGATGCGCCTCCAAGATTCAGGCAAGAGACCTTCTTCCATCCCATTAGGTGACTGGGGAGCAATGCTCAGCCTCCTTTGGAGATAAGATCAAAATTCAGGGTGAGCTCTGCCCCTTAAACACACTGCCGGACTGGGAACTAGTGGGTGGCCTGGACACTCTACCAAGAACCTCGCAGGCTTTGATGAGCTGTGGGACCCTGGACAAGCCCATCCCCATTACACATCTTCAAGGTACCATGAAGTGAAGACTACAGGAAGACTTTTGAGAACCTGAACATGTTAATCCATGCTTACGTGTAGGACACCCTAGGTCTGTGTCTAGTGTGGGCTGATCCTGACAGCATTGTCTCAGTGAATCCTGACATCCCTGTGAGGTGGGACCACCATGTGCCCACTCATAGATGCGGGATCTGGGTACAGCGACGGGGAGGCAAGGAGGGAGGCAGCTGAGATTCAAAGCCAGCTCTGACGTAGGCTCCTTGCCCCGACCTGAAGAGTGCACTCACCAACCTGCAGCAAATATGTGCAGTCCCCTGAACCAGGAGCAGGGTGGGCACTCACCTGGGACTCAGGTCGAAGTGGGCAGCGCGTGTCCTCTCTGTGCCCCCAGGGAAGCGGGTGTTCCTGCATTGTTGCTACCCCAAGCCTGCTCAGAGCCCGGGTTAGTGATGTGCATGCCATGGTTTCTGGGGAGGCGTCCTCTCTCCTCTCTGCTCTCTTGGGGTCCCCACATCCTTCATGCCCTGTGGGCAGGTGGCGTCAGTGTCTCTGCCACTGGCCACTCACAGCCTCGGTCCACGGGAGCCCTGTGTGTTCAGGACAGGATCCTGGGATCTGCGGGCCCACCATCAGCCCTGCAGCCCGTGTTGCTAATTCCTTAATAAGAGTGCGTTTATGAAATCTGACAACATCAGGGGAGATTTTTAAACACTGTACATTAGGACTTTCACGGGGAATCATTAATGACAGGTGGGCCCAGCAAAACAGAGCTTTCATCTAATACCAGTTTTGGGAAAGTCAATTGCAGGGTTATTTCTGCAGATTAAATTAACTCTATTTGGAGGTCACCTCCTGTAGCTAGATTGAGAAAGACAGATACACAACAGCAAAAGCTCTCAATGAGATATTAATTCCACTCCACAAACAAGGATATTATGCCCCCCAATACTTTAAAGAAAAGATTTTTCTTTTTCAACCCCTTTCCTTTTGGACAAAACATATCAACCAATTATCAGGAATGTGCACATCCATTCGAAAAACTTCTCATCGGGATTGTTCAGACGTGACTGCCTTTGATCCAGCCCCGTTTGCTCATGGGGCATCCAGGATGGTGTGGGCAGCGAGGACGCAGGAGGGTGGCAGTCATGCTGGGGGGCCAGCTGGAGCCTGGGCAAGGACAGGAGTCCCTCCCAGGATGGTCCCTTTGGCAGAGGCCACTGGTCCCCAAACTTGGCGGGGCACAGAGTGCCCAGAGAAACTTGTAACTTGGGATCCCTACATGGGCTTCCAGGAAACCCGTGGCTTGGACACCTCCTCCATGCTGGCTCCCTTGCTTTGAGTTTTATTTATTTTTTCTTTCCTTGTTTCTTGCTTTCAGTAAATGGGAACTTGATGGGTTTGAGCATGAGGGTTTGGGGTGATGTCAGGCTTTCCCTGTGGCAGGAGTGGAAGCTGGAGGTGGACTGAGCTGGAAGGGCTGGACTGGCCCAGGTCTCAGCCTGAAAGGTGCTTGCACTGCACGCCTGGTTTCCCATTTGTCCTGCAGCGTAGCTCTCCTGCCTCCGCTCGCCTGGGGATACCAGCCCTGCCCTGGGGCGTCGGCTCCCTATCAGCCAAACAGGGCTTTGCCTACGGGGCTTTGTCCATCTCTGTGTGCCCCAGCCGCCTTCCCCCTGGACCTGTCCTCACATGGCCACTCACCTCTTCTTGCCAGCAAGCTCCAGAGTCCCAGAGCCTTGCCGCCCACTCCCCAAGTGCCTGTGGTGGCCAGAACACCATGCTCTGTGAGAAGAGCCGTGATGCCCAGCGGAGAGCAGCCCGGCACCGGCCAGCCAGGCAGTCTGCTCATACCCACTGCTTCAGCTCTGCAGCAAGCCCTGCCTCACTCACAAAGACAGACGGCCTGGAGGAGGGACCCTGCTCCCCAGCCTGGCACAGACAGGGCTCCCCAACGTCCCCATCAGCCTGGTGACCGTCACCGGGCCCAGGCCCAGCACCTTCTCCACTCGCCTCCCTGCTGCCCCCTGAACCCCGCCTTCCTGAGGGTTCCCGCCCCTTCCTAGGACCAGGCACGTCACACCGTGGCCGGGGTGTGACACTGGGTGGATCCACTGAACTGAGGAATGTCCCGCCCTCAGCCCTGCTGACCTCTCTTCTGCCCCACACCTCAAGTGCCCCTTGGTGTGACGGGCTCGCCTGGTCATGCTTCTCCCTTCGGACCACCTCCCTCGCAGGCACCCCTGGCTGACTGTGAACCGGGGCAGCCCCCGGGCCCCCGACCCTGCTCCCATCACCTGTGTCCATCTGGGAGGGCCGCCCTTGCCCAGCGCTCCCCGGCCTATGGCACACTTGTCCCCTTGGGCCGCCTCTGCCTTCAAGTTTTTGTGACCGCACGCAGGCAGGCTGCCAACCTCATCTGTGTGAAGACACGCCCCGATCAGTGATTCTGCGTTCAGCTCCTGGGGTGTGTGGTCGCCTAAGTGGAGGCCCCCGAAAGTTATGTTCATGTCCCGACCTGAGCCTGTGACATGACCTTATTTAGAAAAAGAGTCTTTTGCAAATGCAGTGAAGTTAAGGGTCTCAGGATGGGATCATCTTGGATTGGGGGGGGGCCCTAAATCAATGCCAAGTGTCCTTACGGGAGACAGAGAGGAAAAGACTCGGAGAGAAGAGGAGGCAGAGAGTGGAGGGACATGGCCGCAGGGCAAGCCCCATCTGGAACCACCAGAGGCCCGAAGAGGCGGCCAGGATGCCCCCAGACCCACCAAGGAACAGGGCCCTGCTGACACGGTGATTTCTGGCTCCTGGCCTTCAGAACTTGCGGGAGGGCCTGCGTCTGTGGTTGTCAGGCCCTTGTTTGTGGTCATTTGTTAGAGCGGCCCCAGGGCCACACCAAACTGCAGATTCCTGGATCCCTGCAGCCGGCCGCAGGGCTGAGGCCCAGGAGTCAGCATCTCTGCCACGGCATCACGCACTCCTGCCCTCTGAGAACCGCGTGCAGGCCTGAGCGGTCCGCCATGCCCGGGGGCTGCTCCCCACCGGGGATCCTCCTCACTTCCGCACACCGGCCTCTTGCTGAGCTTCTCGGCAGGCCTCCCAGCGAGGGTCTGTCCCGGGCCTGTGTCCCCTGTAGGGGACAGGGCAGCCTGCCTGCTCTGTTGGCCGAGACCCTGGAAAGCGATGCTTGGTCCGGTTCTGCTGCCCGGTCTGCGGCCTCTGGGGTGGCTGCGCTCAGACCCCAGCCTGGGTCGTGGGGGTGGTGGGGGTCGGCATCCAAGACACGCTGCTGGGCTGTTTGTTAAACCCGCATTGTTTCCTTCCTCTGCCCCATCCCCTCTTCCCCCGTCCGGGGTGTCCTGCCTCCCACCCGCAGCTCATTCTGGAAGCATCTCCGGGAGGCCTGCGCGGAGGGCTGTGAACAGTGATTAACAGACCCGTCCTGGGCGTGCAGCGCTGCCCCTGCTGGGAAGGGAACTCATTTAGGGCAATTCTAAGCAGAGACTAATGGCTTTGGATGAGCTCCGAGGTAGTTGATACCAGCATAAGAATAAACATCAGAAGAGGGGCACTGGGGCCTTGTGTGGGCTTAGGGGTGCTACCCCGGCCCCGAGGGCCTTCCTGTTGGGGCGCTGGCTCCCCCCAACACGGCGTCTCTGGCTGAGGGGCCTCCATCGCCACAACCTGTTTCCCTTCTCATTAACCCTCTCGGGGGGCAGGGTCTAACGAATGAGGCTGCGGGGGGTGCTCCGGGCTCCTGGGCAGCTGGAGGGCTGGGCGGGGATGCCCTGGTTCTTCCAGGGATGCCGAAAGGAGGGCTGCTCGGCAAGACCCCGTGGGCTGTCCTGAGCCCCGAGTGGCGGTCGACAGCTCAGACCGGGTGCTCCCCCCAGTGCTTGGCTCCTACTATGTGCATGCTGGGCGAGCGGAGGTGCAGAGGGTTGCATACGACCAAGCCTTGCTCCGTTTCTCACCGTTCTTCTCTAGTTTCCTCTCCCCTGCGAACCCCTAGGGCAGGGCCCTGGAGAGCGTGGGCTGCAGCCTGGCTCTGTCCCTGGCCACGCTGGTCTGATACAGGGCGCCCCACTCAGGTGGGACTGGGGGGCAGCGGGTCGTGGTCTGCGTGGGCTTGCAGCATGCACAGGCCCCAGAGCTGTGGGGCGGCCCCCTGTCCACCCGGGGGCCTGAGGTCGGATGCCTTGGACACTGTTGGCTGCATTGGGCATCGGGGTTCCCACAAAAGGCCTAAGCTGAGGACAGAATTAGCCAGTTTGCCAGCAGGGGGGATGGGAGCAGAGTGAGGGTCCCGCCATCGGGAAGCAGTGGGGTCGGAGGGGGTGCTGCAGATGCCCCTCCCCTGGCCAGTGGGGCAGTCGGAGCCCAGGCAGGGGCAGGGATACGGGGATAGCTCCTCGCTGTCAGTTCTCGTGAATTAACGTCTCAGAGCGAAGATCCCCCATGGCTGTGGCCCCTGGGAGTCCATCACTGGAATCCAGTGGCCCAAGGAAACAGACGGCAGCTGGGGCCGGGCTCCCACCCAAACCGAGAGGATCCAAGGACCTGCGGTCACTCCGTGAGGGGTGTGGGGTCAACACAGCCAAGAGACATGGTCTCTCCCTGAGAGTAGAGAAGGAGCCTCTGAGATCTCTGTCTCTGTCTCTGCGCATGCTCACTAATTAAAATCAGCGTGTGTTCTAGACTGGACTGCCGCCTCCGGGATTCTGCGCACCAGCTGCGTCTGCTCACGGATGGGCTCCCTGCAACTCAGCCCCCCCACGGGCAGGCCCGGCTTCCCTGCGACCCTGTGCTCCCAGGCCTGAGGCCAGGGTAAGGACGGGAACCCATGATAATCTCCATTTCCCTGCTGCACAGAAGGGCATTAAGAACATGGTCTGTGCATCCCACCTGGGGGGCGCAGTCAAGGTGCCCCAGGCTCAGGCTCTCACCTGTATGCAGGGAGGCGTGGTTCCCTCCAAGCAGGGGGACCCGGCCGAGCTCTGAGGGCACCGACCTGGGGAGGAGGGCCTCCGTCTCCTACTTTAATTACTTCAGTCCCTCACGGTTTATAGAGTGCGTCCACACTGTTTCTCCAAGGTCATGGCACCACCGATTGGACGTGGCAGGAGTCCTCTGCCCATTGTGCGGATGAGCCTGCATATCAGAAAGCGAGGAGACCGGACCAGGGCTCACAGGTGATGACCAGCGCCTTGCTGCGGGGACCCAGCGGCTGGGTTTCTCAGATATGCGAATCCAGCCATGGCTGACTTCCCTCCAGGCTGCGTCTCCCCGAGCCTGCACCTGCCTCGGGGGCCAGTGGCTGGCGGAACACACGCGCTCTGTCCCCGCTCCTCCCCGCGGACCACACCGCCGATTGTCGTAAAGCTGCCCAGAGCTGAAAATGTCCTGCACCAGGGGAAGCCCAGACTGGTGCCTCCAGGTTCTAGGGGCCAGTTTAGCAAGTCCTACTGAAAAAAGTCTTTAAATGGACATAATGGGACCTAGAAATTTCATTTCTAGGATTTTGTCCTAAAATATATATAAATCTAGATGCAAAGGATTTGCTCCGTAGATGTTCATGTTTGTCTTACTTGCAATAGTAAAACGTGAAGCCAACGTGTCCAGGGGTTGACGACCAGCCTTGAGGATTCAGAGGCATCAATGGGATTAAACCCCTATTAGGGAGCATTCTCCTAACTGACAGGGGATGCTAATAAAAATGGATGAATGTATCAGGGTGTAACGGTATAATCCCATCTGGAATGGAGGGAGGGGAGGGAGAGGGGTGATGCATCCCCAGAGCGCAACAGTTTTCAGCAAAAAGACAAAGGAAGCATGGGCGCCGTCTACAATGTGGATGAGCCCCAGAACAGGGTGCAGGTGAACGAAGCCCGTTACCGATGTCCACATATGGTATCGTCCCCTTTCTATGAAGTCCGTAGTCACAGAATAATCCTTAAAGACAGATGCGGGTTTCCAGGGCAGGGGGTGGGGAGGTGGTGCATGGCTGTGGGGTTTCCTTCAGGGGACGGGCATGTTTGGGAACAGGTAGAGGTGAGGGGGGGCAGCCTGTGGCTGCAGTAAAGACCACTGCATTGTGCACTTGAGAACGGCCCCGTTGCCTGCTGCTGTGTGGCGTGTCTCCCCTGGACTGGGGGCCCTCGGTCCTCAGCCTACACACCCCGGAGGCCAGTGGTGGCCTGATGGAGTGTGACCCGGGGTCACGGACTTGCCCGTGGCCGCGCCAGCTTTTGGTCACACGAGGTCTTCAGGAAGACCATACTCCTGAGGGGGAGCCCAGGGACCCTGTGGAAATGGGGAAGACAAGGTCCAGGGTGAGGAAGGCTCCCCCGACCAGGAGAGGCTCATCCTCATGGGGAAGCAGCAGGACGGGGGTGCACCAGTTCTGATCACAGCGTCCAGAGGGACCCGCACCTGCTCTTGAGACTGAGGGGCGGCTGGTAATTCCTCCGTCCTGCGTTCGCAGCGCCCACTGACTGCTCTGCCCCGCGCCCGGACCATCTGCCCTGGTTTAGGTTTAGAAAATGTGAATAACGTTTTGTTGTGCAGGAACAACAGGAACAACTGATTGACCTCTGCTGGCCTTTCCAGGACTGTGTTGGCCGCACTGGTCCTCGTCCCCCAGACTCGGCTGACCTCCTGTCGGCCCATCGCTTGCCTGCCCAGCCTGGTCCTCTCAGCATGGTGTCTGGACCGCAGTCTGGGGTTGCTGCAACCCGCATGGTGTGGGGGCCCAGACCGCTCCAGCGGGTCCCAGCCCCACGACCGAGCATCTCAGCACCGTGGGGCAAAGAAGGAGCTCTCCTGTCCACCCACAGGGCCTCACAGCCATCGGCCGCTGGGAACAGCCCCATGGCACGGGGAAGAGAGAAGGGCAGTCATTGGCCGCAGGTCGTGGAGGTAGGGCGTGGCAGGCTGAAGGCCGGCTCGTTCCTGAAGCTTCCTGCCTGGGAGCCCGTGGTGCATTCTCCGGTGGCCTCAGCCGTCCACGTGTCTGTCCAGCCAGGCACAGGCACACGCTTGCTGGGGAGACGGGGCCACGCATCAGGTTCGAGGGGTGGGGCTGCCGTGGAGGGGGTGAGGCCAGGCCACGCTCAGGGGAGGGCTTCCTGACCAGGGTCTCCTTCTGGGTCCCTCCGTGCCCTTGGTCTGTGCGTCCACGGCCCTGCAGGACCACAGGGTTGGGAAGCTTCCGTGTCTGCTAGAGCCAGCTGCTCCTGCTCTCTACTTTCCCGGCTGCTTCCTGTTCCACCTTCTCCAGAAAGTCTCAGGAACCTGGACCGTTCCCAGAGAAAGCAGCCCATTAGCGTTTTCATTCCGATTGTGTTGAATTTACCTATTAACCAAGAATCGACATCTTCGTGGTGCTCTCTCCTGACCACATGAATTTCTATTTGCTCAAATTTACTGTGGGTTTTTAAGGAATGCCTTGGAGTTGTCCTCACACGGGTCTCACCCATTTCCTGTTAAATGTACTCACGGGTATTTTTTCTCCTTTGCTGTTGTAAGTGGGCCCTTGCCGCCACGGTTCTCACGCGTCATCCTGTGGCCGCGTCTTCTCACGGGCTTCACACTCGGGCCTCAAGACTGGATCTCTTCACTCCGCCCGCTGTGGGGTAAGAGCCTCCGTGGAGGCAGGTCGCGGCAGCTGGTCCCTCTGTGGTCAGCACCCGCCTGCGTTCATGTGTGCACACACACGTGTGCATATTTGTGCATACACACGCGGGCATGAGTTCCCGTATGTGTACCTGTGTGCACGTGTGCATGTGGGCACACGTGTGAGAGGCTTGGCCTCCCAGGCCCTATGCCCACCGAGGGATGGCCCTGGCTCGTTCTTTGTTCACCCCTCCCCAGGAGGCCCTCCCTCTACCCGCCCGCCTGCCAAGTGCTGCAGGGGTGGGCACAGAAGGCAGGGGCTCCCCCCCACCCCCAGTCCTCTGAGGACCCAGAATCTGGACACGTGTTCTCTGTGGCAGGTGCCCAGCGGCCAGCCAGAAAGGAAGGAGTGGGTGCCTCTCGGGGGACGGGGGGTCTGCACAGACCCCTCCCTTGTTCCCCTGCCGATGTGATCCCACCTCAGATGTGCGCCGGGGTAACTGCAAGAAAGCAGGAGTTATTTACTTCACTTAACCCGTGAAGAGATCCACAGCTCCCGTCCTTGCATCCTGTCAGATGTTCGCAGCTGTTTGTTTCTTTGGTCAAAAGTCAACACCACCAGAAAATCCAATTCCGGCCCATTTCCCTTGCAGGTCCCCCACGGCAGCCCCTTGCTCCCCCAGAGATTGATGGTGCCGAGTGTCCCCATCGATCACCACCATCCCAGCCCAGAGGCGGCTCTGCTTTTCCATTTATTTTGGGCTTTGGAGAGACCTGAACATTTAGCTCCCACCCCGAGCTGTCCTTCCTCCCCCGCCGGCATGTCCCCTGTGTCCTGCCCCGTCCCCCCTCCCCCGCCAGCAAGCTCAGTCCTGCCATTTCTGAGGAGCCCTTGGAGCAGACCAAGGGGCCTCCGTCCACTCCGTGGGGGGACGTCACCCAGGCCATTTCGGCTGGAGCGTCACATCCGAGCCGGGGCGGGAGAAGGGCACACGCGCTGGGAGCAGGTCTCAGAGGGCCTTCAACGCAGGGGTCCTGTCTTTCTCTCTTTCCCGGCAAAGCCCCTTTCAAGTGCGTCCGGTGCGCAGGGCGGGTGGTGTGGGCCGCTCTGGTTCTTGGTTAGCGGTGCTGCATGCAGGTCTTGTTGAAGCCATCTGGTTGGGGCAATGCAACCTCTTTCAGGCAAAGTCCCATACTTTGCAAAGTGAAGAACAGGTGTTTGGGGACACGGATGCTGTGACCTGTGGAGTCCCGAGCTTGTGCTATCCTGCTCCTAGCGATGGGCCAGCTCCAGCCTCGGTTGGGGGTGATGTGTCCTGCGGGGTGTTTGGGAAGTGACCCTCTCTAACCCGCCCAGCCTCCCCTCCCTGTGTCCCCAGCCCCAGATCCTGTGGGGTCCTGACCTTCATGCACCCTCACAGGCATGAGAGCACCTGATCATCCCCCCCACACCTGGGCCTGTATCTAGAACCTTCCTCTGCCAGAGCCGAGCTGCAACAATACCCCAACTCACCCAGGCGCAGGAGAAGCTTCCGGCGGGTGACAGACGGACCCCCAGGGAGCTGGCTGGCAGCTCAGGTAATGGGGCGTCTCCCGTGCCCACAGGGGATTCACGGAGCCCCCAGTCTTGGAGCTCAGCCCAGGGGCAGGGGGGCTGAGAGCCAGATGTCACCCCTTGTACCATCTCCTCATCCCCGGCCCGAGACCAAAGGCCCGGCGTGTTGTCCTCTGCTTCCTTCCGTGTCTGGAAGGGGCTCCCCCGTGAGGCGACCTGTCGGGTGGGCGGCAGCCTGGGCCGGCCTGAGCGGGACGGGCAGATGGGGGTCTGAGCGGCCGAAAGGGAAGCGTGTGCCCATTTCCCAGAATAAAGGGAGCGGGAGGGGCACCGCCCGTGACAACCCGGGGTCGGCACTCAGCTCAGGTCTCAGCTTGGGCCGTGGTGACCCTGCACCCGGGCACCTACGTCTCCCGCACTGGAGGCTGGGGGGCAAGGTGCAGGCACCAGCAGGGGCGGGTCTGTGAGGCCCGTCCTCCAGGCCGCTCCTCAGTGTGTCCGCACCGGGGACGGGACGGCAGGCGTCAGGGGCACTGACGGAGGCTCGGGTCCCACCACGGGCTCCAGCCTCATGACCCCCTCACACCCAGGGACCCTGCCGCCTCACGCCCTCCCTCTGCGGTTTGGGGTGTTGGCGGGTGGACCGGGGGGGCACGGACAGTCAGCCCATGGGCCTGGGGTGGCCTGAGGGAGGGAAGGAATGAAGGATGTGGGATGGAGGCCAGTGAACCAGGAAGACAAACTCGAATCCCTGAAGAAGTGACCTGGTCACCTCCGTCCCCCAGACTGCACCCCTGTCCCCGCAAGAAGCCGCGAGGGAGTGGCTGCCTGGGGTGGGGGTGGGCTCCTTGCGGGGCGCAGGCTGTGCGCGCCAGGAGGTGCCAGGCCACGTCCTCAGCCAGCAGGATCTTCAGCCCTGACATCTCTAGGCCAGCTCACGTGTGCAGGACCCAGGTCTCTGCCTTTAAAGTCAGTGTAGTTTGAGGGTTGGACAAACACCCGCCGACGGGGCAGGGGGCCCCCAGGCTGCCAGGAAGGACCGTCCAGAGACGGTTTTCATCGGACGCACGCTTTCTCCAGCCGCGGGGAGGGGCACTCCGTGGGCCCCCACCCCAGGGAACAGGATAGCAGGAGTGAGGAGGAAGCCCCCCGGGGGACCCATTAGCAAACAAGGGCATCTCAAGGTCATTTCTGTCGGGCAGGGTTTGAAAAACTTTTATTATGATTATTTTTCCATCTCTACTGAGGTACGGTTAACAAACAAAATTGTCAGTTATTTAGAGTGCATCGCACGATCATTCGATATCCGTGTACATCCCGGACACAGATTGTAAACACCTCCCTCTGCTCACGTAGTTACTTTTGTGCAAGGCAAGAGCGTCCCTCTTCTCCCTTAGCCTCTTTCAGGGATGCGGTACAGTTACTGAGGGTCCCCCAGGCTGCACAGTGGGTCCCAAGACTTACTCACCTTAAAGCTGGAGGTCTGGCCCCTGGACCAACCTCCCCCAAGGCCTCCAGCCCAGGCTCCTCCCTGTTCCTCCGTGTCTGCCGGACAACTTTCCAGGGAGAGCTGGGGCCGTGCCTGGGAGCACCACCCACGTCCCTGCCGCTCGGGCCCAAGTGTGGACCTTCCCGGGATCGGTGGGCCGCCGGCCCCACACCACGAACAACAGGCTGAGCCACAGAGGCCTGGTGCCGGGCCGGGATCCGACGGCAGGTGGCCCCTCGGGAACCGGACCCCGAGTCCCTGTGCCCGCCTCGCCCAGCCCGTCGGCACAGAAGTCGGGGCGCATCGAAGAGAGGACATGCACGTCAGCAGGTGTGAGTAAAAGTGACATTCCTAAGGAGAGGGTTCTAACAGATTATTCATTTACTGAAAACCAGCAGCTGATAAATATTGAATCGGAGTTCTTCACAAATACACCAATTATCTCCCAGAAAGCAGGAATTACCGCACATAGCCGTGCGGCACTAAACGTCACTCAGCTAACTGAATTTCTTGATTGACTCCCATATTCTCAGTTCTGAAGCACAGTGAGACAAGGGAGGGGTTTCCATGACTACCACTCTTCCCCTGAGGCTGGGGGTGGGAGGGGTTGGGGTCCCGGGGACCTGAGAGGGGACGTGGACTCTGGGGACTCCAGCCACACTGCGGCTGCCCCCCCCTCCGTCTCCCCGGGGCTCCCCATCTCCAGGTCTGGAGCGCCCCCCTCCTGGGCCCCGCTCTCAGGAAAAGGAGGCGGCTCCCTTGTCTTCATCCCGTCCCTCCCCATCTGCTGCTCCCCAGAGCCACCGCTGGCTGGACCGCGTCCACCGTGTCCACCGCGGTCGCCGCTCACTCATCTCCAGGCCAGGGACCACGGCCGGCTTTCTCGTCCCCTCCCCTGTATCTGCTAGTGTCAAACCCCCCTTCCCCAAATCCCCCAGCCCGAGCCGGAGGGCAGGGCAGGCAGCTAGTCGGAGACCGCGGGGCGAGCTCAGGAAGACGGGGGGCCGGGTCAGAGGTGAACCTGCACCACGTGTGTGTCTGTCTGTCCGTGAACCACTCTCACCAGTCTGCGGCCGGTTTAGTCCTCTCTGGGGTGGTCTGACAAGGTGGCCTGGTATGCAGGGTGCAGGGATGAGGAGAACTGCCCCTCTGCCTCCCAGGGCCGCCCCACCCCGGGTGTGCAGCCGAGGGTCCCTCCCCAGCCCCACGCAGCCCCCCGCCCGGTCCCGGCAGGAGGGGGCGCTGCTGTGACAGAGCCCTCTCTATTAAGGGCTGCGCTGTCCGGGAGCTCGGCGCCCGCGGGAAGAGCACAGTTATGAAAGCGTTACGGGGGACGTCTCCTTTCTCCACGGTCATAGTCCATTTGTCATCGAGAAGTGGATTTGCAGACAATACAGACTGGAGCGCAGTCCGTCTGGGGAAGCGCACTCCTCGGGCTGAGACACTTGGGAAGTGCTAGGGGGTGAAAATGTTCCAGACCAGGCTGCCGAGAGCCTGGGGCCGCTGCTCCCGCCCAGCCCTGTGGGGCCTCCCGGGATCCCTGTGCTTCCTGAGCTGGCCCCTGGCCAGGGATGGTCGCGGTGGAACCAACATCAGGGAATTTGGAGGAAAGGGTGGGGCTTCTGGAGGCCTTGGGGTCGGCTGAAAACACAAGCAGCGGAAGAGAAGCCCGTGATGGGAGAGAAGAGAACAGAGCAGGGACAGGGCAGAGGCTCCCCCGCCCTGAGCCGTGGGTGCCGTGGGCACTGTCCTTCCCTCAACGTCCTCCTCAGGAGCAGGGCAGGCCTGAGGCCCCACCCTGGCCAACAGCCCTCACCATCCCTGCCCGTCTCCTCGGCACGGTGCCGGGCCCGGCCCCTGCTGGACGGGAGCCAGTCAGCAGGGTTCTGAGTCCTCCCGCCACAGGAACCTCGGCATGGGAGAGAGAGTCGGGGCTCCAGGACTGTCCAGCCCCCTGGCCTCCCTGCGGTCCAGCAGCAGCGCCCTGTGCCCCATTTACCAATGAGGAGACTGAGGCGTGGGGGGTCACCGGGCCATCGCCCCCTCTCCAGTACCAACCTCCAGGTCACACCCTCTGACCCGGCCCCAGGGCCTTCCTGGCACAGCCCACTTCCTCCGGCCTGGAGGCACCTGTGGTCATGCCTCGGGGGAATGAGGGTCCTCACTACAAACGGGACTGGGCGGCATCTGGAGGTGCCAGAGTGATGAGGTTTGGGAGTCTGCCCCGAGCCAGGACAGGGTCCTCGGCAAAGAGCCCCAGCAACCTGCTCTCCGCTCTGCCCCGGAGCCCCTGGGAGGGTCCGGCAGCTGCCTGCCTGCACTGCTTCCCTCGAATGGGTGTTACTGAGACCGGCTGCATAAAATGAAACGTGGACAGTTACAGGTTGCATCAGTTATGTGTTTGCTGCATGACAAAGTACCCCAAGACTGAGCATCTCTGAACATTTCTCACATCACAGTCTCTGGGTCAGGGACTGCAGCTGACCTGCAGCGGACCTGGGGGCCTGTGGCTCAGGGTCTCTCCCAGGCTGTGATCCAGGTGTGGCTGGAGCCATGGTCTCATCTGAAGGTTGGACTGGGGCCAGACCGGCTTCCACTGAGCCCCCCGGCTGTGGGCAGAACACAGCTCCTCATGGGTCTGTGGTCAGCTCCGTCAGGATGAGCCCAGGGGAATTCCTGACCCTTGGGAACCTCATCTCAGAGTGACACCCCACATCTCCTGCTGCGTTCTGTTCATTAGGCCCTTACGCTCACGGGGAGGGCTTACGCGCGGCTTGACTGTTAGGAAATGGGAGCCCAACCATCAGTAAAGACCCTATTTAATGGCCCGTCTCTCGGAGGAGCTGGACCCACTGCCCTGGGGCCCTCCCCACAGGTGGCCTGAGGGTCAGCACTTCTGCCCTTGCTGTTCCACTCTGGGTCTGTGGGTCTAAGCATGTGGGTGGGGACGAGCCGCAGAGACACCCTCCTGTGCTGGGCACGGTGGGCAGGATGGCTGGCACCTGGGCCCCAGGGACTGTCGGTCCCTCTGACCCACCCCCAGAGGCCCAAAAGACCTTCACTAGGAAAGAAGAGCCTCTCTGGGTGAGGGTGCCCTGGTCGAGGGGGGCTTCTCACAGGAGGAGGTGCTCCAAGGTCCCGCTGGGGCCAAGCAGGGCCGATGGTGGGGTGTCCGAGGAAGTTCTCTCTGCCAGAGATGTTTGCAAACTGACTAATGAGGGTTGGGGGTGGGGGTGGGTGTGTGAACACACTTAAGCTGAGCTGAACTCAGGCTCACCTCGTGGCCACCAATCCCGGCTCGCTCTCTGTCCCTGAGACCGAGGGGCCCTTGCCTGAGCTCAGGAGAGTGGCCGCCTGAGACCGTGGGAATTGCTCACCCTCGGGCTGCGCAGAGATGGCTGCTTTTCTTTCTCTTTTTTATTAACAAACACATTCTTCATTAAAAGTGGATGTGCTGTCAAGGTCCTAGAGTTTTCAACCACTTATTAAAAATAAGTGCTTTTTCAAAAGCAGAAATGCAATGAGGAGCTGCCTAAGAGCTGCTTCTCATCAAGAGTGTCTTGGGGAATCTCTTTCAACATGCATGGAGCCCGACGTGACCCCAGACCCCGGGGCAGCGGTGGAAGGGGCCGAAGGGGCTGCCCCTGCACCCGGCTTACAGCCCAGAGGTGATACAGACCCGGCCCACTCACGATAACACAGCAGGGCCTGGTGCAAGGTCAGGGTCACTGTGGGGGGCGGGGCACAGGTGCGGCCAGTCGGCTGCCCCCCTGCCGTCACCTGGGCTCTGGCCTCAGAGGGCCCCTGCTGCGGCCTTGCTGCCACAGGCCCAGAGGCGGTGCTGGCCAGGCTCAGAGCTCAGGGTGGGCTGGCCCACGAGGCAGGAGGGGCGGTGCAGGGACGTGGGGTGTCCTGCCCCTTCTCAGAGGGGGCTCTCAGTACCTCTGGCTGTCACCATCCCCCCCCC
>NC_138373.1:158570002-158586892 GCF_054177405.1 Leptonychotes weddellii
GGGAGGAGGTGCTGCTGGGCCTCAACCTCCTCTTCCCGACCACGAGGTCAGCGCCAGGCAGGGAGGGCGTCCCGGGGCCTGCGCGGTCCGCGGACGGTGGTTCGGGGGCAAGAGGAGGGGTGTCTGGGTTCACCCGGGGGCATCTCTGAGACGAAGAGGAAACGGGCCGCGTCCGCTCCGGGGGGCCAGGCTGGGAATTCCCCACGGCTCTTGCTCTGCCCTCCCTGCCGGGTTGACTGGATTAACCTTGAGAACGGACAGTGGTGGCCTCACCGCGGAGAGACAGCCTGAGAAGAGCAAATATTGGCTCCCCGCCTCAGGCAAGAAGCCGATTTACCTCTGGGGGGTGGGGGAGGGGGCGACCTTGCTTCCCTGTGAATTGATGGAAACTTCTGGGTCAATAAATCTTAGTGTTCTTTCAATAGACATTGAAGCTTCCCTTCCCGTTGTCATCTTGTCTGGGACGCCCCATCGCTGTGCCTCCGTTAGGTGGGTTTCCCCTCAACATGTCGTCAGGCCCTCTGGGCCAGCATGACCGAGCACCCCTCAGATGGAACCGGAAGCCCCCTGACCCCTCCACAGCCCACCAAGGCCCAGTCCTCGCCCTCCCTATGCCCCAGCTGCCCAGAGCTTCCCCCTATCCCCCTTGGCCGGCCCTGACCCCAACCCTCCACCAGCTTCCCACTCAGACCCTCAGAAGGAAGCAGCTCTCCTGGCCTTTTGAGGGAGTGGTACGTGGTAGAGCACGTGGCAGCCCGGCCCCCTGGCCTCCCCGGCTGCAGACATGCTCCTCGGACACCAAGGCTTATGGAATCCTGCATCTGGGGGGCTTCTGGCCTGGGGGGCAAATTCAGGCCCAGCTTGGCTGGGTTGGGCTGTGAGGCCCGAGGAGGAGGGCCTGTGGGCCTGAGGGCCAGCCTTGGGCTTGGGCGGGCATCTGTCCAGTGGACCGGGCCCAGCGGGGTGTCGCCTAGGCGCTGGACCCGGAGGCCTGTCCTGGCGTGTGAGGGAGGGTGCGGTTCCTGGTGGTTGTGGCGGTGACGAAGGCTCAGGGATCAGGATGCCATCCGTCTCCCCAGAGCAACCGCTATGCCCTGATGACAGTGAGAGTCCTACGTTCACGATTTATGGAGATAGTAATGATTATTTTCGTAATAGTAAGTTAAAGGATTTTTTGGCAATGGATCAATTTGAAGGAAACTGAAATGCAATCATTTTTAAGTGAGTGACTAGGCTGAAGGAAGAATCAAATCACGTGTGTACATGGGAGTACGCATGTGTGTACATGTGTGTACATGTATGTGAGTGTATACATGTGTATGCATGTCTGTATGTTTGTGAGTGTGTGCATGTGTGAGTTTGTGCATTGTGTAAGAGTGTGTATGTATGTGTGTGAGTGTGCAATGTATGTGTGCGCATGCGTGTGTACATGTGTGAGTGTGTGCGTGTGGCTTGTGTACATGTGAGTGTGTACGTATATGTGTGTGTGAGTGTGCACACGTGTGTGCATGTGGCTGTGTGTGCATCTGTGTGCATATGCACACAAGTGTCTGAGTGTGTACGTGTGTGCACGTATGTGTACATGTGTGAATGCGAGCCCGTCCAAAGCCTTGACCAAGAAGCAAGGAGTGGATAGACATAGGACTGAGTAGACCGCTGCATTAACTGACTCCCCAACCCTAAGGAGAATTGAGGTCTAGCTGTCAGGTCCCCAAATGTTCCCAAGGACTACAGGGTTCAAGGACTGCCAGCCAGATAAAGGACAATATGAACACAGGATAAAATTCTGCTGTGTGTGTTTGTGGGTGTGTGGCTGCCCTTCAGAGAGTGAGTGAGGCAGAGATAGCACAGGAGTTTCCAGAAGGCTCCAGTGCACATGCTTTGGGAGGTGACCTCATTGGGTGCATGACCATGTCTGTGGGCAGCAGAGATGGAGATGTGGCAAGTGCCTGCTGCCTCCTCTCCCTCCAGGTTTGTGCCTCCCGCTTGGCCTTTTCATGGCCAGGCCTTCCCAGCCCACTCTGCTTCCTGCTCCTGTCCCCCTGCCTTTGACTCTCTCCAGATGGCCACCTTGAGCTTTGTGCCTTCTCTCTGGCCATACCTTCTCTCCTGGGTGTCCAGCCGCTAGGTGATGGGGTTCCTCAAGGATAACCAGACCCTCTTTCTTCCCATCTTCCCTGACGCCTTCTCTCTGGGTGACCTCATCCATACCTACAGCATCAGGTATGGGGCACATGCAGAAGGCACCCACACTCCACTTGAGCTCCCTCCTGGCCCGAGCTCCAGGGCTCGACCTGCATCCATCCTCTTCCCTCGCACCTTCTCATGGATGTCTTGCCGCACCCAGCTCAACATGCCCAAACCCAGCTCATGACCCCTCTCCCTTTCTCAGAGAGTGGCACCAACACCATCCTGTAGATATTGCCAGAGACCTGGAAGCCATCCCTGTCTTCTTCCAATCCCTTACATGCTCCCTGGTCAGGCAAGTGTTACATTTGGTCAGTTCCATGTCCTGAGCATCTCTGAAGCTTGATCAAGCAGCACTTGGCTCTGTCTGCTCCAGCTGCCCTGGTCCACCCCTCATGGGCTTTGGGGCACGCCCAACCTAAGCCAGACAACTTTTCAGCCTAGGTCAACTTGTCATGGACATATTTTCTGGTCTCCCAAACCAGATTAAATCCTCTGGGATGGCACCTCATAAATTTGCATATCTCTGCTGTACAGCACTTGTCAAAGTTGCAATTCTACATTTGTGTGGTTATTTGAATAAGCCTGTTTATCCCACTATTTTGTAAACTCCATGAGGATGGGTATTGTATGTATCAGATTTTACACATCATTGTTTCCTTAATGCCTGGCATGGAGACTGTCTATGGTAGGTGCCCACCCATCCATCCCTCTCTCTCCCTCTACCACCTCCCCTTCTCTCCCATTCTCCCTCCCTCCATCTTCCATCCGTCCATCTATCCATCATCCATCCATCCATCCAACTATCCATCTATCCATTATCCATCCATCATCCATCCATTCACTATCTATCCATCCTTCCTTCCATCCATCATCTATCATACATCCATCCACTCACCTATTCATCTATCCATCTATCCAACATCCATCTATCCAACATCCATCCATCCAACCATCTATAATCCATCCATTCATTAACCTTCCTTCCTTCCTTCTTCCCTTCCTTCCTTCCTTCCTTCTTCCCTTCCTTCCTTCCTTCCTTCCATCCACCTATCCATTTATCCATCATCCATCCATCACCCCTCCATCATCCATCTATCCTTCTACCCATCCATCCATCACCCCTCCATCATCTATCTATCCACCCAACCATCATCCATCCATTCACTATCCTTCCCTCCTTCCATCCATCCATCATCTATCATGCATGCATGCATCCATCCATCTACCCATCATCCATCCATCACCCCTCCATCATCCATCTATCCTTCCATCCATCCATCCATTCATCCATCTATGTGACAGTTATTGAGTGCTGTGTACCAGTCACAGGTGCTTCACATAGGTTAACTCAATTGATACTCCCAAAAACTTAGGAGGGAGTGATAACTCTTGTTATTAACCTCGTGTTACAGAAGAAAACGGTGGGCTTAAGAAAGTTAAGTTCAGTGTCAGAGTCCCATATCAGATGAATGATCCCCAAAGCCCACATCTTCCCATGAAGCCCTCTTGAAATGGTTGCCTGCACTGACGACTCCTGACATCTCTCCCGTGAAAGGTCTTGTTCCTGGAGTCTGACCTGACAAGAGCTGTGGTCGCCTCATGGACTCCTGGCCTCCGCTCCCATTTCTTGGACCCCACAGAGATGCCTGACTGTATGGTGGCTGAATTGCTGTGGTCAGGAATGCATGGGCATCATGACCTTGTGGTCATCATCTATGGGACTTGCTGTGCATTACTCAGCCTCCCTGAGCCTCCACTTGCTTGTGATACAGGAAGGCTGGAGCCCTGCCAGGTGGGATTGCTGGGTTTTGTAGATTATGTATGAGGAAGGCCAGGAAGATGGGTGGTAAGTGGTGCTCCGGCTCCCTCTTTTTCTCTTGAGGACCGTCAGGTGTGGTGTTTGGGCTGAGACACCGTCCCCTCCTCCAGGGAGTTCAGTCTGACGGGAGGATGAATAACCTGGAGTGGGGGATGAAACAGAGCTGCACAAGTGAGGGGCAGGAGGGGGAGACCCTACAGCTCTGCACATGGAGGACACCGGCTCCTGATCTTCACATGTGGGTGGGGCTGGGCTGTGGGAAGAGGAATGTGACGCCTTTTACCACCTGCTCTGTGCTGAGTGTTGAAAACCTGTATCTCATTTAATCCTCCCAGTGTTCTGCCTGGAAGATGTTTGTGAACAAGCAAATTGACCGGGGACGCACAGCTAGTAATTGCTGGGGTCCCTGTGCCCCTCCAGGTGCCCTTTCCACCACATCACGTCGCGTCGCGTCACGGGGTGAAAATAGTCCCAGGCAATGAAAATGGGAAAACTTAAACAGAGGGGTATGGGAGTGAGCTTGAGTTTGCGGTCAGGGCGGGAGAAGCAGTTGTTACTGGAGGAAAGGACCTAACTGTTTGGCTAAAGAGTGTGAACTTCACCTTGACCGCAGCAGGGAGCAGCGGGACCGGTAGGAGGGGTGTGGCAGGCAGTGAGTGGCCCGGGAAGGTACCTCGGTGACTGCGTGGGGAGCTAAGGCTGGGGGACAAAGATCTCCAAGGGTGTGTTAGCAGATGCACCAGCCACCTTTGCTGCGTTGGATTCCCAGGAAGATGAGTCACGGGTACGAGAGAGCCAGGGGATCACGGGGGCGAGAACAAAAGCGGTGAAGTGTTGAGTGTGATCATATATATATATTTTTAAAGATTTTATTTATTTATTTGACAGAGAGAGAGACACAGCGAGAGAGGGAACACAAGCAGAGGGAGTGGGAGAGGGAGAAGCAGGCTCCCCGCCGAGCAGGGAGCCTGACGTGGGGCTCGATCCCAGGACCCTGGGATCATGACCTGAGCCGAAGGCAGACGCTTAACGACTGAGCCACCCAGGTGCCCCTGAGTGTGATCATATATTAAAAACATCTAGCAACTGCACCAGGAAGAAAGAGCACACAACGTCAACATATGAATTTTTGAAAATCGCTGCCCCTAAAAACAAACAGACCCAGCTGTGTGTCTGGGTGCTTTTCCTTCCTGCCCGTCCAGCAGAAGGCGTCCCAGGTGAAGAAGGATGTTCCCAGACACGGGGAGGGGGGCAGGGGGGAGGTGACCAAGAGCCCAGTAGGCAGCCCGGGGAAAGTGAAGACAGGATTATCAAGAGCAGGAGTCCTTGCCGGCACGGTCGGATCTCGGTGGAGGCAGAAGGAGCACCAAGTGCTCGCCACGTCCTAGGTCCCGGGGCTGAAGGAAGGAGGGTCATCTTAGAGAGATAAAGTAAATACTGGCTGGGTATTTAGAAACCTCTAGACAGAAGTCAGAGTCTGGGTTCTCCACGGAACTGCATGCGCCCACCTGGGGCCACTCTCCACGTGCCCCCAGCTCAACCCTGTCGGACAAACCAGGCTCAGCAACGAGCCGCAGGTGCCCGATTGCCCAGCCAGGGAGGCAGAGGTGACCCAAGCAGTCCTTGGGCACACGGAGAGTGCAAGGAGCCACCCCCACCACGTCGGAGCTAAGTGGGCACCAGGGAGGCCTGAGCGCTCAGGACGGTCTCGTGGATAGACAGTCTGGGGACTCAGCAAATGTGTTGGCAAAGAGGAAGGGGGGGGATGCACGGCAAGAAGAGACAGGAGATAAACAATGAGCATCAAAGGAGCAAACTGGAGAAAATCTAGCCTAAGAGAGAAGGGGCTCCACGAGTGTGTCAGAGGCGTAGGGAGAGCACAGTTCCCACGAGACCACAGCTCAGCATGAGGCCACCGCAAAACCACGAGCAGGTGCAAATGTTCCAGGCTCTGGCGACAAGCTGAGAAAGAAGGGCCACAATCCCCAAACTGGAGATTCATTTAAAATAGCACCAAGAAGGAGGGATTTGCATGAAAATTAAGCTGTTGCCACAGGGAGTGGTTGAGATGGCTCAGGGCCAGTGAAGAGGCACAGGGAGGCCGGGAAGTAAGAGAACACGGGGACACGGGATGTGGGGGTCCCGGGAACACGAGGGGGCCGCCTGAAGAACCAGCGTGACACACTGGGAAACAGAGGACGTCCTCAAAGATGCCACAGAAGAGAAGCCTTCCCTGGAAGGCAGAGCCAGTGCCCATGTCAGAAAGGAGCGAGCCTGGTGGCCTCACTGGGCCCTGGCCACCCGGAGATCGCCGTTGTCCAGGGAGACGCAAGGAAGCGCTAAAGAGAGACACGTGGACCTTCCATTCTTCCCGCCACATCATTCCCCACAAGCCCACAGGGACACACATCTAAGGGTTTGGGGGGACGGGGGATGAAGGTTCCCGGATGACGTCATTCCCTGCAAAGCAGGTGCAGACCTTATAAGATCCGCGGCAGCCCCTGCGTCCCGCGTTAGGCTTTGTGATGACGTGATGTGGCGAGTGGACGCCGAAGACTCAGTGAGGGACGGATGGGCTTGGCCATTATGCGCTCAGACTTGGGGTCACACCGGCCGTGGGGCTGGCCACATCCCAGGCCTCCTGTGTGGGGGACGGAGCCAGGTGCCGCCGCGGGGACAACGGAGGAGTGCATCAGTGGCTCCTGCCACGTCTCGTGGGGTGGCGTGGACAGCACCAGTGGGAAGGGGGCTCCACGATTTTAAAGCCAGCCAGTTTCTTTCACATATGAAGGCAAATAGATTAAAAAAAAATAAAAACCCACATCCATATATTCAAGAGGAACAAAATTCTCTCTAAGAAAATTTGGGAAACGGTAAGCCTCTCTGGGAAAAGCCCGAGATCCATCATCCAGCCTAGGGCGTGTTGGGCAAGCAAATGCCACCGGCTGGTGCAGGAAGAGGGTTTGGTAAAAACGCCGGTGTGTCTGCAACATGCATTATTGAGACACGTTTAAGTGTGGAATGAAGGCTACACAGCCTTTCAGAGACCCGAGGGCAGCCCGGGAGGCAGGGGGAAGGTGAGTGGCGGACTCCCCTCGGCTCCCTGCCCCCCACCCCGTAGCTCTCCGCAGGATGCTTCCCTCATTTGATGCCAGGCTCTTTCCAGCTGATGAGATTTGAGAGGATATTTTGCTTTCCATATTAAAAAACATTCAATGCATGTACATCGTTTTCACAAAAATAAAATAACCAAAACTGCCAAAGAGAATAAGCAGATGGTGTTTCATAGCTGCGTGGACACCCCTCGTCTCTTGTCCTGGGACCAACGAGGCTGTGGGGTGGAGCCTGGTTCTGGACAAATCTGGGGCTCCCTGATTCGGAGCTTCCTGGAAAGGTAACTGGTGCAGGTGAGCAAGACAAGGAGCTTCTGGAGTGGGGAGAATGGTGAGCAGGCAGGCACTGTCTTCGTTCCCCATCAGTTACCCCCACCGGGTCCTTGGCAGGAATTTGGGTGTGGACCCCTCAGGGCTGAGACCCCAGGGCAGGTGCCTGAGCTCTTCCTGGAGAGGGGGTCCAGGACATTTCTCTGCACTGAGGACGGCAGGGACGCCGGCGCTCTCTGGAAGCAGCAGGAGATGCTCATGGGTTGGGCCAAGCGTTGCATGACAGGCCAGTTCTGGTCATCCCAGAATCCAGAAGAGATGGCCGGGGATTAGGGCAGATACACCACAAGTCAGGCTGGCCACACGGAGGTTTCTGTAACTGCCCGGCTCCCGGAGGCCCCTGTGGGCAGAGGAGCCTCGGGTCCTGCAGGCTCATCCGACCTCACCCCGCCTCGTAGGGGAGCTGGACTAGCACCTGCTCCGGTTCTGGGTCACGGACTTGGACTGCTTTCCCGAAAACGACGGTCTGTCCTGTGTGTGTCCGGGTGTGTCTGACCCCGGGGCGTGCGCATCGGCGGCTCACTGAAGCTCTGACCTGCACCGGATCAGCACCACGGGCCATTCTCCTCTCTCCCCACACACAGCTGCGCCTGCCTCAGCTTACCCCAGTCTGCCGTGCATCTGTCTGTCCATCACTCAGTGACGGAACCCCATCAGTGATCCGCGCGGGCAATGTGTCGGCGATTTCACCGGCTGTGTCTCTTCTTGAAAGAAGCAGCCACTGGGCAATGTTTATGGGATCTAGCTTAACCTCACCTTGCACCCGTCTCCTCCCCGCTCAGGGTGGGTTTTGGGGTCTGTAAGGCCCTCCCCTCCAGCGTCGACGCGACAGACTTCTCTCCCAGGCGTGCAGGCAGGGGTGCGCGAACCCCGCAGGGGCGTGGCCCGCGTCAGGGCAGGGGTGACCGGGAATCACGGAAGGGAAGGGGTAACGGTTCTATTCCACCAGAGGAAGATACGGCGTCCTGCTTTACAAATAGGTCAACAACGTTAAGATTAGAATCTCAAGAAAAACAAAGTTATAAATCACGAAATAAGATAATAGAGTGCAATCAGTCTGAAATAGTGGCAGCAAATGGGTCCTTTTGATGCACTCTGTCCGTGTTTTAAGATACGGGAGAAGTGCCTTCGAAAGACCATAAATCACTCTGGTTTAATCGCTAGAATAAAAATGGAATTTACAGTGTCATCTGAGAGGCATTCTTTAAAATAACACATTAGCTCCTCATCTATGACAGTTCGGGGGAAAGATGGCATTATTTTGAGCTTCTTAATTTGTTTTAAAATTAATAGTTTATCTTAGTTTTCTGTCTGTAAACATTTCCATAAAGCATGAATCTGCTTTCTCTGTTTTTCCCTAATTTCGGAGGTGATTCCACAGACCCAGCATCAGCGGGGATCTTTCTGAGAGGGTATCCAAATGACACCCCCCCTTCCCCGTGGCCGTCCACGGGACCAGGATGGGATCACTTGGACACCGGGGACTCTATTTCCGAGTCATTAGCGGCAGGGAGAATCAAGCTCTGTGCCTGCCTCTGTTTCCCCAACACGGCCCCTTCCAACGGCCGCTCTCGGTGCCCAAGCTTGGCCCGGGTTGCAGCAGCCCCTTCCCCGGAGCTGCCCTGGGGGGACGGCAGTGGGATGGTCCGAGCCTCAGTAGCATGGGCAACAGCTCGTGGGGCAGCAGTTCATCTGCGTGTGGCCTGAGCTCTGAGACGGTCAGGGTGCCCAAGGCCGTGCATGCCGCCCCAGCCCCACGGGGAGTGACGGTAGGACCCCAGGAAGTGGGGTCCCAGACAGCAGCTGGTAGTTCCTGGAACCAGCCCCAAACCCAGTAGGTCGGGCTTCGGGGACACTTGCTGCTCCCCGAGGCTCCCAGAGCCTCCCGCCGGCCCCAGCCCCCATGCCGTTAAGACTTGTGGCACGTTCTGGCCAGTGGGCCTCACGGGGCCCGGGCATGGTCGTTTCTGGGCTGGGCATCAGAAGCTGGTGCACAGACCCCAGTCCTTCCTGCTGTGGGACCCGGGAGCCACGCGTGAGCTGGGGGCAAACCAGGATTAGAGCAGTGGGGAATCAGCGTTGGCCAGGTTCAGCATCAACTTCCTGCCTCCGCCTGGTCTACTGCCCTTGCGGACGCAGAACCGCGTTCCCAGAGATGCACCGACGGGCAGCCACGAGGCCCGACACGCGGTCCAGCCGTGGCAATGGGGAGACCCCAGCTTGGGCTGGGATGGGGGCCCAGGCGCGTGGGGAAACACGGGGACGTGGGTGCGAGGGATGTGTGCGGGCCGGCACTGGCCCGTGGGAACACCGTGCTTGCCGACTGCGTCATCTCAGGGTTTCTGCCGCTCACGCTCCATGAGGGAAAACACACAGGTGAAATATTAATATTTTAGTCATTTATTTTATTTAATCCAATTATCTGGTTATTATCATTTCAACTCCGATTATCCAGTTATTGTGACTGTAATGTGTAACCAATTTTTAAAATGATTAATGAGATGTTCCACACTTATCTCTCGTAGTGAGTTTTGAAATCCGATGTGCATTTTATGCCTCGAGCACACGTCTCCACCCGGACCCTCCTCACTTCAGGCGCCCAGTAGCCAGAAGTGGGGTCAGGGTGCCTGGAGCCAGGATGCTCTCCTGGGTGTCCCCGGAGAGAGCAGAGCCGCCCCGCTAACCCCAGCTCCAGGCTTGGTTCCTGGGATGAGCCAGTGGTAGTCCTCGGGGAGACATCTGACGCCCCATTCGGAAGAGACCCAGAGACCCGCCGCTCCCCCAGGCGGCCTCAGCTTGTCCAGGTGTCCTTGCTCTGCCCCTCACCCAGCTCTGCGATGCATGAAACGCCTTCTGGAAGGAAGACACCCTGTAGGAAGGAAGGAGGGGACAGAGTGAGGGGGCAGAGCTGGGGAGAGATCCAGGAAGGTGGGTGCACTCGCCGAAAACCGTTCTAACTGACTCAAGTAAAACTTTGACTTCAGTCTATCCCATGCCATCGGAGTCCAGGCTTCCGGGCATCGTGGGAAGGCCTGAACATAAGGAGATAATTTATTAATTCGGCTAACACCAGACCATTCCTGCTCTGTGCCAAACACTGGGGATATAGACCCAAATGAGCAGGTCCCACGCTTGGACAGGTCCCATTCCAGTAAAGGGATGGTGTAGGGCAGCAGCACACTCAGGAGGGAGGGACCAGCCAGACCCCGGATAATTAAAGACCTTCACGTGGTGGGTCTTGAGGGTTGAGTAGGAGTTTACAAAACAGATCTGGGGGGGACACGTCCTTCCAGGAAGCAGGATCCACGTGCCAAGTCTTTGCAAGAGCAGAGCGTGTTGCAGAAGTGGACGTGGAGGCTGCCCAGTGGGGCGATGGGAGGGCTGGAGCCCGTCGGGTACGGGGCGGCCAAGGAGAGAGGCAGGGTGTCAGGCGTGCGGACGCATCAGAGGAGGGCCACGCCGTGTGTCTCCGTGCTCGGCTCCTGAAACGAGCAGGAGACAGCTGTGCATGTCTTACGTTACCCCCTCGGGAGCGCAGGAGACAAGGTCCTCTGCGGTGGCCAGGCTCCCCGCCCTGCAGATTCTCTACGTGACGTCGTTATTACTTTTAACCACCTCGAGGTCTAAAACAGAACCTCAGCTCTGGCGCTGCAGAGGGGTGGCCTTGCAGTTGGCCATTTTGTCTGTACAGACAGGTGAGGGAATTTCCGTTCTCTGTTCCAGTTTCCAAGTGCAGGACCATGCAGTCCGTGCCCCGTCCAACACGTTGTCAGAGCTGCATTTCTGGCGACCGCCTCACAGAAGCAGAGAGAACTGTGTGTCGTGCTCTGGGACGATGCACGGGAAGGACAGCCTTGCACTCGGCAGGGAGGCCGGGAGGCCAGTGTGCACCCGCCAGTCCTGGAAAGAAGACACCCTGTAGGAAGGCCATCAGGGACCAGGGCAGTTCTGCCTGTAGCTGGCGCGTGGCAGCCGGGGCTGGGGGTTCATCAGCCCCAGAGCTGGAGAGAAGCCGAGGGAGGTGTTTTCAGCTCACGGCTGGCCCACTGCCAATGGGGGGTTCAGATGCCACCCCCTGAGGGGTCCCCTCTGGAAGATCTCAGACACGGATTGATCTCTAGGTGGGCACGTGCCTACTGACCCCTGGGTTCGTGGGGTTGATCACCAGTGGGTTTCTCCTGGAAATTGGACCCTCTCCTTTTCCAGAATAAACATGGCGCAGGAGAGCTCAAAGATAGTTTCTGGAAAGACTCTGTGATGGTTCCTTTTGTGTCAGTGTGACGGGGCTACAGGAGGCCCGAGAGCTGGGTGTCCGTGAGCATGTTTCAGGAAGAGCTGAGCATCTCAGCTGGTGGACGGAGCACCGCAGAGGATTCCCACTGGTGGGCCCCTGGAGCACAGAGGGCCCGGGAAGGAGGACGCTGCCCCTTCCCTCTGCCTCCCTGCCTTGCTGGGGCATTTCTCATCTCCACCTGCCCTGCTGTGCACCCTGGGACATGGATGGAGCGACGCCCCAGTCCTCCTGGGCCCCGAGCAGGCGGGCGGCAGAGATCCGGGGACTCTGAGCCTCCATAACCACGGGAGATAACTCCTGTACTCCTGAGTCTTTCTGTTTGTCTGGAGAACCAGATCCAGTGTGCTAGAGTCAGCAAAGAAAAATACAGAGGGGCTCAGGGAAATCTGAATTTCAGGCAGTGAATTTTTTTTAAAATTTGTGTTTTATTTATTTATTTACTTACTTATTTTAAGTACTCTTCACCCGCAGCATGGGGCTCAAACTCACAACCCCGAGATCAAGAGTTGGATGCTCCTCTGACCGAGCCAGCCAGGCACCCCAACAGTGAATGATTTATTTTAGTGTAAGTATGTCCCGAACGATATTGGGGCATACTTACACTGAAATTTATTTATGGTTGACTATTGATTCAAAGTGCTTGGGCCCGCTAAGTTTTACCTGGCCACCTGTCTCAGGTACGGCTAAGGCCACGATGGGGTGGCCCACAGGAGGTCCCCGGGGTGACAGCGCTGTCCTGCATTCTGACCACGGGCGGCCACATGACTCTGGACATACATGGATTACGTGCGCACTCCCAGGGTGGCGAGGCCCAGTGGGGGGCGGCCACGGTCCTCCCTGCCGTCAGGACTCGTGGGCGGTGGGGATGCCGGGGGACGGGTGGGAGCCGGCCAGGCAGGCGTCTGTCCCGAACCCCCCGGGGGGCTGTGGTTTCACTCACTGGTTAGGAGGCACGGAGGGAGCGCACTCGGATGGGGCTGTTTTTCTACTTGCTGGAACTAGCGCAGCATTTGGCCGCCGATGGGTCTCCACGTCTGTGTGGTTCCCCGCACGCTCGCGCCCCCAGACCATCGTGGCTCCTGCGCGAGAGCCAGAGCCGGTCACCTGAGCATCGCGCTCAGAGGCCTCTGCCACCCACTCCGAGTAAACACGAAGTCGGCCTGCCTCCTCAGCCGGGCCTGTGCGCCCACCGAGATCGGGCCTGTGGGGAGGGGCTGCTGCTGGGCTTCCCCGCCCCGGCCTTCCCATCCTTGGAGAGCCAGGACTCCCTGTAGGCTAAGCACGGGTTCCTTGGAAGGACTACACTTCCCAGACTACCTTGCAGTCGGGCGTGTCTGGCTGACCAGGATCTGGCCAATGAAAGGCCGGCAGAGCGTCCTATGGGATTCTGGGAAGTCCTCTTCCTCCAGGAAAGCCGGTGTGAGGGCTGGAGCAGAAGCCGCTGCAATGGACCCTGAGGCAAATAGGGTTAGGATCCAAGAGCAGTTGGACAGAAGAGGCCAGAGCCCCTGATGATGCCACATCCACTAAGACCTGCCCGGGACCACCTGTCATGTTCACGTAGGAGGAAAGTAACCTTGCACAGTGCATAGGCCCTCGCTCCTTTCCCCCTCCCTCCCGGTATGTAGTCAAACTGCAGTCTAAATGATACTGTGTCTTTGTAGCGTTTCGTTCCCATCTTTTGCATTTCCTGCCCATTATGCTGGAAAAGGCCCCGCGCCATCTCCTCATGGTCCTTCGCTTCCTTCTGCCTGCTCACCCTGCCAGGAGACCCTCCTCCTTCCTTTCCCCACCCAGTGCCCGCTAAGTGCTCCCGCCTCGAGCATTCCTGCGCTTCTTCAAGACTGGGTGTGTGCACCTGTGCTCCCCTCCACTCCCACTAAGCGCCTCTGGGACGGGAGCCCTGTCTCCTGCTGGGTTTCTCCCCATTCTCCAGTTCACTCAATAACATACGGCACCAACACACCACGGCCATAACCCCTTGGGGCTGACGGCTGCGTGGGGAGCCAGGCCACGGGGCCAGTCACCCTGGAGTTGGGGGAGGACAAAGAATCAGACCCGCTGGGCGCGATGCTGGGCCTGGGGGGATGCAGGCCCCGGGGTGCACAGAGGGGCTGGGACGCCCGGTGGCGGCTGTGAGGCAGACGCTGAAGGTCGGCTCCTCGGCCCAGCAGCTCCTGGCATCACGCGCCCCTTTCAGCCTGGTTGCCTGTGCGTTTTGAATTACCTTCCAAAATGCACATCCGGAAGCCAATCAGCTGACATAACGAAAATGCTCTTTTGTGAGAAGTCATTTTCCCATGCAGGTATGCATATAAAATTGAATGTGTATTTGAGATGGAAAAACAGATTGCTTAACTGTTTCTAATATCTGAGAGGGTCACCTATTACACCTGATCCATAATTTCAGGCAAAATTTCCATCATAGCGCTGTGCCCCCTAAATGATGAGGCCAGAGCACGTTTACACCACACTCCGTGTGTGGCTCTGGGCAAGCCTTCCTTCCGCAGCAGGAGGGAGCCCACACGCCCCGGGCCTGCCCGCTTCTCGCCAGGGCGCATGAAAGAGCCCCGGGGCTAGGAGTGGTATTTGTCTTTGTCCAGATGTGGCTTTTTACTTTAAAGGAGGATATTCTTACGGCGGGTTCCCGCACGGAAGGGTGGGCTGGGGTCGAGGGGGCAGTGCCCCTGGGCTGACCCCAGGAGGCAGCACCAGCTTTTTGGGACCGCCCCATCCATCCCTGTGTTTCAGGACTTGGGGTCCGTGTGGGGTGCTCTTGGGATCAGAGCCGTCCACTCGGAGAGAAGCCTCCCTCCCTCAGAGGCTCGGTGTCTGCCTGCCACGTGCATCCAGGGGCCACGGCGGCTGCCACCATGGTGCTGTTACCAGAGGCTGGGGAAGGACACAGAAGAGAGGAACCAGGAACAGGCGACCATCGCCTCCTCTCCCTGAGCCACGGGGTCCCTGTCTCCTCTCCTTGGGCTGAAGGAGGGGCTTCTCTTGAAGCAAATTCTGTCTGCTCCAGGGGCTCACTTTTGTGTTGTGAGCTGCCTTTGGACGAGATGTGCAGTTGGACGAGACTCCCCACCCTGGACCGGTGGTCCTTCACATTCTGGCCTGTCCCCCGGCACCTGCTATCACGTGCCCTCCCAGTGCTCGGGGAGCCGCTCCGCACGTCTGTCCAGGGTCCACCACTGGCTGGAGTGTGCCTACTCCGTGTTCCCTGAAACCAGGACACCCCCAAATGGTTAACTCTGATGTACTCAAATTCATAATTTGCTTGTGCTTCTAAGACCTTTAAATTGAGCAGAGTTCCCAACCCTTCCTCACACACATATTCTTCTGCATTTCCCTCTCTCAGCTTCCTTGTCTTTCCTCATATGCTTACACTTTAATCTCCCTGGATTTAACCTGAGTGATGGAGGAAGTGGGAGTTTGGCTTCATTTTTCTCTAGGCAGAGAGCTGTTTCCCACCCCCACAAATTCTTATGTCTGAGTGACTCAGCCCCTGTGGGTCCCCATCCTCCTGGTTGCAGGCGATCCCACTGTGGGTTCCCATCCTCCTGGCCGTAGGTGATCCCACTGTGGGTCCCCATCGTCCTGGCCACAGGCAATCCCACTGTGGGTCTCCATCAGTCAGGCTGCACATGATCCCACTGTGGGTCCCCATCGTCCTGGCCACAGGCGATCCCACTGTAGGTCCCCATCGTCCTGGCCACAGGTGATCCCACTGTGGGTCCCCATCACTCTGGTTGCACATGATCCCACTGTGGGTCCCCATCGTCCTGGCTGCAAGTGATCCCACTGGGAGGTCAGAACACAGTCCCTTCCCCCCCGTGCTGACGGTGGGCATCGGCATGCTTTCCAGTTTTCGGCGATGGTGACGGTGCTGCTGAACATTCCCGTGTGTATTTTGGCGGATGCTGCGAGTGTTTCCATTGAACTATTTCAATCCCACATTGCTGAGTCCCAGGGTCACTGGGACGTTAGCTTCTGTAGGGATAATGTTTCTTCTTCCCATCAGCACGGGGGAGTGTCCTGTTTGCTACTCTGCGCCCGCGCGCCCAGCCTTTCCCGACCCATGTTAGCCAGCTGGTGGGTGTGTGTGGAGGTGGGGAGCTCCCCCGCCCCATCCCCACAGCCACTCTGTGCTTGTCACTGTGATCATCTGCATGACTGTCACATGTCATGACACCTGTTAGGTGATTCACCTGTATTGGAAGCTCTTTTATTAGAACTGACTCAGCTGTTTGTGTAGATTTCGTGCAGACTTTTGAGTGATTTCATCAAATTCCCCACATCATCCTGATGAAATTTTGAGCAGGACTGTGTTGAATCTATTTTACACCCTTCAGTAAGACTTAAAAAGCAATCTTCATAAAGATCTTGTGCATTCTTGTTGGACCAACAAAGTCCTTGTTAAACTACTTTATCCAAACTTTTTGTTGTTTCGGTGAATTGTATTTCTATTTTGCATTAATACTGAGCTGGGCATGGCTAGCATAGCGGTGACCGTTGAGTTGACCTCGCGTTTGATGAACTTGCTGGATTCCTGTATCGGTACTTTAATGTACGGGCTTCTCATCTGGGGATAATAACCATTTTATTTCACACCCGTGTGTGTCCACGGCCAGAGTTCCCGGTGCCACATTAAAAATCAAGGATGGCAAAGGTCTAATGAGCGAACTTGTCTTTGGTCTGACTTTGCTGGAGATCTACGTGAAGTTTCTGTGAAGTATGACATTCACTGTAGGATTTTATTGCGCCGTCTTAACCAAGAACATTCTCTTTAACCTTCTGATAGTTCTATTTTTTAACTGAACAGATTGTTATTTTTACTCTAAACAGTTTTTTTTCTACATCTCTTTGGGGAATCATGTAGTTTTAACTTTTAGTTCATTGAATCAGGGGATCTCATGGATGGATATCCCAGTCTTGAAACGTGCTTGCATTCAAGGAAAAATCGTAATCAATCACATTGAATAACTTTCCAATACGCACTTGAGTCTATAACACGTTATTGTGTATCTATGGTGATAAATGAAATCCACCTAAAATTGAGTTACCTCACAAGGCAGCCATCGGGTTTGGGAACCAGGCAGTACCAGGTGCCCCAGCGAATCCGTCGGCTGGTGGTGGCGACC
>NC_138373.1:158587392-158593091 GCF_054177405.1 Leptonychotes weddellii
CTCTGGGTCCAGCGCGGGTCCACCTGGCCACCCTGGAGCGCCGGCAGCAGGGGGAGAGCCTGCGTGGATTTGCTCTTCTCAGTAGGGGTGCTCCGTCCTGCGGGCCGGCCTGCACCTGGGGGGAGCGAGGGGGCGTGCCCTGCCCTCTCCCGCTGCCCCCGCACCTCCCCCAGGCTATCTGTGCTCAGGCAAAGTGCCCGGGCTTGCGTGACAGAGCGTGTGGCCGCCCTTGGGGTATCCTACGGGTCCTGCACGCTGGGCTCGCCACCTCGAGGGCGTCACGTGGGTCCCGGTGGCGGGCGCTCCTTGGGGGCTATTTGGCGGAGTCTGCGTCCCCCTCCTGGAGCTGCAGGTGGGTACTGTGGGCACAGTGCACACGAACGCCGCCGCCCTTCGGACCGCCCGCTGGACCCGCAGAATGCGTGCGGGAGGCTTCCGTCCCTCGCCCCTCCTCGGGCCCGGCCGGGAGCCAGTCCTCCCAGGAAGCAGGCGGGCGCCCAGCACCAGGGAAGCCGCCCACCCGACGCTGCCCCCGCCCCCAGCCGCCCGGGGAGGGGTCCCCAGGGGGGCTTCCTGGAAGTGGAGGACGTCAGGGACAGATGCAGAGCTGACAGCACGCAGCCAGCCTCTCTCCCACCCCCGGGAAGCCATCGCTGGGGAGGACGCCCTTCTGTTTAAAAACAAACAAGCCGAAGCTGACCAACAAGAATACAGAAATATGCAAATTGGTAAGTCAACATCTCGCCTGGTCCCAGCTTGTGAAATAAGCATTTTGAAGAGTTTGGGGTAGAAGATAATTCATGTAAAGTGCCTGGACGATATTAAAAATAAGAGCCTCGGAGGGCGCCTGGGTGGCTCAGTCGGTTAAGCAACTGCCTTCGGCTCAGGTCATGATCCTGGAGTCCCGGGATCGAGTCCCGCGTCGGGCTCCCTGCTCGGCAGGGAGTCTGCTTCTCCCTCTGACCCTCCTCCCTCTCATGCTCTCTGTCTCTCATTCTCTCTGTCTCAAATAAATAAATAAAAAATCTTTAAAAAAATAAATAAATAAAATAAATAAATAAATAAATAAAAGCCTCGGTGCCAATTACAGTTACTGCCCCTGTTGAGAGCGCAGGGACACGTAAGGCGCCGCCAAGCGCGGTCTGGGAATCTGTGTCTTCCGTGGTCCTCCAGACAGCCTGCCGCTGCTCTCCCAGCGTCCTCACCCGGACCCTGCCCTCTGTGTGTCCCTCCGTCCGTCCGCAAGCACCCTAGGCGAACTGCGGGCCACCGCTGGGCGTCCTCATCCGGGCTGCGCCGGCCCTGCACACACACCCATGCGGGCTCACACCTGTCTCGGGTCAACGCCCAGGCGCTGCGGTCGGGTCGGGGGTGCGTGCAGGCACACTTTCCGGAGGGTTCTCCTGGAAGCTGCTGTCGGTGCAAGGACATAGACCCCTGCTCTCCTCTGCAGAGGTTTGGGGGGACAGGGGCTGGAGATAGTGGAGGCACCGAGGGACGGCACACACACGTGCACGCAGACACACACGTGCACGCAGACACACACATGTGCACACGCAGACACGCACACAGACAAACCTCAGGTGCACAAACAGGTGCACACACAGACACAAATGAACACGCACATGCTCACATGTACACACAGGTACTGCCCCCAGGTGACCTCTCCGGAGCCAGGACTCCTGAGCCTCGCCCCAGGGGGGCTGCCGGCCGGCCCCAGGGGACATGGGGAGACCCCCGCCTGGCTCCTCTGCCCACCTGAGCCCCTGCCCGGAACAGAGTCCCAGTTCTTCGGCTCGGCTCAGGCACCGGCCTTGGGTTCAGTGACTTCACGGTGTCACGGTTTGCGGAACAGCCGCCCTGGGCCCCTCCAGACCAGGACTCCTGAGCTGGAGAGGCGCCCAGCGGGAGCCCCAGGACTTCAGGGACGTGTAAGTGGCCCCACTCACCTGCCCAGCCCACTTTGCTGGGGGAGGCCCTCAGCATGCGTCCAAGGGCAGGTGGGCAGACCCTGGAGGGGGTCCCGGTGGCCTTGCTCAAGGCCACGTGTGGCCCGGGGAGAAAGCAGCGCTGGGGGTGCAGATCCACCACTCACAGGGTCAAGTGCACTGACTACCCACACGATCAAGGGCGCTGACCACTCACAGGGCCAAGGGTCACGGAAGGGAACCAAGACCTCCCCGGAAACCCGGGGAAGCGCTCTCTGGAGAGCCCTGAGGTCTTCTCTGGCCACCGTGGAGTGAAAGCGTCTCTGGTCTTCGGCCCTCGATTACTGGAAATCAGAGTGCCCCCCTTCACGCCACCCTCCGCCTGGCCCCGGCCGGGGGTGCACAGTGGCTGCGGGGACCCTCGTATCCCTGCTGCCCTCCCTTCCTTTCCACATGGCCTCCGACGGCCGCACGTTGTAATGCTCAAGCCCGTTTCTCTCATTCACCGTGAGGGGCGTTTCAGGACAGTAACATCGAGGGGACGGCCCAGAGCTCGCTGCCGCCTGGGTGACCCTGGGAGAGGGACACAGAGGTAGACACACCAGGTGCACTGACCACACGCGCCCTCGGCTGTGGGCACTTAGGTGGCTTTGGGGCCGAGTGCACAGGGACGGGAGACTTTGGGGGCCGTGCCTCCTGTGGGGTGTAGGGCCAGGGGGCAGGACACAGCCTCCCGGCGCCCTGGGAGCACCTGCGTGGGATAGAAGGCGCGGCGTGGCTTTCCTTCCCTCTTCTGAACACCATTTAAATCACAGTCTTCAGGTGTAATAGCTTAGTGCTAACTAATCCTGTTTGTATTGCATTTGCTAACAAAGGGATCCCCAGAGACCATGTACAGGGACAGCATTTCTTAGTGACATAAATCGATGCCACAGAAGCGAGGAGACAGCACAACAGGCCCCCCAGGCTGACTTCCCTCCCAGTACTGCAGCCCAGGACACATGGGATCCCCTCGGCATCTAGGGGCCCACGCTACTTCTCTGAATTTTAGGATGGATATTCCTGCCACCACCATTTTTATAAAGACATAAGGGGATGGAACCCAGAAAGATGCCTGATTCCCCCTGGGTCATCTGGTTTTAGAACTTGGGGTTGTGTCCTGGACCCCACCAGCCCAGCAGAGTGGGGACGAGGGGCAATCTGCTGCCAAGCCTGGGCTTCGGGAGAGCCCCCCTGGCCGCACCCCGCATGAGCCCAGCACAGGGCCCAGGGCAGGCAGGACCAGAGCACAGCTTCTAGACATTTCCAGGCTGGGCGGGGCCTGAGGACAGATGATGTGGGAGGTGCTGAGGGCAGGAGGGGCTGTGTCAGGCATCATGTCCACTCTCAGTGGCTCAGACAGACTTGCCTCCCATGGGCTGTGTCGTGGAAGTCACTGATACGATCATCTTTCTAGAAATTGGCTCTGGAATCTAATTCCTACGCTCCCTCTGTGCATGCCGGGGAATGAGGTCTATGGTCAGAGAGGACACACAGGTGTACGGGCCTGGCCCGAAACCCACAGGACAGCGTTCGTGCCCTCGGTGCCGCAGTCCAGAACCAGAGCCGTCAGTGAAATCCGCTTAATTCCACGGATGCAGAGAATATCTGTGCAACCCCAACCCGAGGCTCGGTTCCATTGTGCTTTGGGGTCCCCTCTGGAGGTGGGGCAGAGCGCCAGTGTAAGGCTGCGGTCTCGGGAAGGAGGACAGAGTCCCAGGTGGGCAGGGAGGGGTGAGGCAGAGGTTGGAGGGGGGCCTCGGGCCCGGCATGGTGACGTGGATCCTGCAGCCTATGGGGCCCCGCGTCCAGAGCCTCAGTGTTCTGAAAATCAAGCAAACAGCAAACCAGGGACGACTCTGTCCCACAAGGTTGGAGACAGCCTAGCTGTTCCCGGGAGAAAAAGACACCAGGGCCGCAGGGGTCACCCTGGGGGCAGGGATCCTTCCACTTCATGTGCCAAATCCCTGTGGCTGACCTCGCGGTTGGCTGCTCCCTGATGGGGCCCTAGAAATGGCCGGGCTCTCACAAGTCTGCTTGCTTCAAGCCAGACAGTAAACAGTGTTTGAGAAAAATTAGTCCCGTGGGTCAAGCGCTAGCGTCCTCCCAACGCCGTCACGTCACAAGGGCTGCTTCCAGTTTCCTCCTGAGTTGTGAGGTCCACGGACCTGCAGGGGCACCTGGGCGACAGCAAATGTGAGGGATCTTCCACAGTGGGAGACGCGGGAGGGCAGAATCCCTCGCGGCTGCTCAGCGGCCCAGGATTTGCCTCCATAACCGGAGAGGCTGGAGCTGGTCCAGGATGGAGCAGGGAGGGACGAGTAGCCTCAGGCTCCGGTCAGGCGCACAGCAGGTTGGCTGGGCTGACGGGGCCTGGAAGGGGCTTGGCAGGGCCATGGGGGTCCCCTGTGGGCCCACCTGCAGGGTCCTTCTGGAGCAAATCTGGATGAGGTTCCTGGAGGCAGCCGCATGGGACTTCGGCGCTTCAGGCCCATCCGTATGGCACCTGGTTTGGGGTGGACGGGAGAGGCCACAGCCCTGGACCGGGGTCCCTGTACCTGGATGGCAGCCGGCTCCCACTCAGGGACACAGGTCCTCATACAGCGGGGTTTGTAGGTCAGCGTCCAGCTCTGGGCCCCGCTCCAGCCCAGGGAAGCAGGCAGTGGCTGATCTTGCAGTCATGGTTTTATCTGAAGCATCTGTGGACCCTCCATTGGCCCCCAGACCCAGGTGGGGCTTCCTTTCTGCAGGAGCCAGTGGGGGGAAGGAGAGGAGGCGGCCCTGGGGCCAGATGCACGGTGCAGCCAAGCCGGGTGAGGTCGGTGAGTTCGGAAGAGGTTGGAGGAACCAGGGTTTGAAGGAGCTCCCTCCCCATCCCTTCTCCATTCCAGTGGCCAGAGCAAAAAGCTGATTTGTCCTTTGTATGTTAATTCAGGTCTGGATGGTGCTGGGCCTGGAGGAGGTCAGGCCACTGGGGTCTGTCTGCAGGAGGGGCCCTGCCAAAGCCTGGTCTTCTGGGTCCTCTAAGCCCACTGCTTCTGCTGTGCTCTGTGGGGTCGGGGGCTGCAGGGGTTGCCGGTGGGGTCGGGGGCTGCTGAGGTCTGACCACCTGGCCAGTCCTTCCTCTGCTCTTCCAGGAACCCTTCCTTGCCCTGGCCCATGGGGTGGGGGGCTTGGACCTGCTTTGCCCCAGCAGAGGATGGTCTGGACCCTAGAGGAGGTGCTACAGATGGGAGATCCAGCCCTGGAACGTGGCCACTGTCTGACAAGTGGGCCCTGCATGCTGGGCAGGGCAGCCGCTGAGCCAGGCCCGGGGTCAAGGAGGCCTGTCGGGGACGTGCTCCTCAGGGCACCTCCCAGATGGGGCGTCGGGCCTCTCCTCTGGCGTCTGGCTGGGCTGGCGATGTACTTGCGCATGGGAATATGGAGGAAGTGACGTTCTGGAGCGTCAAGGCCCCGGCAGCCCCACCCCTGCCTGGGGCACCTGCACCCTCCTGGGGCTCCTTGGGTGCGGGGTGCGGGGGCAGGAGACCTGTCTTCCCTGGATCAGTGGATGAAGGGACAGATTGTGTGCACCTGAGACTGGGCTCGGCCCCTCCAGGGCCACCTGCGGTCTGTGGGCGGCAGGTGGGACCCAGGCCCCCACCCCTGACCCTCAGCAACACCTAACGGCGATTCCCCAGGAGAACCAGAGCTTGGCGTCTGTCTGCCTCGCGCCCCGGGGACACGGCG
>NC_138373.1:158593191-158609165 GCF_054177405.1 Leptonychotes weddellii
ACCGTCCAGTCTGCCGGGAGTGCAGAGCGGTCTCCCGTCTCCTGGGATCTGCTCCGGGACGGGGACGCCTTGTGTCTGCGGAACGGCTCAGACACTCGGCTACAGCCAGCTTCTGAAAGGCACCATGCTGGCCGTATTCCTCGATGTCTCAGCACTTTCTCGAGGTGTGTGAGATGGAAGCATCTTTATGCTCCTTTTACATCTGGAATCAGAGAGGGAGGTGCTTCCTGAGCGGCTTTTGGACCTGGAGGAACCAGGGGGTGAGGCAGGCCGGGTAAACCCCATGGCTCACTGCGGGGTCTCCGTGGGCGGCTGGGAGGAGCCAGGGGCCGGGTCCGCCCACCCCAATGTGGCCCCGGGGGGCAGGGCTCACCAGGACTGGGAGGAGCCCCGGGAGTTCTTGGGGGAATTCACAGATAACCATGGATGCTGGCAGGGCATGCCCTGTCTTCCCGTCCACGGGGCAGCGATGAGGGACCAGCGGCTGGTCAGACCCTGTGGCCCCTGCAGAGGAGGGGTCCCAGCCCGCATGGTGGACCCCCCAAGGCCTGGGCAGGTCCCACGTTGGGGGCCTGGAATCCCGAAGTCCTGTCTGGTTCTCCTCTGCCCTGCGGCTCAGGCTTGGTCCTGGGCACCAGCTGTTGTAAGATTCTGTCCTGACCAGAGCCAACCCGCGGGCCTTGTGGCGGGGCTCCCGGGGCCCCCTGAGCCCCTGTGTGTGCTCATTACCCTGCCCTGGAGGCTCGGAGCCTCCCCTATCCTCCCTCTGGCCTCCCTGCCTCCTCCTACTTCTTTTGGAGCCCGCCCCAGGTCTTGGGGGCAGACGAGCCTCTGCAGCTCCCCGACTGACCGTCCCACGTGACCCTGGACCTGGAGCCCCGAGGACCCCCACCTGGGGATGACCTCGTTCGATCGCTTTGAGCACGGATCTCAGGACGCCTCCATTCGCAGTCTGGCTCTCGTTCCTGCTGCGTCAGAACACTTCACGGCACCTTGCTCTTGGTGGCGTCTTAGCAGCGGCCATTGGCCCTGGTGGCTCATTTCTCAGGCCTGGCGAGCTTGCTGTGATGCTCGGAAGCCTGGCACAGCGCTCGGCCGCGGGGAAGATTGGGTGGAGCCGTGCATCCAGGGGAAGCGTGTGTCCTGACCTCACCCTGGCTGAGCAGGAGAGGGGCCGACAGCCCCTGCTTCTCCGTGTGACGGGGGGCCCTCTCCATCAGTGCTCGAGGGGGTGTCTCCATCTCTGTGAGCCCTTGGCTAACCTCGAACCCCTGACCTGGTCAGCCCTGGGATGTCAGGAGGACGCTGTGGGCACATGTGTGACCCTGCTGGTCCAGGACATGGATGGACATCAGTCAGCTCGTGTGGAGCACGAGGCCAGAGTGGGGAGGGGGACACTGCTGCCCAAGGCCTTGGATGTGGGGTGCTGACCCAGAGGCTGTCACCCCCCAGCATCGGCCCCTGCGCCTCGCCCTGAGGGTCAGACCCCACGGCATCCCCTCTGGTGCCTACTGTGGGCTGTATTGGAGTGGCCCCCGGGGTGGCCCCGGCTGGTGGGACAGGCCAGGCGACAGAGGCCAGGAATGGGCTCCTCTGTCCGTGTGGGACTCCCCCAGGCCCAGCTGTTCTCCCTCAGCCGCAGGCTCCATCCTGGTGTTTCCAGACCATGGCCCGGCTCCATGTGTTCCTAGACGCGGTTACCGGCCCTCACGGCTCTGCAAACGCCTGACTTCGCCCGGATATCGGGGAGTCCGGCACTGCTCCAACTGGGAGCCCCCCATAAACACATCGGGGACTGTGGTTATAGGGCCCTTTTCAGGCTTTCCCACACACGACCGTCTGTCTGTGGCTCCTGGACGCACAAGCCAGCGCGTCTGTGGGCTCCGCGAGAGGCCGGTGTGAACGCCGCGGGCAGGGCTCAGATGTCCCTCCCCGTCTAGTCCCGGCGGCGGGAGAACGCGATTTCCTGAGGGGGGTCTGGGGCCTCCGCGGCCCATAGGCACTGCCACGGGACGAGTGACGAGTGACCCCGTGAGGGGCCATGCCGGCGCCCTGGGCCACGGGGCGCGGCTGTCCAAGGCCCCCGCCGCAGCGTGGGACCCGCGGGGTGGGAGTTACAAGCTTGCACTTGTAACACCTCTTGCTTGTGCAGGTGAAGAGAGAACGAGTCTGTGAACGGCTCATGAAGTCGCAGCGCTGGGAGCTTGGCTCCCCTCCCATCGCTAACAAGACAAAATGACCCTGGCGACCTTCCGCCCTTGGCAGACGTGAAGCTGGGGCCGCATCATCCCCCGTGGAGAAATGAGGCGTTGTCGCGTTTTGCGCATTTGCTGATCTAGAAGTTCCCGCCATGGAAGCCGCTCTCCCAGAGACGAGAGGAGACCGGGACGGGGGTTGTGTGCTGCTTTCTCTCCTGACGGGCATCTCAGTCTCCTTCGCCAAACCCGCCTTAGGAAGCGGATGCCCCGCGCTCTGCAGCGCTGCTGGCTCAGCCTCAGGCCCTGGACCCTACGTGCAGCCGAACCCCAGAAGGGTCTTGCTCAACGACTCCCCTCCTTCCCACATCCCGTGTCCACTAGTCTCTTTATGTCGGAGTCACCTTAGCTTCACAGAGCGTCCCTGTGGGCTCCCCGTCCGGCTCCCGAGATGAGAGGACCCCCACTAGGGACTCCAGCCAGCCTTACCCAGACTCCACTGCTCCCCCCACCACTGTCCCCGTGCTGCCCGGGCTCCTGTCCTGGCTCTGAGCCTCACGGAGTGGTCCTATCCCAGCTCCTCTGGGCATGACCGTCTCCACGAGGGCCGGCCAGGTCCCCTCAGGACCAGCGCCTCCCTAATGTGGGTTTTTCTGACGTTTTCTGGTGAGGAGGTGGGTTCTGGGTTCTGGGGAGAGGACCCCAAAGGGAGAGGCCCTCCATCGCTCACACCGGGGGCACCGCCGCCTTCGTCCTGCCTGCTGACTCCGGTCCTGTTTGCTTGCTTTGCTGTATTTCCTGTGTGGTTTGTAGCTGACCTCACATCCCAGGCCTGAGAGTGACTGACCTCGGTGGGCACTTGTGGAATGAGCCAGAGGAGCCTGGATCCAGCTTCCCCAGACTCGGGTGGTCATCATGTACACGGCAAAAATGAGCCCAGATACTTGGGGGGCGGACGTCAAGAGGGGTATTTGGGTCTAGGTTTTGCTATTTGGGGTGGACAGACACGTGAGCCTGCAGTCCCCAGGCATCGCCTCCCTCGGGCTCGACCCCAAATCCAGGCGCCTCCCCCCACTCCGGTTCGGCGGTGGCCAGGGCGTCCCCACCAGTGGGGACTCTGCTCCCTCTCTTCCTCCGGCTTCCAACCTGGGATGTCCCGTCCCACCAGGCCCTCCCGGCTCACGGCAGCAAGGACATAGCACCTCACACCGTGACCTTTGCTTCCTCCAGCAGGAGACACCCCACTTCTCGTGGCCCCAGTGCTGGGAACTCTCCAAAGGCTCCTCTGGACCTCAGGGTGCAGGGGTGTGGGGGCCCAGGTGCATGTCTGGGCCCCGCGGCCGGCAGGTGGGACGTGTTGGGCGTAGGGAGTGCGCTGTGGTGTCCGTCACAGGTCATGGGGACAGCGCCACGCCTCCTGTGCAGATGCCCCATCCTACAGCGGGGTGGGAAGGCAATGGCTGGCCCCGGGGAGCCCGGCATCACTGCTGAGATGCCACAGCATTGGACGAGATGCTGTGTTTGGAACGTCGTCAGGGTTCCGCGGCAAAAGGAAATAATCGCCCGGCACTGCCTACATCCTGGGTCGTGGGAAGTGCCGTGAGATACCAGGTGCCAGGCGCTGTGGAAAGGGATTAGGCCCTGCACACCAGGGCCATGCACACAGGGGGCCACGCACACCGGGGCCACGCACACAGGGGGCCACACACAGGGGCCACGCACACATGGGGGCCACACACACCAGGGCCACGCACACCGGGGCCATGCACACAGGGGGCCACGCACACCGGGGCCACGCACACAGGGGGCCACACACAGGGGCCATGCACACATGGGGGCCACACACACCAGGGCCATGCACACCAGGGCCATGCACACAGGGGGCCACACACACCGGGGCCACTCACACAGGGGGCCACACACAACGGGGACATGCACACATGGGGGCCACACACACCGGGGCCACGCACACAGGGGCCATGCACAATGGGGCCACGCACACAGGGGGCCACGCACACAGGAGCCACGCACACAGGGGGCCGCACACACCGGGGCCACTCACACATGGGGGCCACGCACACAGGGGCCACGCACACAGGGAGCCACGCACACTGGGGCCACACACACATGGGGGCCACGCACACAGGGGCCACACACACTGGAGCCACGCACACAGGGGGCCACGCACACCAGGGACACACACCAGGCACACACACACAGGGGCCATGCACACCAGGGCCACACACACCAGGAACACGCACACCAGGGCCACGCACACAGGGGCTCTGCAATAACAGGGAGGCTGGAGGGGCCGGAGAAGAGGACGAGCATTGTCACAGAGTCACAAGACAGGAGCGGGACCCTGTGTGTCAATCTGTGTCTCTGCTGCTGCTGGTGTGGGTCCCGAGCTGGAAGGAATGCCAGCCCCTGCTCGGGGGTCTCGGCCAGCACCCCGACAGTTGGCCCTCCAGCTGGAACGTTTCCAGGGTCAGAGGCCGGTTTCCTTTACTCCCAGCTCTGGGCAGTTTGGCTGCTCAGTTCCTCCCGTTGAGCAGAGTTGTGCTTCCCTATAATTTCACTCTCTGAGTGACCTTTGTAGCGATGCAGAATCAATCCAACACCTTTCCTTCAGGGCCCCTTAGTGGATTCAAGCAGAACAGGAGACAGAACTCTCCCGTGTCCTGCGGTCTGGCCTTCTCCGCATCACTCACAGCACGGGCCGGGCTCCCGCCGCCTCTAGACCAGCGTCACCGTGCTCTGAGTCACAGTCCCGCCTCTCCCAGCCGCCCGTGTGCCTTCGCAGGTGGCGCCCCAGGCTGGCCCCGTCACTCACGTCGCTCACGCTGGACACAGCCGTACAGCAGGTCCCTGGAGAGGCGGGCTGCACCAGCCGTGGGTTCAGCGCTTGCTTCGCGGCTCCCGGTCTTCGCTGTGTCAGCACAGCTGGGGACTCCTTCCCAGACCTCAGGGTCCGGGTTGCCACCCTCGTCGCTACTGGGGCTCCACAGCCTGAGGTGAGGGTGACTGCTCTGACCTTGGCCGGTTGGTGAACGGCGATCCTTAAAAGTCAATCCTGATGTGACCTGAGCGTCCCGGGTGCTCAGGGAGCGCGTCCACACCGTCCTCCCGCACTCTCCAGCTCAGCCGCGCACGGGTCTCCCGTGGAGAAGCGTGTCCCGCTCTGCCTCCCCCTCCCCAGCCTGGGGCGGCTCCGGGATTTCCACACTGGCAGTGGGGCCGGGTCCTCCCGCCACGGCGCACAAACCCCTCCCCCCTACTTGCGCCTGGAGTGGGCGGCACCGTTCCCTCTGTGTGACCCTCTCGCCACGTGTCAGAGTCACCGGGGTGAGACTTCTCTTCGTTGTGCTTTATAAATTTTAGCAGTTTCTCTGTCATCCCCAACCTGTGCAATGCAAACCCCAAACCAGAAAACAAACCCTGTCCCTGATGCCACCTGTCCGTGAATTCTGGGCATTTTCGCCTTCTGTTCTCTTGTCCTCTGTTGGTTACCAAGGACTCCAGCTTCGTCTGGAGCTTGTCTCTTGAACTTCTGCGTGAATCTATGGAGAGTATCTGCGAGTTTCCGCAAGCCCACTGTGCGTGGTGTGTGCTGGCTCCTCCCTGTTCTTTCTCCGCCACGCCATTGTCCAGGTCAGGACTCTTTGCTCGAGCCAGTTTTGTTTCCTCTGTCTTTCCGGGCTCACCAGCCTCCAACCCAGGCTCAAGCAGCCCCACTGTGCACACGGACAACGACGTGCCCATTCAGACCCTTTGGCGACTCCCCACCCACTGATAAATCCCACACCTTCCAGATCGGACCCCGGGCTGCCTGCCACCGTCTGCACGGTGACAGGCGCCCCTGCCCTGACTTGCCCACCTGCCAGCACTCTCCATGCCCCACGCAGACCACTCTCCACACCCTCAGCTCTGCCTGGGTATCTCCAACTTACCCTCCAAAACTCAGCTGAGGAAAATCCCACACTCATGTCGGCTGCTCCTTCTCGGGCACCATGGAAGACCGTCCAGCCCCCTGCTCACGTCCCTCAGCATCTGGGCGCCGTGGCTCGAGTCTGCCTCCATCAGACGGTGTGAGCTCAGAGACGGCGGAGATCAGAGTGCCAGCTTCTCCTGCAGAACCATCTGCGGACTTCCCTTCCCACGTGTGTGACCCCGGCTGCCTCCCCGAGTTCTTCAGGTCCTGGACCCACTACCCAGACAGAGTCAAAACCCTTTTCCTTGATATCCCTCTTGGTGAGGATTTTTTGACTCTGACACCAAAAGCAAAAGCAACAAAAGCAGAAACAAACAAATGGGACATTGAACTAAAAATCGTTTGCACAGCAAAGGAAATCACCGACAACATGAAAGGAGAGACACAGAATGGGAGAAGAAATCTGCACGTCGTGTGTCTGATAAGGGGCTAGTATCCAAAATATCCAACTTAACAGCAATAAAACAATCGGATTAAAAGTGGGCAGATCTAAATAGACATTTCCCCAAAAATATACAGATGGCCATCAGGTACATGCAAAGCCGTCCAACACTTCCCTGGTCATCAGGGAAATGCAAATGAAAGCCACAATCCCACCTCACACCTGTCAGAATGGCCACAAGGCAATACAGGAGACCACAGGTGTTGGCGGGGATGCGGAGGAAGGGGGCCCCTCTTACGCCGTTGGTGGGAATGCAAGCTGGTGCAGACACTCTGGAGAATAGTATGGAGGTTCCTTAAGCCATAGAACCACCCTACGGCCCAGGAATTCCACTTCTGGGTATTTATACAAAGAAAACAAAGACACGAATTCAAGAAGCTATCTGCACCCCCATATTTGCTGCAGCATTCTCTACAGCCACCAAGATATGGAAGCAGCCCACGTGTCCACGGACGGATGAAAGGATAGAGGAGATGTGGTGTCTATGCAATGGGATACGACTCGGCCACAAAAGAAGAATGAAATCCTGCCGTTGGCAGCAGCATGGTGGACCTCAAGGGTAGTATGCTAAGTGAAATGAGTCAGACAGAGAAAGACAAATACCATATGATGCCTCTTATATGTGGATCGTAAACAATCAGCTCATAGATGCACAGAACAGATGGCTGGTTGCTAGAGGCAGGGGATGGGGGTACGAGAAACAACGGGCAAACTATTTTTCTTTTTGTTTGTTTAAATAAATTGAATTTTGAAAAAAGAAGGGCAATCCAGATGCCCGCCACAAGAGCCTGTCATCCTTCCGCCCTTTTGGGCCTGGTGGGCCCCTCTGGGCACATCTCCACTGGTGGCCCCGTTGGTGTATGTTTCCAGTCACCCTGCAGGCTGAGGTCGGGTGTGTTCCCAGGCCTTCGGGCTCTACTTGTCTCTTCTCCGTGAGACCTGACCGGCAGCTGCCGAGGATGCCACCTGTCAGAGCACTGTTGGGATTCCCGAAAACGCAGACGCACCACGCACTTGGGTCACTCTATGAGAGGAGGAGTTTCCATCCCCGTATCTGTTGAATGTGAGGTGTGATGCCGGGGACCTCGGCATGTTTTCACGTTGAATCCTTGTACCGACCCAGCAAGGGGGCCCCTTTCTCCCCATTTTACAGATGTAGAAACTGAGGCATGCCACGGCCACAGTGAGGAAGAGACAGGGCTGGACTGGTGCCTGACATTTGGAGATTGGAAATGAAACCCAAAAAGCAGGGGGAAGATGCCCAGGTGACCTGCTGCTCCCCTCCGTGGAGCGAGGGCCAGGGCAAGTGGTCTGCGCCGGGTGGAATGGGTGGAGGTGAGCCCGAGGAAGGCATCCATCACCGCTGTTACCACCTTCTTAAGAAGCCTTTACGGCACTGGCTGCCCGTGGCTCACCCACGTGCAGTGGATTGCCCTATTTGTCTTTCTACAGTAAGTGAAAAATCTAGAAGGCAGCTTTAAAAAAAAAAAAAAAAAGGCGAAGCGCTTCCTCAGCCGCCATCAATCCTGTGAGCGGATGCCGACTCGGAGCCTGCATTAATTCATCCACTAATTGCTTCTCCTGGACAGGGCCGTTCGGCGGCCTGTCTTTGGCTGAGCCTTGCAATTAACATTTTGTTTTCTGGAACGCTGCCAAACACAAAGCTCTGGGAAGGCCAAATGCCAGAGCTCTTGGACGCCAACCCTGGGAGCCACTGGGCCTGGTTTGTGAGGGTTCGGGCTCCAGGTCAGTGTGACAACTGTCAGGGGGAAGTGTGGCCTTTCCTCAAGTGCAGGGAGGGATGCTAATCAATCCCGTCAGACCCGGAGCCGGAGCATCCCTCTCCCGTCAGCAACCTCTGGGGGCTGCCCGGAGGAGGGGGCTGCGCTGTCAGGGTCCAGCCACCCCTCCGATGCCCTAGGGCGAGCCTGGGGCCGTGTGGATGCTGATCGCATCCAGGGGCTCTTGGATTTCCTGATGTTTCGAGCATCTGCTGTCCCAGGCCCACTAACCTCTTCACCCGGGCCTACACGTCTGTCCTGGGGGCCCCGGGTCTGGATCTTCCTCGTGCCCCCATGGCCATCCCTGTGCTTTGTGTCGCCCCCGAACCCCTGGGCTGGCCACCAGGCCTCAACTCGCCTCTCCCCGGCCCCCACCTCCCACAAAACTGTGCCCCCTGGCAACCACGCCCACTGATGGGGCAGTGACATCGAAGACAGCAGGGGATAGCATCCCCAGGGAGTCTGTGGCCGCGCGAGAACATGCTCCTGACGCCCCATCGCCCGCCGCGGGTCCCGGGTGCTCGCACCAGCTCTGGCTGACTCCTACTTCGTGGGAAAGCCTAAGGCGCTAAGATTAACAGCGTGACTCAGCAGAGACCTTGGCCGGCGCGGGACGCAAAGTAGGAGGACGACTCGGGGTTTGCGCAGAAGGGAAATGAAGCCCAAACTCTGCTGGGGGCACAAGCCTCTCTCCTAGCCACGTCCCCGCACTGCTCCAGTATGCCATTGTTTCTTGCTTGTTGGAGAACAGGGCATGTTCTGCCCATTATGCTCTGAAACAGCGCACATTTGGGGGCTGACGGCCTGGGAGAAGCCACAGCAGACGTGCGGTGCTAGCTGTCCGTGGATGGTGCGCATCCCGGCTTTCGTGCAGGAGGGAGACTGAGCCTGTCTTCATATTTATTTTCCCCTTGAAACTGCCTTAGCCTTGGCCATCCTGACCACGGAGCTTCTGATGCCTCAGCACGCCCTGGGAGGGGGCAGTGAATAGCATCTTATCTCTAAACCTCAGCCACCCCAAATCCGGGGTGGAATGATGGGGAAACAAAGGAGCCTGGCAAGGCTGGGCGGGGGTCAGGAAGCCGCAGTGAGGGAGGTGTGGCCGGACCCCAACCTCCACTGTGATGCCACCTTCCTCCGGGGGCCCTGAACACTGCCGGCCCCTTGCAAAGCGATGTGACCTCCCTAGCTTGGCAGGACCCCCGGGGTTGTGAACCAAGAAAGGCGAACCAGATGTGGACAAGGAGACATCATGGAGCAAGGCCTCGGGGCCTCAGCCTGGCTGGAGCAGGGCACGAGGACACAGGAGGTGGTGGACTGGCCTTGCTGTGTCTTCCCATCCCGCCAGGATCACGGAGTGTCCACCACCCAAGACCAGCGTCCTCCCCGTCCACTCTGGTCCGTGTGTCTTCACAGACGGTTCCAGGATCCCGAGCCGACAGCTCGGCGGATGCTGAGGACCCAGTGGCTCTGGGCCTGAGCTGACCAGTGACCGTTTCCTTCTGCTCTGCTCAAGGCCTGAAGGAGACTGTATCTCGTGACCCGAGGGGCCGAGCCCACGTGCTGTCCCTGGGGTTTGGAGGGGACACTGGCCTGGGAGCATACGCCATGTGGCCCGTGCGGAGTGGGGCAGAGGCGATGACCAGGCCACCGAAAGCTGGGCACAGACGGAGCCGCGGGACCGTGGACGTGGGGCTGACGTCACAGGCCAGCCCGTGTCCTTGCGGTCCGCACCATGACGTGGTGACAAGGGAGGGGTCTCTTCCAGAAGGTAGAGGACCCCGTGTGATAATGACTATGTCAACAATGCCCCCAGCCACCTTCGGCGGGCTCCGGTGGGCAGGCGGCCGAGGTGAGCAGCAGGCTTCAGGGGCGTGTTTCCTGAGAAGAAGCAGCCCAGCAAGTAGGCGCTCGGGCCGCCTGGCCGTCAGCGAGGCCCCGTCGGGCCCCGGCCGGGTATGCAGTCCCCCTGCCTCTGCCGGCCCCTGGACGGTCAGCCAGGGGGCGGGAGGTGTCCTGCACGGGGCCTGGCTCAGTAGCCCCCGTATATGGTGGGCACTGAGGGGACATCACGAAATCCTTCCGTACCCTCCTCCTCTCTGAAGCGAACCCGTGGGGCTCCTTCCTGGGTCTGCCTTTGCGGCGGACGTCGGGTGACCTCCCAGTTCCTCCCAGGGCCCGTCCTGAAAGGCTCCCCCCTTTGGCTGGCAGCCACCACAGCCTCCAGAATCCCCTCCTGGTTCTGGTGGCTTCTCCCTCTGCTTGGCAGGACCTGCCCACCTTTCTCCTGTCTGCGGGACGGACAGCCCCGGGCACATGCCAGCCAGCCGCCTCCCGTCCACACACTCTCTCTCGGAGAGCTCACATTTTAATTTTGACAAAGACAAATTTTTCTTTTTTTTTTTTTATGGTTAGCGCTTTCTGCAGCTGAAGTGAGAAACATATGCCTATCCGAAGATTATGACCCGTTCTTCTGTTTTCTTCCAGAAATTTGGTGGTTTTGCTGTCCAAGCTTATGCCTGCGCTGGATCTCGAATTTGTTTCTGTGTGGTGCGGGCTCTGAATGTCTCCCTAACGTAACCAGCTGCTCAGCCCACTTCTCTTGCCCCCAGAGCGGCTCTGGAATCTGGTTGCAGGGAACGGCTGTGCATGTTTCTGGGCTCCATTCTGACTCACCGGTCCACGTTCTTCGGACCCATATCACGCCTCTTGGATCCTGTCACTCCGTGGTGAGCTGGAAATCAGGCAGTGGGTCCTGGAACCCCTGTCCCCTTCACAAAGTTGTGTTTGCTCTTCTAGGTCCTTCCCCTTTCCAGGTGTTTCTTGGAATCGGCTTGTCCACTTCTAGAGAAGGAAGTAAAACTCCTGCTTGGGTTTGGGTTTGGGTTGGGATTGATTTTAATCCTAAATTCCAGAACCTGTGAATGTGAACTTATTGGGGTAAAGGGTCTTTTAAGAAAACCCAGTTCGGATGAGGTTGCTAGGGTGGGCGCTCAGCCATACGATGGGCGTTCTTCTAGAAAGGGGAAATTCTGCACAGAGACACACACCTGGGGAGGATGGTGTGGAAACAGGAGTCCCAGGCCCAACGTGGACGGGAGCGGGAGGGAGGCCCGGAACTGAAGGCACCCGCCCGACGGCCCGTGAGGTTTTTGGCATGCAGCCCCCAGAGCGCCGAGCACAGGTCCCCGATGTTCAGATCATCTAGTTGGCGGCTTTGTTATCACAACCCCAGGAGCCGACGCGGACACACGGAGAGGTGGGGGGACCTGCTTCTGTGCACGGTCTTCACTTGTCCGTTTGTCTCCTCTCATTGTGGCCCATGGATGGCAGGTCTTCTCATAGAGAACTCACACATTTCTCCTTGAATTTATTCCCAGGGAGGCTATGTTTTTAATGACAGTTTGAATAGAAAGAATACTTTCAATGTTTCCATCACCGATTTTTGAATCTAGTGTATAGACACATAATTGAATTTGTTGAGGACTATATCCTGTGAAGTTGTTAAATTCACTGCTTCTTCTTCTTAAAGTTATGATTCCTTTGACTTTGAAGCTCGTGGTCATGATGTATTATTCTTATCCTTCGAGAGGATTTGATTTGTGAAGGATTTTGTAGCCCGTGATCATCATTTCCCTGTGGCACCCACGTCGGGTTTCAGATTTGTGCTGCACTGGCCGATGGGACAGGCAAGTGCTCTCTTCTTCTCTGTTCTTCGGATGTTTCCCTACAATTATTGCCATTTCTTCCTCCAACGTGTGGTAGAATTCCCACATAAACTATGGGTTTCCGGAAACTCTTTGTTGGAAGTCTTCTTTATCGTCTTAGATTTTTCATTTCTTCTTTTGTTGGTTTTGTTAAGTTGTGCTTTTCTTGTGTGTGTGTGTGTGTTTTTTTTTCCACTGTAGGTAAGTTGTAGAATTTATTGGCCAAGGCTGTTCGCGATGTTCCTTTATTGTCCTTCCAACATGTGGACGAGTCCTTCCATTGACAGGTGACTTGTGTTTTCTGTTTCATTCATGGCTCGAGCTGGAAGCTCATTGATTATACTAATCCTTGCAAATAACTGCCTTCTGACTTTTTTATTTTCTCGCTTGTCTATTTCCTGTTCCATTGATTTCTCCTTCTGATTCCTTGGGTTTGATATGCTTCACCCCTTAACTCCTGAAGGTGGAATTATATATAATTGAACTCATACATTTCTTCCTTTCAGCTCAAAAGTCTCAGTCTACGAGTTTTCCTTAACCACGGACTTAGCTACATCCCAACATTTTGATATATTTTATCTTCACTCTTGTTCAGTTTAACGTTTCCTAATATTCCTTGTGAATTCCCACTCTGACCCATGAGTTGTTTACAAGTGGGCTATTCAGTTTTCAAATAGATGGGTGTTTCATGTAACCATCTTGTAATTCATTTCTGTTTTAACGCACTCGTGATCAGAAGATCCAGCCTGTGTGATTTTAGTCCGTTGCATCTGATTGGGACTTGTTTTAAGGCTCCGTGGCAGGTGTGTTTCCACGACTGTTCCGTGAGCGCTGGGAAAGGGTGTGGGTTCTGCTTTGGGTCACCTGCACTCCAGAGACGGATCAGTTTAAATGGGTTAACGGTGTGGACACACCTGTAGCTCACCAACTTCACGGTTACTGTTTTCACATACATACTCGACTGTCTGTTTGATTGCTGGGAGACCACCGTCACGGCATCCCACTGGAACTGTGGATCTCTTTCTCTTGTAATTCTGCAGACTTTCACTTCAAGGATTTGAAGCTCAATTTTTGCATGCTTTCACATGAAAGGTGTCAGTGTATCCCCTGCTGGTGTGTCCCTGTGTGCCCTCCGCTTGTCTTTACCATCGACTCCCCCGGTCCTTCTTACTTAATTGTATCCCCTATAAACAACATCTGTTAGGAGTCTCGCTGTTCATCCACTCTAACTGTCCCTCACTTTTAATTGGAGGTTTCAGTCCATTTGTATTAAATGAATACTTGATTTAAATCTACTGTCTATTTTCAATTTATCGCATCTATTCTTTGCTCCTCCTTCCTGCCTTATTTTAGATTAATTGAGTATATATGACTCTTTTCCCCTCTTCTAATGCCTTTTTATGCTTTACCTTATTGAAGAATGTTTTATACACAATAAGATGCATCCACTTCAAGAGTATATAATTCCATGAATTTTGTTACCACAACCACCAAGATATGGAACCCTTCTATCATCCCCCGAAGTCCGCTGTGCCCTTTGCAGGCAATCCACGTGCCCACGCCGGCCCCATCGATGCAGAGCTGCTTTCTCTTGCCCTAGCTCTGAAGTTTCTAGAATTTTGTGTAAATCGAATCATGCAGTTTTGCTGTTTCATGTCTGGCTTCCTTCACGTAACATAACGATGCTGAGATTCATCCAGGTTGTTGTGTGGTGTGGGTAAGTCACTATTTTATTCTGCTGTGCTGCTGACTAGCATTCGTTCGCACAAATGCACCACACTGTGTGCTCATGTGTGTACCAGTTGATGGGCATTTGGGTTCTTAGCAGTCTCTAGTTATTACAAAAGAAGCTGAGCTGCATGAATATTCATCCACAGGTCTGCATGGGCAGATGTTTTCACTTTTCTTAGAAAAATACCTACCTAGGATGGGAATTACTGGGTCATGTGGTAAGTGTGCGTTGAGCTTCTACAAAACCTCTGAACGGTTTTCCGAAGTGGCTGTCCTACTTTGCATTCCCACCAGCAGCCCTGAGAGTGCCAATCGCTCGGCATCCCCAGCAACACTTGGAGCTTCTGGTCTCCTAAACGTTCACCATCCTAGTGGGTATGAAGAGCTCTGTTCTTATGGTTTTAATCTGCATTCTTCTAAAGGCTAAGGGTGATGTTGAGCACCTATTCATATGCAGATCATATGCAGATGAGCCACATGTTTATCTTCTCAGGTAGAGCATCTGTTCAAATATTTGCCCATTTCTTAAATGTTTTGTTTACCATCTTATTATTGAGTTGTGAGGGGTCCATATATATTCTGGATAGAAGTCTGTGATATGTGTTTTACAACTTTCTTTTTCCTCCCAGTCTGTGGTTTGCCTTTTCATGTCTTGGGTGCTTTGAAGAGCAAACATTTCAAGTTGGGTAAAGTCTCATCTATAATTTGTAAATTATTTGTAGTTCAAGTTTTTTACTCTCTTATTAAGAAATCTTTACTTAACACAAAGGCACTAATTGTTTCTGTTATATGTTTTCCCCAAAGATCCATGGTTTTATCAGTTCGATTTCATTGCATGATTTATTTCGAGTTCATTTTTATATGTGGCACACGTGGTCACAGTTCACTGTTTCTGCACACGGGCGTGTATTCTTTGTGGGCACTCGTTGAAACTATTGTTCTTTTCCAATGAATCATCTTGGCACCTTTGTCCAAAAAATCAATTAACCATATTTCTGTGGGCCAACTTCTGGATTTCAGTTCTGTTGATCTCTACGCCTCTCTTTCTACCCGGATTCTGTCCCTTCTGCTTCTGTGCTCCATGTGAGAGCTCGTGCTGTACGTCCTGCAGCTTTGTTCTCCAGAAACAGAACAAAACAAAACAAAACGTTGATTGGGATGTTGGTTGAGATTGCATCAAATCTATAAATGAATTTCTCGAGAACTCATTATTTAACAGTAATTTTTAATCCAACTCATAGTCATGGTTTCTCTCTCCATTGGCTGCGTTATTGCGTAAGGCAGAATAGTGCCCCCACCCTGATGTCCAAGCACCAACCACTGGAAATCGTGGCTGTTCTAGATTTCCTGGAAAAGGGACTTTGTAGACGTGATGAACGTGGGGCCCTGGAGAAGAGGAGACGATCCTGGATTCTCCAGGAGGGCCCTTTAGAACCAAATAAACCTTTAAATTCAGAGTCTTTCCCTGCTGTGATCAGAGGGAGGTGTGACTCAGGAAGAAGAGTGGAAACAAGGGAGCCAGCGGTTTCTTTGGCTTTGCGGATGGAGGAGGCACCATGAGCCTGTGAAAGCAGGTGGTCTCAGGAGCTGGACGATGAGAACAGATGCTCTTCCAGTTTCTCCAGAAAGGAACACAGCTCACTGACACCTTGATTTCAAATAAAACAAACTTATCTTGAACATCGTAATAGCTATTGTAAACGGATTAAAAAAATCAGTATTCCGTTGTATGTTGCTAGCATTTAGAAATACACTGGTTTTCATAAAGTGACCTTAAATCCAGGAAACTTACCACATTCACTTGTAGTTAGAATAGCTTTTTTTGTAGATTCCTTGGAATTTTCTACATAGATGATCAAGTCACCTGTAAATGAAGACCATTTTTCTTCTTTTTCTGCAAACCGAGAACCTTTTATAGCCTTCTTGGCCCACTGAGTTGGCTGAGGCCTGTGGGCGAGATGCTGTTAGTGGGTGTTCCTGCCTTGTTTCCGGCCTTGGGGGAGACTTGGCTCAGCCCGTTGCACTATGTCAGTGCGGGTCCTTGCTTCCGTCCTGTGTCACACTGAGGACCCCCCGACTGTCCAGGGTCCTTGCTTCCGTCCTGTATCACACTGAGGACCCCCCATA
>NC_138373.1:158609665-158654731 GCF_054177405.1 Leptonychotes weddellii
CTTGCTTCCGTCCTGTATCACACTGAGGACCCCCCCTACTGTCCAGGGTCCTTGCTTCCGTCCTGTATCACACTGAGGACCCCCCAACTGTCCAGGGTCCTTGCTTCCATCCTGTATCACACTGAGGACCCCCCTACTGTCCAGGGTCCTTGCTTCCATCCTATATCACACTGAGGACCCCCCTACTGTCCAGGGTCCTTGCTTCCGTCCTGTATCACACTGAGGAACCCCTACTGTCCAGGGTCCTTGCTTCCGTCCTATATCACACTGAGGACCCCCCCTACTGTCCAGGGTCCTTGCTTCCGTCCTATATCACACTGAGGACCCCCCCTACTGTCCAGGGTCCTTGCTTCCGTCCTGTATCACACTGAGGACCCCTCGTCCCCCACTGTCTGCAGGTTGTTGAGCTTGTATTTGCTTGTGTTTTGCATTCACATTTAATAGGCAAATATTTTTTCTATATTCCATTTTTGTTTGTTCTCTCTTGATATAGTGCTTTATATTAGTTGAGTTTTAATATTAAACCAATCTTGCATTCCAAGGATTACTCTCATTTGGTAATGATGTATTATCCTCTTAATACACTGATGGAGTTGTTTTGCTAAATGTTTTAAAGGATTTTAATATCAGTATAATCGATGTTTGTCTGTGGTTTTCTTCTCTTTCAATGCCTTTGTCTGATCTAGTTTCTGGGTGATGAGCTTCAATGTACTTCTCATCATGTTTCTGAGACTGAGGTTTGCTGGACTTCTGGACTTCATCAATTTGGAATATTTTTGAGCATAATTACTTAAACTATTTGTTTTGTCCCATTTTCCCTCTCCCCCTGGACTCCAATCACATGTATATTAGGCTCCTCAGTATTATCCCCAAAGTTACTGCTTACTTGTGTCTTTTTTTAGCCTTTTTTCTCTTTGTGCTTCTTTTTGGGTAGTTTCTAGTGGGTCACTAAAACTATTTTTGAACAGTGTCTAATCTGCTTTTAATCCCATTCTTCTTTTGAGACATCGTTTTTCATCTCCAGAAGTTTTTTGTTAGTACATAATGTATACATATAATATAATACAATACAATACAATACAATATAATATAAACCTACCATTTCTTTCCTAATGGTGCTCGTATTTTTTCATATCTTCTCAATGTATGCAGTTTATTCATAAAAGCTCTTTTAACACCTTCTATTATTTGCATTATTTCTGTGCCTATATTTACTGTTCAACATTTGAATAAAAATACAAATTATGCAAAAAAGCAGAAAATGTGTTACATGTTAGGCATTGTGGATTGATTGCTACTTTTTGCTGCATTTTGTTGTATTCCTTAATTGTTGTTGGAATAGGTCCTGAGAAGCAGTTACAGCCCTTGGACTCAGTTGCACCTTTTCTAGACTTGCTTTTCAGTGTTGCAGGGGTGCGTCCTGAGCAATCCGTGGTCCGGGCTGGTGTGGCTTATAAGGAAGCAGCAACCCTTGGAGGGCCCTGTGTGATCCCGTCTGCGTGGTGACCGGCCTACTGCACCCCCGGGAACGCAAACCCTGCCCGGCCTCAGGGAGCCCCAGGGCCCGTCTGCCCCTTCCTGTGACACCGTTCCTCCTGCTCGTATGCTGGTCACCGTTCTGCCAAAGACTTCAGAAGCCCCTCCGCAGACCCTCAAATTGCTTCTGTACTTACCTCCTCCTCTGATATTTTGACTCCAAATGCCACACAGTGTCTTCCGAGCAGAGCCAGCCCACCCGCCTCTACTGGAAAACCCTCTCCAGGAGGGAAGCAGGGCCTCCCAGGGCCCCCTCCGCTTGTTAGGTTTTCTCTCCGGGATCACCGTCCTGTGTTCCACGTCCAGCGTCTGAAGAATCAGTGTTTCACACGCTCTGCTTTTCTAGTTGTTCGAGATAGGAGGTGAAACCAGTCCCCGATACTCCATCATGGCAGGAAAAGAATCAACCTCCTGGCTTTTAACTTATGTCCTTTTTATTTATTTATTTATTTTAAAGGAATACATGCTCTGGGGAATCCATCCCGAATTTAGCATAGGTTCCCTGGAATGTTCCGGAAGCACTTCCTGTGTCTGGCGAGCCTCTCCCTGAAGCAGGTGCCTGGAGCTGGGGCTGCCGTGTGATCGGTGTCCACGCTTGTCCTGAGCTCCCCGTGCTTTCATGACATTTGCTTCCCGAGATAAAAACGGCCTCCATGTCTGCCCACCTGGTGTCCTCCTGCGTTTCCTTTCCTCCTGCAGACCAGGATTTCCAGCTCAAAGTTCTTTCCTGCGTCGAGAACTTCTTTGTAGTACAGTTCTTCCAAAAACGAACTCTCCCCGTCTTGTTTACCTGGAAATGCCTTCACTCAACCTTCAAGTTTTGAAGCATATTTCACTGCATGGAATTCTAGGCTGACAATTATTTTTCTCAGTTTAATAATCGCTCATTCCATTTTGTCCCCCATCTGCATTGTTTTCGATGATGCGGTCACCCGCCGATCCAGCATGTCCGGCGTCTCTATCCTCCCTGTGTGCTTAATGTTGTGTTTTACTTTGGGTTTTCAACAGCTGTTCAATGAATTGCCAAAGTGTAATTTTCTTTATATGAATTCTGCTTAGAGTTCTTTGAGCTTTGAACCTATGAGTCGATGTTTTTAAAAATATTGGAGAGCTGGGGCACCTGGGAGGCTCAGTCGGTTGAGCGTCCGACTCCCGGTTTCAGCTCAGGTCTTGATCTCAGGGTCGTGAGATCGAGCCCCCCGCCCCCCGTGGCTCCACGCTCAGCCTGGAGTCGGCTTGGGATTCTCTCTCTCCCTCTGCCCCTCCCTCTACTTGCTCTCTCTCTCTAAAATAAATGAATAAAATCTTTAAAAAAATATTGGCGTGTTTTTGCATTCATTTCCTCAACGACCACTCATGCTGCAAACCCCTCTGCTGCTTCCCAGAGCCCTCAGTACCGGCCCACGGGCGGGCTGGGTGTTACCTCTCTGCCTCCCTCATCGGTCACAGGTGGCTGCGAGTCCCCTTGAGCTGGGGCTGAATCCTCAGCTAGACCACGTGCGACTCTGGTTACGCCTGCTGTGACCTCGTCCGTGTGAAGCCCTTGTGTCGCCTGCGGTTGAACCCGGGCAGGTCCAGACATCCGGCATCACAGGGACAAGCAGGTCCAGGTGCTCTCAGCCCACTCCTCGCCCCCTCCCACTCCCAGCTCCTCTGTGTAATTTGAGAGTGGCTGGAAAGGGATTCTCAGGTCCAAAGACTTGCCTGTGGATGTTGTTTCCAGATCTGATCCCTCTTGCCACTGCTCGAGGATGCCCCAGGCTCCGCGGGCTCTGCTCTCCTCACAGACTCTCCCCCTCCAAGCAAGACTAACCCTCTGTGCAAACCTGGTCCAGGCCCCTCCTCCCAGGGACGGGAGCGGCAGACATCCCCTCATGGGCGAAAAGGACTCATTTGCCTCTGGAATCCGGATTTCAGCTCCCGCGGCCACTGCTTGCTGCCTACCACCGTGGAAAGTTACTATTCTTACCGTGGCCCCCTTCCCCGTCCTGTCACCATGTGTGCAGAAGCAGAAGCTGGACCAGGGGTTGCTGTGCTCTCCACGCTGGCCCGGCCGGAAGGAGCGCATCCACCTTAGGCAGCGTTCCGGGGACCGCGGTGCCCCGGGCTCCCCCTCCCCCGGATGCACCCACTTTCCCCCTTCAGAGCTCCTAGTTCTCTCTGTCCCCCCCCCGCCATCCTCAGAAGACCAACTCATCGGTGAGCTCCTGGTGCAAAGTGCAGGTGGATCAGGAATGTGTCCCCATATGCGTCTGTCATTCTCTTCCATTCAAATCCCTGAGGTTTGGGAGGTGTCATTTTAATTTGCATTTCTTGGTGTGCAGGCGACAAGTTAGTGGGGGCCCAATAGCATGGGAGGTAAAGGTGATGCGGGGCCTCCCGCCTGGCAAGTTCGTGCATGCAGTAGGTGCATAATAAAGCCATACTGAATCCAGGTGACATAGCAGACATGAGTCAGTTCTCACCTGCAGAGAAGGATTTGAGGTTTCTTCTTCTGTCCACCCTCGACCCGTGGAGGTCACGTGGATGCCAACCCCTCCGTCCTCCAGCGTGGGAGCACAAGACTGACAGCTTTTTAAAATATCAGGTTTTCTTGTTGCTTTTTGCCGATGATTATTTTTATCTGATGTTCTCATTTTAAACAAAACGATAAAGGTCATGCATAATCAGTCCACTTGGAAAAGAATCATCTGCTCGCGTGGATGGGTGTTCTGCAGCCCCCGCATCCGGAGTGCCTGACGTCTGTGTCCACAGAAGGGGGTGGCGCCCTGCACGGATTCCCACCGGCCTCGCCTCGGACGCGGTCCGCTGGAGAAGGGTGCTGGGCTCCCAGCGCCCCGGTGTCCTTGAGCACCCCAGACGACGCCCCTGCTCAGAGTGCTTGGGGCCAGACGGCGAACCAGAGGGCACATGCAGCCAGAAAGTGCTCCTGCTGGAAAACCCGGGCATCTTGCCTGAAGCAGCCCAGCTCTGGGGGAGGTGTCCCCCGCGGTGCATCTCTGTCCCCGAGGACGGAGGACAGCCTTCCCCGCACAATGTCGGGGCTAAGCGGACACCTCAGGAGACTGGGGGAAGTGGTCTGTGCCCTGCGCTGGTGTAGAAACAGCCACTTTGACTTCGGGGCCCTGTACCTTTCTTGTCCAGGGTGACCCATGTCCCCCCAGGGTTATCAGGCAGCTTCATAGCCTGAAGCACCAGAGACACCTCCCACTCGGGGCCTGCAGGGCCTGGGAACCTTGTTCTAAGTCCCCGTGCCGTTTAGGACAGGACTGCATCTTCACCTGATGGAATTTGAGTGACACATAAAACTTCTCAAGACCGATAGGGGCTCAGAGCAGCGCTATGTCCTGCAACCTCCCTGAATCACCTTCTTGGGAAGGGTTTGAAAGATCTGGGAACTGGGAACTTCTGCCCGGTGTCTCTGAAAGCACAGTCATGGCATCTGTGTCCTCCGTGGACGTCCGAGGCCTGGCTTCTCCACCTGCCTCCCAGGGAGTGCCGGCTCCAATCAGATGCCTCCCTCCCGTGGCCCGGCCACGCGGGCCTCTCCGGTCAGGGCTTCCGCGTCCCTGAACCCCTCGTGCCCCCCCCCACTACTCTCACTTCCCCCCGAGGGGCGGGGGCCCTGGTGTCTATGGTGCTGACCTGGCACGTTTGTTCAATGGCCGAGAATCACGTGGGCGAGCCAGCACGGAGGGCTGATCACGCAGGACCCGAGTCCACCTGCAGATCTTATAGTTTGAGAGCTGCAGGAACAGAGCCGGGCCCCTGGGGAGAAAGACTCAGGACCGAGGGCACCAGAGGCCCTCCTTGGGGGAGAGGCTGTGAGGTTGGAGAGTTTTATAAGAGAACTGGGTTGTGTGTTTGTGTGAGAAACAGAGAGCTTGAGAGAGAGACAGGAAGGTAGAGACAGAGAGGGAAAGAGAGACAGAGAAGGAGCAGAGGGAGAGAGAGAGAGACATGGAGACTCAGAGGGTCCCTGCTGGACGTCTCACCTCCAAAGGGAGGAGGAAATGCAATGTGGGGGTCAGGAGAACTGGGAGCAGCCTCGCAGGGATGTTCTGGAAGAGGGGTGTCTGCTCTCGGCCTGCAGAGACAGGAGGTGGGGAGAGCCTTCCCCAGGAGGGGGCCCAGGGATGGCGAGCTCCGGTCCCGTATGTCTGGGCGACCAGCGCTGCAGCCGCGGCTAGCCGTGAGGTTTGCACACCTGAGGACAGGTCGGCCAAAAGGAGACCTGCTGCTTCCAGGACACCAAATAATTGGCTGATCTCTATCTCACTGCAGAATGGTGGGACTTATAGCTGTGTGGACATCGAGCAGACGGGGGCTTGGACGTGTGTCCTGCTCCGGTCCTAAAGAGTCCCTCACACTCAGTCCCTCCCCCAAACCCCGATGTCCGTGGCCACTGTGCACTGAGCACCCATGCCGTGCTCACGAAGGGGAGGCTCATGCCGCATCAGCTCCGGACATGTGAGCACTTCCTGCAGGACCAACAGCCCTTCCAGAGTGGGACCGAGGATGAATCTGGCAGGGGGTCAGAGTCTCCTGGAGCATAGCGGGGACGCCCCCAAAGGCTCCTCCCTGTGCACTGACCCTGTTTTATTTTGCAATAAATCTGCCATCACTCTGCACTCCCAAGGTTCTGGATCATGCAGGGAAAAAAAAAAGAAGAAGAAAAGGCTATTTATAACAGACCTTGTGATTCAGAAAACGAAACACATTCACTGCTTCTCAATCCTCGGTCCCTAGGTCAGGTTCTACAAAGGAGTTGTTGATGAATTCTGTGAATGGGGGGCTGGTGTGCTGGATTTGCTTTCCGTGTGATAAATATTCATGTGAAGAGGAGAGACAAAGAAAGTTAGGTTCAAACACAGGGCACGCTTGTACACGGCCCCAAATGGCCTGGAATGTGCAGAAGTGCCATAGAAAGAGCCAGAGTCTCCGGGGCCTCCGTGAGCCGTGTGCGTTGAGCACCTTCTATGCCCTGGTGGGGGGTGGGGGTTGCTCACAGGTGGGAGCTTCCTCGTGAGGACTGGCCTTGAACGTGAGATGCTGGGGAAGAGAAAGACTCTGAGCTGACTCATCTTGCCGGGGCGGCTGTTGGGCAGGGACGCTGTGCAGGCTCAGGGTAGGAGCTCTGTGCGTCAAGTACACGGGCCACAGTCTCCCCGTCGTGGGTGCCAAGGTCCACACGGAAGGGCAAGCCGAACAGGCAAGACCTACCTTTTAGCTGCACCACCATGTAAACCGCTCGCAAGACCTCACGCCGTCCTTACAAGAACAAAAACGCTGAACAAACTGAAAATCCGTGACTTCTCGTGGACCTCCTGAGAGCTGAGGTGGCAGGCAGACCACCCCCTGAAATGGGGAGGCACAGGTGAGTCCGAGATCACAGGTAAGCTGTGCTCTGCTCACCTGGTCAGCGGCTGCCTGCGATGGATTCCCGGAGGCAACTGTCTACAGTAGCCCATGCGTGACCACCCAAACCCAGGAGCAACCGAGCCGCCCAGCAGTAGGTGGATGGATGAACAAACGGGGGCAGGCCCCGGCATGGAGGTTGTTCAGTGATAAACAGAAGTGAGCCATCAAGCCAGGAAGACACTTGGAGCCAACCTAGAAAGAAGTCTGAGTGACTGGGCTTCACCCCGATGAGTCCCACCATATGACGTCTGGGAAAAAGCAAAAGATGCTAACAGGCGGGAAAGTCTCTCCAGGAGGTGGGCGCGGAGTGGGCCTAGAAACTCAGTACTGCATGCTCAAGTTTTCCGTAAATCTAATATGTAAGAAACTGTAAAATCTATACGAAAATAGTAAGTGAAGCATCATCTATACGGTCAAAGTTGAAGCACCTTACATGCCTCCACACGTCCCTGGAACTTAGCCTGAATATGAAGCTTGTGAGAGTGTCTTTCTCTATGTTTCTATAGAGAAATTTTTCTTTATATTTCTACACAAGTCTGTAGATATAAGCGATAGGACATGCAGACATTATGCTTGAATCTTGATGAAAACGGTGTCACTAGTATGTATGATTTTGCAGTTTGCTCTTTTTCACTCAGCTCCGTCGGGTGAGCTCTCTTCTTGTGGAGGTGCGTACGCAGAGTTCATTCATGCAAACAACTACAGACTGCCCCGTTTCTGAGGACACCCCAGTGCGTGCTGGCCGACATGTTGGCGGTGTTCACGTATTCGCTGTAACCAGCCCCGCTGTGTGCGCGTTCCTGTGCGGATCTGCATGGCTCACAGGCGAGACTCACCGTGGAGCAGGCACCACCGGCAGAGTGCTGGGCTCAGGCGTGCACACCGACCCAGGCCTCACCCCTGCCCCCTCGGGTCCGAGAGGCTGCACCACAAGAGCCTCCACGTGCACAACCTGGCTCGCGTTTGTACTGCCTATTTAATTGTGCTAAATCCGATGTGTCTAGGGTTATCTCATTATTTTCATATGAATGAGACTCATTTGTTCTCATGTGTTTTGTGGGCATATGAGTTTCCTCTTTCTTAACTTGTATATTGATATCTTTTGCACATTTTTATTACTTTTGTTTTTTTCTTGTTGATTTGTGGGAGTTGTTTGCCTACTCTTGATAAAAGTCTTTGTTGATTTTATTGGATAAAAAATATCCTACTTTATTATTTATGGGGTTTTGCTGAATAAATTTTTAAATTTTGATGCAATGAAGTACATTATTTATTTCCTTTAGGTTTTGTGCTTTTGTGTCTCATCGAAGAAATAAGCATATGAATAAGAGTAAGAAAACGCATTTTCTTCTAAGATTTTAAAGTTTTGGTTTTAACATTTAGATTTTTATGCCATCTGGAATTCATTTTGTGTGTGGCTTGCAAGAAGATAAAATTTTATCTTCCCATATGGCTAGCCAGTTGTCCCTGTGTCATTTATCAGATAGCCCACCCATCCCTCACTTATCGCAGTGACATCTTTGTCATAAGCCGAGGATGCACACAAGTTTGCAGATGCTCATGGACCTTTTCTCCTACCTCACGGTCATATTTATTCGTGCCTGCACGCTGGGCTTGAAGGTCATTTAACACTTTCTAGAATATTTATATCTTTGAAGTAGCAGGTATAATCTGGCCGCAAGTATCTTTGTTTTTTTTATTTGTTTGATTTCTTCTTCCCCTCCTCGCTTTCTGTAAACTACAGGCTTTCCTAAGTCCTGGAGGCAGGGCCACGTGCTCCCACAGCACCTGCAGGTCTGCCCACAAAACACTTTTATAGAAAGTTCTCCCGTTCTTGTCCTGGGGGGCTGCACATTCTGGGGGGCTGAGCCCTTCAGTTGCTGCCCCTTGAGTTGTGAGGACCTGGCAAGAGGGGCAGCGTCTGCAACCCATGCAGTAACCAGTTGAGGACAGAGCAACACGATGTACTGGTGTGTCCATTCCTGTGAGGTGCTGGAAACTGCTGCAGAGCTGAGCTCAGACACGGACCCTCACGTGGCCTCCCTCTGGGTGGAGAACGCACACAGCAAATATTGCAAACGACAACAGCAACAAAGCCAATGACCCTGAAATATGCCTTCAGCCTGACCTTGTCCAAAGCACTTGAAATGTGTGAGCTCAGTTCTCGATGTGACCCTCTGAGGCAGGCACTGCGGAGATGAGAAAGCTCAGGCATGGAGCTGCCAAGCAGCCTGTATCAGGTGGCACCTGGGCTCGAGCAGGTGCTCCCAGCCACTGAACTGGGCTCCCTCATCAACATACTTGTGTGTGTAGGCACAGGTATGTGTATACATAAATATCTATAAATATGAATATGCACATATACTTTGTGCATATGCATTTGTGTGTGTGTGTGTGTGTGTATACAAAAAGTTCAAAGCACTAGAAGTTAAGAAAAGCATGTTTCCAGGCCAATGACACAGCATTCTTCTGAGAGGGTGGCCCATTGAACGTGAGACGTGCATATATATATATATATATGGAAAAGTAACGCTTCAGCATGGTTGATATATCAAATAATTCAAAAGGTTATGCAAGTAAAAGCCAGCTATTTTCCATCTGAGATATGCTTGCCCTTCTAAGACACTGTACCTACTTTGGGCCACATGGGTCTGTCTGTATTTCTGTGTGTATGTTCATACATAAATCACCCTTTTTAAAAACACTAATAGGAGCATTATATACACCCTGTTTTGCATTTTGCTTTTCTCATTTAACAGTATATTTTGAAGCTATTCTAATACATTCTTTTTTAAATAGCTCCACAGTAATCCATAAATTATTTACTCATTCCCATAACGAGAGGTACTCAGGTTGGTTCCAGGCACTTGTAATTATTTTTAAAAAATGGAACTGTTTATCTTTGCTCTTGTGTAAGGCATTTGTGCAGGGTAATGTTTTAAATGAGAAGAAATCTGAGAGACACTCTACAATATGCTCCCGAGAGAGAAGAAATGGCAAAGTCATGGGGCCGCTACAAGGGCTTTGGGAGGGCTTGTCCTGTGCGTCCCTGGCCCATCAATGCCACGTGCATCTCACGTTCAACGGGCCACCCTCTCAGAAGAATGCTCCGTCATTGGCCTGGAAACGTGCTTTTCTTAACTTCTAGTGCTTTGACCTTTTTGTGTTTTGTTGATTGGTTACTTGGATAGCTTGTGCAAGATGACCTTCCCAGGTCCATCATTCACTTTTTGGGAGGACTTGTTTTTTAAATAATTTATACAGTATTATCAACAATGTATTTTGAGTCATTAGCAATCTCTATTTTATCATTTATGGACTTAACTTGTAACTAAATTCCAAATATAAAATCATTTCTGGTTCCTGGAAAGAACCACACTTAAGCATATTTTTCTCTCTATGAACTGTTGGATTGTACTTGTTAATATATTATGTAGAGCTTCTGCATTTTTATTCACAAACTAGACACATTTCTAGCTCTGTGTGTGTGCATGTAATGTTTTGGTTGTACTTGGTGACAAATCTGAAAAAGAAAGGTCCCCAAAATTTTAAATAACATCTACATTATTTATTTTCTGATGTTTTGAAAGAATTCAATAAAGAATTTTCATGGCAAGGGTGATTTAAAGGGAAATAACTACTGGACAACTTTCTCAACTTTGTGTACAGCAGCTAGTCGGTTTAGATTTGTATTTTCATCTGAAGGTGATCTGTGGACTCTCAAAAGATAGATAGATGATGGATAGATGATGGACCGATGGATGGATAGATGATGGATAGATAGAGGATGGATCGATGGATGGATAGATAGATAGATAGATAGATAGATAGATAGATAGATAGATAATGGGTAGATGATAGATAAATAGATAGATCGATAATGGATGGATAGTTAGATAGATAGATAGATAATGGATGGATAGATAGATAGATGGATAGATAAATAATGCATGGATAGACAGATAGACAGAGCTATAGACAGATACAGACTCATCAATTCTTACATAACCACCTAATTCTTCTGGCTCTTCAAATTATTTATATAAAGAAATAATATGTATATAGTCTGCCTCCATTTTCTGTTATCTCCCACTTGAATTTCTCATTTTGTGTTTTGTGTTTCCCTTTTGTAATTAAGTTTGATATTTTTTATTTTATAAGGTTCTGGTAAAGAAGCTTCTCTGGAAATCATTTACTATCTGTATTTTTTCCTCTTTAATGCATCATTAATTCCTGGATTTATTTACTTATAAAATCCTCCTGCTTTCATACATTTATTTTGCTTTTATGTTTCTATTTTTAGTTGAGTGGTTAATTTACTTAGTCATCTTTTTTAAATTCAGAATTTGAAATATCCATAATGAATAATCTTCTTCTGGGCGTGGGGCTAATATAGATCATATGGTTTCAACAGGATCATATTTCATTTTTATTTCCCTCCAGGTTTTCTGCAGGTTTGGGTGGCTTTCCGAAGCTTTGTAAATAATTCACAGGGTCTGATAAGAAGCTATTTTCTCTGTTTTCAGAGTTGGATACAGAGTTGCACATCATCCTTATTAACAACTGTACTCCTCCAAAGTCTCACATATATTTTGTCCACCTGACCTCATGGGATGAGCAAAGTAGGATAAATATCCTCTTTAGGGCAGACACCTCTGGGGTCCCAGGCTGCTCTCCCTCCACATACTCTGGAGCCACCTGCCCCACAGTCACGGGGCTGCTGTGCTGGGCAGCCCTGCTCACCTGCTTTCAGTTCCCCAAAACTACAGGAAGCAGAATGGTGTGCAGCCCCCCGCACTGGGAGCCCCTGCCCCTCAAAGGCTCACCTGTAACTGCCTGCACCCCCCCACTCCCACTGCCTGGGCTCACCTCCCAAACTCACCTCATCCCAAACCCTGTTCCTGGCCCTGTGTCCAGGGACCCTAATTAAGACACTTGGACTCCTGTGCCTCCGGCTATTTAATTCCTGTAGATTTTGCTTTCTGTTGGTTACAAACACCAATGTTTTCGGTGCACAAGTGATAGAGACTTTGGGGATCGTATTCATTATCATTGTCATGTGGCTTCCCCTGTCTCCTTCACGGTTTCCTGGTACTGATCACAACCTTGCCAGTCCAGCTTCTGCTTTGCTTACACTCGTCTACGTGTATGCTCACCACTTCATTCTGGATGGTTCTTGTAAATGTAGCATAGACTGGATTCTGATCTTTCCCTTTTAATCTGAGAATCTTCTTTTAATAAAGTGAATTTACCTCATTTATATTCGTTGCTGTGATACACATGTTTGATTATAGTTCTACTGACACCTTTGTTATGTTTCTATTTTTATTTGTTTTCTGTCTCTTACTACTTAGTCTGCAATTCCTGTGTGTGTGCGTTTTCCTTCTGATAATTTGGAAAGTTAATTCATCTGTTTTTTTTTCCTGGGGGTTGCCTTTATACAATTTAATGACATTAAAAATTATTTCTAAATTTATTAACTTTAGATAGTGTATTAACACCCACTATGTAAAAGGGGGAAATTAATTCACTTCCATATTTCCTAAATATTGTCACCACCTTCTGATTTTTCTACTCAGTTATTTGTTTAGGACTTCAAATGGTTACTTTCACACCTGTAAAAATCTACTTTGGTTTATTATCATCAAGGACTATTTTCAAGTGCTCATAAATTAAATCAGGGCCCTTACACTTCTTTTTACCTACTTGTCCTCTGTATGTGTGTGTGTCTTTGTCAAAATTTAAATACGGTATACAGTATTACATATATATTTGTTTTATAAACAAATGTTCTTGCATTTCTTTGCCCTTACTTGTACATTTTGTGGGACTCCTTAATCAGTAGCAGCCCCCCTCTGCCCGTGGTTTCTGCATTCTCGTGCTCCATGTGGATGCATTGTGGACAGTTCCCCCAATCAGTATTCATCAGTTGTCTCCCCGCTGTTTGGCTCCCCATCCCCTGCCTTCCAAGCCCTCCCTTGATTTTAAAAAATAGTCTTATTGAGAGGTAGTTCACCCAGCAGATGTTTCAGCCTATTCAGGCAGACACTTGAGTGGTATCTACTATTCTCAAGGACTTCGGCAATAATCACCACTATCTACTTTCAGAATATTTTCGTCATCCCCCGAAGAAACCCTACCCCATCAGTAGTCACTTTCTAGCTTCGCCAACCACTCGTCTGCTTTCTGTCTCCATGAATCCGTCTATTCTGAGCAGTTAATACCAGTGGAATCATACAGTTTGTGATCCGTTACCACTGGTTGCTGTCACTCAGCATCGTGTTTGTAAGGTTCATCCATCGTGCAGCGATTATTACTATTCCAGTTCCTGTTGCCAAATAATATGCAATTGTGTGGGTGTGCCACAGTTTATTTACCCATTCGTCAACCGGTGGCCACGTGAGTTCTAGCCACTCTTTGGCCGTTATAAATAATGCTACTATGAACGTTCACAAACAAATTCTTGTGTGGATGTGGGTGTGTACCAAGGGATCGAATTATTGGGCTATGTGTTTTGTGGGATAGCCAAACTGTTCTCCAAAGTGGCTGCACTATTTTATTTCCCATCTGCAATGAATGGTGTTTCTAATTTCTCTTCCTTCTTGTCAGTGTTAGCTGTTGTCTGTCTTTTTTTACTTTAATCACCTTCCTGGGTCTAGAATACTATCTACTTTTATTTGATTTGCATTTCCCCAATGGCCAATGATTTTGAGTATATTTTCATGTGCTGACTGGACATTTGTACATCTTCTCTAAAGGGATGTATATTCAGGTTCATGCTTACTGTCTCATCATTGAGTTGTAAGTGTTCTTTGTATATTCTGGTTAGAAGTCCCTTACCACATGCGTATGTTTCAAATATTTCCTCCCATTTTGTGGGGTATCTTCCCACTTTTTTGATGGCATCCTTTGAAGCACAAAAGCCCACAATTTTAATGCAATCTGATTGATTACTTTTTTCCTGTCACTTGTGGTTTTGGTGAAGTACCTATGAAACAATTGTGTAACCCAAAGTTACAAATATTTGCTCAGATTTTTCCTTCTAAGAATTTATAGTATAAGTTTTAACACTTATGTTGTCTAGAGTTTATTTTGGGTTGATTTTTGTGTGTGGTTTGAGGTAGAGGTTCAACTTCATTATTTTGCACACGGATAGCCAATTAAACAGTACAATTTGTTGAAAAGACTACACATTCCCATTAAATATTCTTGGCAACCTTGTTAAAAGTCAACTGACCAAAAAAATGTAGGAATTTTTTTTTTCCCTCTCAACTGCATTTGATAGTCCTCTCTGTCTGTCTTTTTGCTAACACCTCCTTGTCTTGGTTACTATAGCTTTGTGTTGAGTTTTTAAATTAAAGAATGTTAAGTTCTTCATTCTCAAGAATGTTTTAGTTATCCCAAGTTCCTCATATTTAAATATGAAATTTACGATCAGCTTCTCATATAAAATACCTTTCAATAATTTCTTTGAATAATGTTTTCTAGTTTTGAGGATACAAATCTTGCACTTCTTTTGTTACCTTTATTCCTTTTTGATGCTACTATACATGGAATTGTATTCTTAACTTTATTTTTTAGGTTGTTCATCTTGACCATATGGAATTTGGTTTTGTATATTGATCTGATATCCCGCAACTTTGGTGAATTCCATTATAAATGATAAAGGTTTTTAATGGATTTCTTATAATTTTCTTATATAAAAGACTCATCATCTATAAACATATATAGTTTTATTTCCCCTTTCAAATCTGGATACCATTTCTTTATTGTTCTTGCTTAATTTCTTTGGCTAGTACAATCTTTACTAAAAGTCCTAAGAGTGGACATCTTTGTCACATTCCCAATCATATGAGGAAAATACTTAGTCTTCATCATTAAGCATGGTGTTATCTGTGGGTTTTCATAGATGCTCTTTATTAAGTTGTAGGAGTTCCTTCCCATACATGCCTTCATTTCTCTGTTTTTGAAGAATAACTTTGCTTGATATAGATTTCTTGGTTAACAGTATTCCTTCAGCCCTTTGAATATGTCATCTCGCTGTCTTCTGACCCCTGTGGTTTCTCATGAGAAGTCAGCTATTCCTCTTTGGATGATTTCTTATACATGAGGAATAATTTTTCTCTTGTTGATTTCAAGATTCTCTCTTTGTCTTTGTCCCTCAGCAATTTAACTACTATGCAACCAAGCGTAGATCTGTTTGACTTTTCCCTACTTAGAGTTCATTGGGCTTTGGATGTGTTGATTAATATTTTAAATCAAATCTGAAAAGCTCTTGGTCATTATTACTACAAATGTTCTTTCTGCCCCCTTATTTCTCTGCTAGTTTTGGGGGATCCTTATCATGCTGTTATGTTAGATCTTTTCTCACAGTTCTCAAGGTTCTGTTAATGTCTCTTTATCTTTTTTTTTTTTTCTGTTCTTTGGGTTAGGTAATAAATAATGACTTATATTTAAGTTTGATTACTCTTCTTTCTGTGAACTCAAAAGTCCTGTTATGTCTCACCAGTACATTTTTCCTTTGAGTTATTGTACTAGTCAATTTCCAGATCTTACTTGTTTCTTTAATTATTTTAAATGTAAATTATTTAAAAAATAATTTCTTTCCCTTTATTGATATTCTCTATTTGGTGAAATGTCATTCTCATACTTTCCTCTAATTATTTAGATATGGTTTCCTCTAGTTTAGACATGGTTTCCTTCCTTTGAAGATATTTGAACTATTGTATTTATTTTTTTAAAGGTTTTATTTATTTATTTGTCGGAGAGAGAGAGAGCACGAGCAGGGGGAGGGGCAGAGGGAGAAGAAGTTTCCCCACTGAGCAAGGAGCCCGATGCAGGACTTAATCCCAGGACTCTGGGACCATGACCTGAGCCAAAGGCAAATGCTTAATTGACTGAACCACCCAAGCATCCCTGAATTATTGTATTTAAAATCTTTGTCTAGTAAGTCCAATCTTTTGTGTATGGATCATACTTGCCTGTTTCCTCGAAAGTCTCAGTTTTTGTTTGAAAGATGGGCTTTTTTAGTAATATGATTTGACAACTTTGGAAATCAGATTTCATAAGGCTTATTATTATCTTTGTTTGTAGTTTTCCTCAGTGCTTTTTGTTTAGTGATTACCTGGTCTAATTCTGTAGTTTGTACTCGCTATTGTATGTGGCCACTCAAGTCCCTGCTTGGTTAGTTTAATGGTCAGTTGGTCAACTACTGACGGACAGAACGGTCCTTAAATGCCTCGAACCGGTCGGTCTCCCAGGCCCTGTGTGTGTTGGGTATGTCTTCAGTGCACAGGGAGCTACAACCCTGCCTTACCCTTCACTTTTCATTTCTACAGAGCCTCAAATTCCAGAGGTGAGAGACCAGGAACTTCTCAGGATTTTCTTAGACACGTGTGGAAATCTACCCATTGTGCATGTTTCTATATATTCATAATCATATTCTGGAGATTTTCAAAGGCCCTTATAGATACCTCTTCCTCCAGATATTATTATTATTATTTTTTTTTTTTTTTTTTTTGGTCATCCTCTGCCTTGCCTAAACCTGCCTTGCTTCTTCAGACCACTGAAATGTTAGAGCATTTCCACAGATTGTGTTCAGCTAATGCTGAGTCTAATCATAGGCAAAAAGCTCTGGGAGTGGGGATTTTCCAGGGAACTGAGAGACAAGGCAAATAATGACACTTCCCTGGGGACTGGACTTCGTGAGGACCTCCCAATCTGGCCTACCCTGTCCAGCGGCTGCACCTGTGGGGTGGCTGGTGTTCAAGGTACCACAAGGCGAGCTATGGGGGCGGGGGGCATGGGAAAGGGCAAGTGAAAATACCAGAAAGCTCCTTGTTCTTCCCAGGATCCATCCATTTGTCCTGAGTGAACACGTTGTTGGTTATCGTGAGGCTTTTGTTAACATATAAATTTCTGAATAAGTTCATTTCGACAGGTCCCTCCCAGTTGACTTGGGGGTGGTATCTACCCACCCATGGTCCCTGTTCTTGACAAGAACCTGATCCCACCTCCAGCTCCAGGGAGGCCCTGGCTGGACCGAGCTTCTCAGCACATCACTCCTCCCAGGAAGAGTGAGTGCTGTGTGTGCACCTGGGTCCCCGCCAGGCAGGTGTGGGGTGTGACCTGGAGGTCAGCAGTGCCTTCCTGGAAGGCATCCAGGGCAGGGCTTGGGGGAGCCGCAAGCTGAGTGTCCAGCACACGCAGCCCTCCTCAGTAAGTGCCCCACAGTGACGGAGTCCACGAAGCCACCGCATCCCCCATTCTGCCAGCCCTGCATAGACTGCGCGTCTGCCCCGTTCTAGCCCATTTTACTGGGAGGTTTGGAACACAGCACCGGGCCTTCTTCTCAGCCATCTGCTTGCTGGCTGGGCTCCTCTGCCTGCTTTCGGAGAAATAGGTAGCTTTCTTGGAATCTATAACATTTTATAGCTGTTTCTAGTGTTCTAAATTTTGCCCAAATATCATGTGTTGGACACTTTCCTCACAACCCATGGCTTACAGTTGGTTGTTTCTGGTTTCAGTAAAGATAGTTTTTTTTCCTTTATGTTTTATTCCTTTTGCTGTTTGAATTTGGCTTTCGTTGGAAATTGAATAGAAAACCTCTGTTCTATTGTGTTGCAGCACCAGCATGCTCTGACCAGTTTTTAAAAAGATGGGGAGGAAATTTCCAAGGAAAGGAGTGTTGGTGTTTGAGGTGGGAGAGGCAGGACACGGAAGGCAAAGCGTGGGCTCAGGGTCAGGAAGACGTGTTCCACGATCCTGCGCCGCACTGACTCTCTTCACTCTTGCAGGCTGTGTGCTCTGCAATTTCTGCACTGTTGTTCAAATTCAGGAAAGTAGAGATGAAAACAGTGTCAGGTTTAGATAGGAAAACAAAACCGAGCCACCTGAACGGTGCTCAGCACTGGGGTAACCCTGACAAAGTTACTTGTTTCTAGAGAAGCAAAATGAAGGTAGTGAAATGTGATACAATTCATCACAAAATGACACATGGACAACAGCTAACTGGAGAGTGTGGTGAGGGGGAGCCCAGCGGTCAGCGGCCCAGGGCTACCTCAGAGCTGGGGGAGATGGTGGCCGAGGCCCAGGCCTGGGCAGAGGTCCCGACACCGGCCTGTCCCCTCCCAGAGCCACTCCTGGTGGGCGTTCTCTGGGCCCGGCTTCGCCTTGGGCAGGACCCCTTGTCCACCACTCTGTGCACACCCGTGGGCCGGATGGCCTTCACCCACCTCTCCGTGCAAGTTTGGGAGCCCAGGCTTGTCTTAATGTCCAACAGTTGAGAAGCTCCTGATCGGGACTGTGGTTTCTTGGCGACGGATGCCCCTTGGAACCTGAGAGGTCACCCCTGCATCAGCTGCTCTTGGGGTCCAGGGGCCAGGGGCACAGCAGGCTCTTCCTTAGGCTTGCTCTCAGATCTCTGCTCCCCCTGCTCCCTCGAGACGGCTGCCCCGAGGCCGCAGGAACCAGGGAAAGCCCCAGTCCTGAGCTGACCCTCCCTGCACCCTGAGTCAGTCCATCAACGGGAATGTTTGGGTCTCCTTCCATCAGAATTCTTGGATCTCACTTCTTCCTCTAGAGTCTAGAACCAGTCGGCTCGTCCAGCCCTCTGTGGCCTCCCTGCCCTTTCATTTCTGGGCCAAATGGCCCTTCCTTCCACGCTCGTCCACATCGAGTGGCCTTGCAAAGCGAGCCAGCATCGCCGACCTGTCCAGCTTCTCGCCCCTGGAGCCCCGCCTGGTCACCTGGGGCCATTTCCCCACAGGCCCTCCCTCCCCTGACGCCGCCCCAGACCAGATGGAGTCCAGCACAAAAGGGAAATGGGAGCCCTTATTCAAAAAGTGGGAAAACTGCGGATAAAGGCACAAAGTATCGTCTCCTGCCGTGCCCTCCCTGGGTTCAACCTCACGCCCCAGCAGCCGACCTGCCACGCCCAGCCAGGGTTTGGGACGTCACCTCCACTCCCTGCAGGTTGCTGTTCCCCCGGGATTGAGAGGAGGTGGGCGGCGAGAGCCACCTGCATGATGCACCCTCACCCCACCCCCACCTGCCCTGCCCCGAGCTATCCGGGGCACACCCGCTCTGCCTGTGTGCACCCCCGCCCTGCCCAGGCCCCCTGGGGAGGAAGGACAGTGGCGGACGGTGGACGGGGGTCTCGTGTCACCCCTGGTGGCTGAGGGGCGGGCAGGGGCTGGGGTGGCAGGAGGCTCTGAGCTCCAGGGCCCCATCGCATTCACTATGAAACACAAGTTCACAGACAAATTATTAAGCATTTCAAGATGCGGAGGCCCATGGTGGCCTGATAGCAAATGTGCGGGACCCCATCCCTAGAACCGGAGGGCGTCCCCTCACGCGGCAAGAGCGGGTGGGGGGTGGGATTGGGTTAAGGGTCTTGAGATGAGAAGCGATCCCCGGTTCTCTGGGCGGGCCCCAAATGTGACCACCGGCGTCCCTATCAGAGGGAGGCAGGAGAGGTTGACTACAGAGGTGAGGCCGTGGGGTGAGTCCGGCAGAGACGCGGCCGCCAGCCGGGGCTCGTCATCGGCTGCCAGGGGCCATTGTCCCGGAGCCTCAGGAGGACGAGCACGCGCGGCTGACCCCGCGGCCTCAGCCCTGTCACACCGAGCTTAGAATTCTCTTCCCCAGGCTGTAGGGAACTGTTTCAAGCCGCCAGGTTTGGGGTAATTTGTCATAGGCCCCAGGACACTAGTAGGATCAATACGTTGCCTCAGACAGGGCCCTCCAAGTCCCTCCACCCTCCCCCCCTGCTTTCTTCACTGTTTAATTCGTTTGCTCTTTATCTCCACCGACGGCCCTGCCAGAGCCCTGGGGTTTACCACAGCCCAGCAGCATGCGGACCGTTTCCACCTTTCAGGGAGGCCGGCAGGCTCATCCAGCAACCCCACACGTTCGGGACCCCCACGAGGAGCTTCCGCGGGCCCGTCAGCCCACTGTCCACATGCTCGCCCGGAGAGCCCGCTCCTCCCATGGCAAGGCCCACGCCAGGCAAGTCTCCCAGCTCAGCCGGGGGATGAGCCTGCTGGACACTGGTGGGGAGGCTTAGGGCCACGCTGGGCACAGGAACCCCCCTGTCCGCACGGCTCTCTGCTGGGCTCACCCCGCCCGGGGGAAGGAGGGGCCGCTGACCTGGTGCCCGAGTGTCCGGGGCCTGCGTTTCCATGGCGTGGCTCCCACCTCCACGAGCGCACCTGCTCTTGACATGGTCACAGATATTTACAGCTAACCCCTAAGGACTTCATGTACAAGGTCTCATTCAGAACCCCATATATTAATAATAATTAATAATAAAAATTATATACTAACAGTGGATTCACAGTTAACAGAGCAGGTTTGCAGCTGGGACCCTTCACGCGTCCTTCATGGGCCGGCCAGTTCCAGCACTTACGAGCGGGGGGACTTGGCTGAGTCACACCACACCTCTGAGTGGCATTTTCTATTAGCTGATCGGAATCGATACCTGCCCAGCCTGTCCCAGGGTGGTGACAAGTTCCGGCCACCTGGACAGACAGAACACCTGCAGGGGTGTACTGGGAACACAGTCCCGCGTGAGGAAGGAAGGGCCAGTCCACGTCAGTTAGACCAGGGAACGGGTGCAGGGAAGGGGGCTGGCTCTGCCTACACAGAAGGACAAGCATAGCCCTCTCAGCCCTGGACCCCAGAAGCCCAGCCATAGGGTCACCTGTCCCGTGAGACTCGGGGGCCTGCCTGGAGCTGGGTGGTCCACATTTCGGCTGAGTGGGCGCTTGCTGGACCCCAGGCCAGGCTGGCCGGGCTGAGGGACCCCAAGGCCGAGGTGTAGAAGACCCTCAGCAACCAGCCTGCGGTTCTGATTCAGATTCGGGGGAGAAGGCAGAATGGTGATCAGTTGTCTCCCAAATGTAAATTATATTTAAAAAAAATCCATACCCTTAGGAAGGCTTCATAATAAGGCCATAAATCACTCAGGAAGCAGCCCTCGGAGTGGGGGACAAACGTCTTATTTGTTCGGGAGACAGGAAGGCAGTGCCCAGCTCCGGGAGGGGCAGGCCCACCCCAGGCCCTGCGTCCCCAGGGTCCAGAAAGCCTCCCTGGGCACGCTCGGACTCCAGCCCCCTCTCCAGCCCCCAAGTCTTCTCCCCAGACCCATTCACCCCAGATTCTCCAGTGCAGCTACAGACGGGGTGCACGGCCCCCTGCCAGGCGCACACGGATGGCAAGATCCCATCCGTGGGCCTGGATCCGATGTAAGAAGCAGGGAGACTGGAAGTGTCCTCCCGCCAAAAGCCCAAGGAGATGCATCAAGAGGGCTTGTCACGGGCTTGGTCCAGGCGGGGCATTAACAATCAGTGGGGTGCAAACAGCCTCCTTCTCTTCAGGACCTCAATGACTGCCAGGGAGGCCGGCAGAAAACAGAGGGTCACGGCCAGCCTGTAGGAGTGAGGTCAGGGAAGCCTGCCTGGAGGAGGGGGTGGCTTAGTTGGGGACGAGTCACTCCAGGTAGGAGTTGGCGAATGCACCGAGGCAGCCAGGCCAGGGATCCTAGGGAGGCGTCTGTGGGGGGCAGAGCCAGGGGCTGACGGAGGAGGCCACGGGGCTGGTGAGCTTACCATGCTTCCTTCAAGAAGCAGAATCTGTTAGTCCAACAAGTTCTGCAGGATTCAAGTCAAGCCAGCGCACAACACTGAACAAGGAGGAGGCCATCTGGGGTGAGGCTGCCTCCCAGGCTTGGCCTCAGGTGCCGTGAACCCCAGGGCTTCCGGCAACAGGAGTCCTGGGCTGGGGGCAGGGGTGAAGGGTGCCTGGTCCTTCATCCTGAGGCAGGGGTGTGTTGCAGGGGTCTCTGGACCCTGGACCTGCCTGGGAGGGAGGACCAGCTCCTCCTCCATCTCCCTGCATCCAGAACAGCCTGGGGTCAGGAGGGATCGTGATTAGTGCTGGCCACAGCGCAGGCTCTTAGCTCACGCAGCTGTGACTCCTACACGTGCACGCACACACGCATGCCCACGCACATGCACATGCATGCACACATGCACACACACATGCACAGACATATGCACACACGCACGCACATGCACACACGCATGCACACATATGCACATGCACACACACATGCACACACCCACGCACATACCACGCACTTGCTCTGGGTGGGGTCCAGGTCCCCCCCTTTCCAGGGCCTGTCCTCATGGACCATGCAGGGTGCTCACCACACCTGGGCTTCTCATCACAGCTCACCTTCCATGGCTGTCCCTTTGGGACCCAGGGTGGAGCCTGGACAAGGGTTGTTATTCTTGGGTTACAGATGGGGAGGTAAGGGGCTTGTCCAAGGGCACACGGGGAGCAGATGGCCAGGGTGAGGCTCGCATCCAGCTGCCCCCCCCCCCCAGTGCTCAGGTGGCGAGGTGTGCATGCTGGTAAGGATAGTCCCCCGCCCACCAGCGCTCTGTGGTTTGTGGGGTGTCTGATCACCCGGGATGGAGGGACCTTCCGCGGTGTCTGGTGGCCGAGGGAATGAGGGTCACGTGGGACGGCCGCACAGCTGGGGCGGGGGAGCCTAACTGCTCCACGAGGGAGGTCTGGAGGGGTTCAAGGCCGAGGACTTTCTTTCCCCTCGAGCCCCAAGGAGAGTGTGGGAAGCACGGAGGAAACCATAGCTGGCCCGGGGCCCCAACACGGTCCTGCCCACAGTGAGGCCGGCTCTGTGGTGCAGGGCTTCCCTGGATGCCCCAGCCCGACTCGGGGCCTGGGGGGCGGCCCAGGCACAGGGGTCCCACACTCCAGCCTCCACTCTCCTCACACACAGACTCGGCTCTGCAGCCACCCCTCCATCCTGCTCCTCCATTGCCCCGAGTACGGACAGCCTAAATGAGCCAGAGTTTGGGTGGCGTCCACTCTGCGAGGGTTCCAGGCCTCAGAGACGGGAAAGGACGCGGTCTCGCTGAGAGCAGACCCGGGCTGCTGAGTTCTGCTGGTGGAGAAGTGGACGGTGTTTCCCCAAGGCGGGCACGAGCTGTGTGGGAACGGGCTCACGCAGTCGCCGGCCTGACAGTCCCCTCGGGCTGTGGATGTCACTCTCACTCTCTGCACGGTCTCCAGGAGAGAGTTTACCAGCCTGCGACCTAACTGCGATCTGTCGTGCCGTGTTCCACTTTGAAAAGAGAAGAAGCTCTAAATGAGGCTTTCAGAAATTGGGTTGGAATTCTTCCTGGTGGATTTTCCCTGCTTGGGACACCACCCTCTCCTGCACACTCCAGACCGGCTGGACCGTGGCTCCACATTGGAGCCTCGTGGGCCCTGGGGTCACGGAGACAAGGGGAGACCCTGCAGCGGGAAGGAGGGACTGGAGGTGGGCAGAGTCGGGGTGGGGGGTGGTCGGGCTGCAGGTAGCATGATGGACTGAGCTCGGACAGGCCCCTAACCCTCTGGAGCTAATGGAGAACCTCTGTCCGGGCTTGTCTAGGCTGCTGGGCCCAGACCCCTGCCCTCGGGATGTTCAGTGCCCTGTCCCCTCTCCAGGCATTGGGAGCAGACCCCAGAGGTGTCGCCTTCCTTCCTGAGTTCAGGGCCAAGCCAGGCCTGGGTGCGGATAGAAGAACCCCAATCCCGAAATGCACTGGGCATGCAGAACTGACGAGGGGCCCGACACCCTGGGCCACCGCCGTGGACACCTCTCCCCCTCCACACTCGCCGTGGCCCCACTGCGGGGCTCTCAGGGGGGCTCTGGGCTCACGTCAGGGACAGGCACACCCCACCTGACCACCTCGGGCCCCAGCACAGCCCGTGTGGGCGGGAGTTCTGCTCAGGTTTGGGAAGAACAAGACGGTGCCCACCACTCAATCCAGCTGCCGGGGTGCCGCCCATGACGCTCTGAGCCCCCTCCCACCCCTGCGTCCCCATCTATGAGGAGCCACCCCAGCTCCCTCTAGTGCCCGTCTCTCTGTCCTCTCTGGTTATCAAGTAATCATTCCTCCTGTTAATCTCTAGGACGCTTCCTCTCCTCCGTGCTGCGTGGTGGCGGGCAGAGACCGTCCACGCTGCACCGGGCAGGTAGAGCTGCCTCCGTGGGGTCATTTCCCCGGCTCCCTCCTCTGGTCTGCGGGCTCCTGGCCCCTTTCCTCGGACTCAGACAGCAGCCGGCCCGTCCGCCCAGGGGCCGTGGGCCTCGAGGAGGGGGCCCTGTGAGCCCAGGAGCGGCGTGCGTCCGCTCTCGCTGGTATTGCTGATGAGCGAGTGAGTGAGTGAGTCACACAGCGCAGCGGGTGAGGTGATGCTCACAACGCTCGCCGCTTAAAAATGAGAAGGCTTCGAATCTCGCCAGACTTGGAGCCGGGCCTCTAAACCTGCCCTGGTTTTTCTCGTGGGTCGAACAAGATAGGATTTGAGAGTTTCCAATAATGCTTCCCTCTCCAGAAAGTGTCGCTTATATGTGGTCACTTGTGCCTGAAATCACCGTGCTGAGACAATTCACCCTAAAAAAGCAACTGTCTCTGGGAACGGCATTACCGGGAACGGAGCAGCTCGAGTTCCGGAGCAAGAGAGAACTTTCTGGTGGCCAAGACAGGGCGTGCGGTGGCAGGAGCCCAGCATCCGGCGGGCCAGGCCTTCGGGGAACGCGCCGGGATGCGTGAACTGGCCGCTCCCAGGCCGGGGGGCCGGCGGCTCGGTTCTCACGTCTGGATCCCCAGCGTCCCCTCACACAGCCCACGGGTCTCCCCGGGCTCAGCCGACCAGCCTGGGCTCCCGCTCACCTGGCCCAGCAACCCCCGCCCCCCACGGGCTTGCCACCCAGAGGGGGCACCTGGGGGCCCCCAGAGAAGGCCGAGCCCCCACCCCCAGAACCTCAGACGGTGGCTATGTGTGCAACCGTGTTGTTATGGATGCAGTTAGTCAGGACGGTGTCCCACGGGAGCAGGGTGCTCTGACGCGATCCCACGGGGGCCCTCCGAGAACACGGAGTCACCCGGACAGAACAGCATCTGAGCGGCGCTCCCACAGGCCAAGGGACTCCCAGGGTGGCCAGCCACACCAGAAGCTGGAGGTTCTCCTGGAGCGGACCCTCCCGCACAGCCTCAGAAGGAACCAGCCTGCCCCCAGCCTGACCCGGGACTTACGGCCTCGGGAAGAGAGCACATGCAGGTTGTCGCAAGCCTGCGTGGGGGCTGGTGCAGGGCCGGCCCCCTGCCCGAGCCTCCCAGCTCAGCTGCACGCGTCCCCTTTCACCTCCCAGTGACCAGGCTCCCCGGGCTCCTCGGGGTGACGGAGCCGTCAGCCTGGGGACATTGCTGACATTGCCAGAGGCCACCGAGGAATTCGGTTCAGATGGAAGCCTCATTCTCTGCTTTCAGGCTGGGGTCCCTCCTGGGCATCTGCGCGCTCCGTTTCCCACCTCCCTCCTCGGCCCCATTCTTAAATAGAATCCATAAGCAATCAGAGCGTGAGGCCATCAGCCCGAGTTGGAAGCAAACCACTCACAGGGGCCCGGAGATGCGACAGGGGCCGCCTCCCGCCGGAGAGCCGCTTCCAGCCGCTTCGACTGCCCTGCTTCCCATCCGGCCCCTTCTTAACGGCCACCGGTGTCCCCAGAGCTGAGAAACTGGGACAAGGAGCTGCCGAGAAGCAGGAAGACGGGCTGCCCAGGCTCGGAGGGGACAGAACCCACTTCCCGCTTCTGGGGCAGGCGCTCTGGAGGGCCGGGGCCCACGGTGGTGAGTCCGAGCTGTGCGCACCTGCAGGTCTGGAGGAAGGGCCCCCAGCTCGCCACCCCCCTGTGGGGAGCCAGGTCCCTGTGGGCAGCAGAGGCCCAGGGCCATGCTGGGGAGGGTGGGCATGCTGGGGAAGGAGCAGGGTTGCAGGCTGCGGCAGGCTCTCCGGGCTGGTAGGTGGGGGCTTGCACCTATTCCACCTCTTCTATCGGTCTGAAGGAGCCGGACATCAGCATGGTTTTCACCACAACTGCCTTTGTGGCCGGAGGATCCAAGCTTGGATCTGGCAGGTCTGCCTGCTCTTCGAGTGAGGGGGGCTTCACCTGGAGTCGTGGCAGCCCACGTGACATGCAGCTGCTTCCGTGCCTGATGCTGTTCTGAGTGCCTCCCACCCGTGGTCCCTGGGATCTCCTCAATGCTCCATGAGGCAGGTGCTGGTGGGGGACACTATGGCCTGCATCCAAGGCCCCCAAGCCCACAGACCCCAACACCGAGCAGCCCTGCCCTCTGGAACCTCGTCCCATGCCCAGACATCTCCCAAGTGAGCCAGCCCTGACCTCCTCCTCCAACCTGGCCTGTGCTTGGTTCTAAACTTTGGGCTGTGCCAGCCACCCTCCCAGCCTGGGGGAGACTGGGCATTGTGGTATCCCCAGGGGGAACTTCCCAGGGGCCCCTAGTGTCACAGCTCTGGGTCCCCAGGTTTGTTCCAAAATCCTCGGCCCCCTTGTGCACCTGGAAGGCCACCCCCAGACCAGCCCTGGCTGCCTGCCAGAGGGAGTGTGGAGGGATGGACAGATGGGAGCAGAGGGATGAGAGTGGGTCTCCTCTGGTGCTTGGGCTGGGAAGGGGGCATGCCTAGTCCATCAGTAAGCAGGGCTCTGCTGCTAAGCCCCACACTCTAGGTGTTCACGAGGCTCTCGGACGTGTGAGCACAGGGCCGTGTGGACGAGCAGCAGGTGGGCTCCTCCCTCTCGCTCCACAAACCTGCCCCATCCACCTGCAGGGCTGGCTTCAGAAGGGGGGGCCCTGGCAGTGCAGGAGGGCCCAGGCTTGATGTAAAGCCCTGCTGTCATCCCGAGACTCCCAGCAGTCACACCGTTGACCCCGTGCTTTGTCCAGTGGGACCAGGGAGTCTGTGTGGAAGCCACGGGGACACGTGCAGTGTGGGTGCCCGCTGCCCCTTGATGCTCCGTTAGCAGAGACGCTTGTGATGCCCGTTGGGTGGGGGTTCCGATTCAGCAAGACCCGGTGGGAGAAAAACAGGAGGGTTAGGGCCGCCGCTGAGCGTTCGGGGGGCGTGGACAGACCCCAGAGCCATGCTTTCCGCTCAGACTGAGAGAAGGCAGTGTTCTGACAAACATAAACGCCCAATCACCCTGTCGTATCTTCTTCTCCATAAAGACTTTTCCTTCCTCGCTGCATCAGAAGGGACAGACGAATGCGAGCTTCCCGGCAGCCAAGGAGGGAACATATCAACCTCCCAGCGGTGCTGTTCCTCCAGTGGTAGACGAGATAACACGCAAGATTGAGGACCATTATGGGGGAATGTATTGGGGGGTGTCTCCAGCGGGCACTTTGGCGTAGAGAGCACCAACCCAAGGTGCCCACTGACAGCGTCTCCGAGGGAGCCCACCTTCCAAAGGCAGGAGTTGAAAGTCTCCAGCTGGGGTGGAAGAGCCCGTTGAGGGCCCATCCCTCGCGGTTTTGACAGGTAACTTTGCGCATGCCAGTTTGATAACGAGGGACCGCTCTCAAATCCTGAGAGGGTGTTTCCCTAAAGAGAAACTACATGTCTTGGCGAAATTAAGACGATTTTGATAGGGACACACAGCGGATGCAAAATGGGCTTTTAACCTTGTGTTACTTCAGGGAGAGCCCCTGGAGGGTCGTCCGTCACCGGATTGTCATGACCTGCAGACGTGGTGCCGGAGAGAAGGGCCACTGGTCAGCCGTTGGTGCGCAGCTCCCGGGGATGCCTGGAAATCAGGACGCATTCCCAGCCAAGGGCCTTGGACTCGTGTATGAGACGCCGGAACCCCGCTCAGGGGACGGCCAGCTTGGACGCACTGGGCGGCGAGCAGAGGGCCCTGGACCGCGGGGAAGGCACTGTCCCAGCTGATCTCCACCTCCGCTGAGGCCGGAACACTGCGCCATGCACTTGCTTTCTCGGGGGGCGGGGGGCCCACTTGGTCTTCGCAGTGGCCCCTCGAGTCTGGGCACGGTCCCCGCCTGTTGAGGGTTTGCGGGATGCAGGGGCGAGTGAGGGAGGGGTGGGATGAAGTCAGGTACTCAGCAACCTTCCAAGAGGACCCAGGCACCCGGTCACCTGGCTCCTCCATTGGCCCCCATGGTCTCCGGACTTCACCGTGTTCTGCCCTCTTGCATGAGCAGCTGAGGGGAGCACACACTCTCACGGTTGCCTTATTGTGAGCTTTGCAGGACTTGGGGTGGGGATGTCGTGGGCCGGGGAATGCTGAGGCACAGACCGAGGGCAGAGGGTGGAGAATGGTCTGCAGAGACGTCTCAGCCTGGACCCCAGGCACACTCTGGGCTGCAGATCCCGGCTGAGGAGTGGCCGCTGCTGGCCGTCGCCCCTCTCCTGAAACCCACCCCGTGAGGACCAGCAGGGAGGAGGGGGCGCGAGCCGGTCCCTTGCATACGGGAAGCAGCATCCGCCTGGCTTGGCGCTGGGACGGTCATGGAGCGGTTTGTCCTCCATAAAGCGGGCCTCTCCGGCGTCTGTCACTGTGGCCGTCAGTCTGTGATCCGAATCTGGACGTTAAATCACGGCCAATTGTCTGAGCACTCGCTGCCAAGGCGTCTGGGCCACGCTTACGGCATTGTTTAGGGGACGGCTCATTGGGAAAATATTTTCTGCTCGGCTGCAAGTTTGCTGCAGGGAACCCAGCCCATGGATTTGAAATACAAGTTCAGGGCATTCGAGTGTGAAGTCTGACCTTTCCCTGGAGCGCATCTTGCAGGAACATCCTGGGGCCTCTCTTCCCGGGAAGTTTCTGGAGCATGTTCTCCTGACGACACTGCGGGCTTGGGCACACCGCTTCTCGCCAGCTACCCACTCCAGCACCTGCCCCCTGGGTATTTGCCAGGAAATGGAGTTCCCACTGTAGTGGGTGCAATCGTGTCCCCCAAACACACGTCCACCTGGAACCCGTGAATGATCCAGTTCGAAAATAGGGTCTTTGCAGGTGTGATTAGCTAAGGATCAAGAAGGGTCATCTTGGGTGGTACAGGTGGGCCCTAGTCCAATGACAAGCATCCTGATAAGAGACAGAAGACAGACAAAGACACACAGAGGAGAGGCCACGTCCCGACAGGGGCAAAGACTGGGGCCATGTGGCCGCGAGCGCCAGAGCGCCTGGACCCCCGAAGCTGGGAGAGACGAGGCAGCATTCCTCGCCCACAGACAAGGGCAGCTCTAGTTGGCTGAACAACTGGCTCGAGAGTGCTGATCTGTCCTACGTCACCGCTGGGGGCTCTGGGCGCTGGCAGAGGGGCACAGAGACCAGGAGCTGTCCAGAGGTAACCGGAGGGCTGCGCCGGGGGCGGGCTCTACGTGCGTGGCCCGGCCATGGTCTTCTTGAGCGACTGGTCCCTTCACTTCCCCTCCCGCTTGTCTGCAATCACAGGGGGTGGGAATTTGAGGAGGAATACGTGCTCCTGAATGGTGGAATAGAGAAGCTGTGTAGACGGGGCTGGGGCGGGTGGGAAGCTCACAAGGGTGGACACTGCCTCTGTGGCACACATCCTTGGTCTGGCCACTCGGGAGCCGCGGGCGTGGAGCCTCCCTGCTCAGGGCGGGCAGGGGTCCGTCCCGCGTGGCGGGGCGCTCAGCAGCCCGGCCCGTGGAGGGTGCGCGTTGGGTTTTTGTCTGCCCCCTAAGAATGGGACAAGGGCCTAGCAAGTAATGGGTGGCGTCTGCGCCAAGGACTCTGAGCTCTGCGGCCTGTTTGGAGACGTACAGACAGGTACCTGGGGAGTGTGTGCACGCATATGTGCGTGAGTGTGCATGAGTGTGTGTGTGCATGTGTGTGTGCGTGCGCGTGTGTGTGTGCGTGTGTGTGAGCGTGTGCAAGCAGCCCAGGCTGTGGCGCCAACAACAGACGCTTATTCGCGGAGCTCTGGGGGCTGCAGGTGCGGGATCGCGGCCGCCGCGGCCGGGTCTGGTGAGGCCCCTGCTCCTGGTTGCAGCCCGCTGGCTTCTCGGTCTCCATGTGGAGAAACAGCGAGCTCTGCGGGGTCTCCACTCCACACCATCCCCCTGTCGTTACCGCCCAAAGACCCCGCCTCCTGACACCCTCACGGCCGGGGCTCAACGTGGATTCGGGGGAACGTGGATGTTCCGTCCATGACACTGCGCTTGGCCAAATGGTGAAACCCTTTGGAACTCTGGGCTTGCGGGCGAACCACCGCCACGTTCCTCCAGTTCCCCTTTCTCGGCCGGCCTGTGGCACACACAGAGGAGCACTTCCGCCTGCAGTGACCCCCCAGGTCGCGGGCGAGAGCCCTGGAGGGAGTGCGTGCAGATCCCGGCTCACAGATGGACGGGGGGTAAGCAGCCCCTGGGCCCGTGGGAGCTGAGCGGCCTGGATAGGTGAGCGGGGGCGGCACTGTGAAGGGCTGAATGTCTGATCCCTCGTTCTCCCCAACATCCTTTCATTTCCTGTAAAATCTCACCGCGTTCGATGGATCCCTAACCAGTGCGAGCCCCTGGACTGCATCAGCTGGGCAGGTGCTCCTGGAGGGAGATATGTTGCCGCTGGGCCTGAACCTCCACAGACAGAAGCTGCCCCCCAAGGTCAGAAGGGGGGCATGCCAGGAGCATGATTACAACACCTCGGTGGAAATTTCCAGGCTGAGTGCTCCATCACCAGCCCGGGGGCTCCTGGGTGGGGGCGCAGGGCTGTCCTGACAAGCTGGGCCATGGCATCGCCTTCTGGTGGGAGGTGTGGGCTCGGCAGCCGCCGGCACAGACAGGGAGGCCGGTGGGTCCATGAGCTGAGCCGGGTGGCTCCTCGAGGCTTCTCAGGCCAGTGGTGGTGCAGAGAGCCAAACCTCCGTGCGCTCCGCGGAGAAAACCCACAGCGGGGGCTTCTGGTCTCCCCGCAGACGTCTGTGGGGAGATCTGTATGGCCGCCTCATCCTGCCCTCCCCTGCCCGCAAGGCCCGGCCCGGCTGCAGGTTAGTGACGGCCCCTCATACCCGACTTCCCGCGTGCCTTCTTGACTCTGAGTGCCGCCCGCGTGTACGCGGGCAGCACAGCCCCCTCCCTGGGCCCCGGCTGTAGGACGTGAGGGATAGACACACCTCCCTGTGCACCCCGTTCGGGGGATGGACGTGAGGGGTCCGACCGTAAGATGCTCTTCGGATGGGAGGGGTTGACGACGTCCTGTATCAGTGCCATGAGTCCAGACATTCAAAGGACCCCTCTCTGCCACACGCGCACACACACGTGCACACTCATGCACATACGCGTGCACACACTCCCCCGGGTACCTGTCCGTACGTCTCCAAACACGCCTGTGCCCACAGATTCAGATTTCTGTGAGACTCAGGTCCCCGTGAGGGCTGACAGGCAGAGGCCACGGCCTGTCACCTGGCCAGCGCAGATCCTGTCCAAGGGGGCCCTTGGGATGAAAGCCCTCTTGCTGGGGACCAGGTGGCATTTTGATTCTGTTGTTCCGACTCTACCGTGAAGGTCTGAAAGTGTAGCGCATGAGATGGGGACCCACGTCCACTGCTGGGTCCCCGTCCGAAGGGAGCTCAGCCCCCACACTCCAGCAAGAGGAACTCTCACCCCCAGAGCCCAGAGGCGGGTGCCCAGCTGATGGGCGCCAGGCCTCCGCAGGTGCGGCAGCTCGCTGAGGCTTTCCTCCTGGGCACGTGTGCACGGCTGCCCCGCCATCGGGGGCCCGGGCTTCCTTCAGGCCCTGGCTCAGCTCTCACGCTGAGTATAATGGTGGCAGCTCTCACCGCGGCGGACGTGCCCGTGGCCTTCTCAGATCACAGACGTGCAGCTCCGTCCTTGCGCTCACCACGTGCCGGTGCACACGTCTCTGTCCTTTACAGTGGGGCCCTGACTGAAGGTGACCCCCGCGGGGCCGCTGAGGACCTCCAGCCCCAACACAGCCTGGGAGGTCAGGTGTTCGATGAGCATCCTACTGCGTTTGGTTCTGCACTGTGCACGGTCTGTCTCGTAAGATAATACCTGAATCCACGCCTCATACCCTCCGCCAGAAGGAAAAAATTAAGGGCAAAAAGACTTGCCCCTCCCCCCAGGTCAGAGGCTGGCCTGAGTACGCGGGGGGAGGGGGGCCAGGCCTGAAGCCTCTCTGTTCCTGTTCCGTGGAAACCACAGCTCGGCCCGGCCTGACACTCTGGCCACTTCCCACTGTCGCTTCCACGTCAGATCTCACGGTCCTGTTGTTATGTTATGACACTTGCTGAAAGGTGAGAGATTGATTCTGATCGTCACGTGCCTTTCCGTAGCCTTGTCACTGCAGAGGAACGCGACCCAGGGACCGGGGTGGAGAGCACGCTCGGGCGTGTCTGCATGCACGTCAGAGTCCGTCCCGGGTGATACGGGGCTGCACGCGGGAGTCGGGGGTTGGAACCAGTCGGCCTTAAAAGCGTCAACGATCCATAGTTGATTTATGCGGCCAGTCACTCAGATTGGCCGCACGGGACCATTGTTACCCTACAAAGGTATCTGCAACATGAGAAAGTGGCTCCTCCCGCGGACGTGGACAGGCGATCTGAGTTTGGACGCTCACCTCGGGGGAAGAGCCCGAGAGCCCAGCGGCGTCCACCTGATGCCACCTCGGGGCAGGCCGACTGACCCAGGCTGATCCACTCCAGGTTTGGGAAAGATTAGGGTTCTCAGCTGCCATCTGGTCTTTTCAGTAGAACCCACCACACAAGGATTTTCCACAAGGAAAGCTTCTGGAGACAGACCCAGACTCTCCCCGGGGAGAAGGGAGCTGAGGGGTGGGGGGTGCCGTGCCTCAGTGGATGTAGCTTCTAAGAAGTCCGAAGCCCAGGCTTTCATTCCCTGGAGAAGTCAAAGGCTCTTTGAAAGGAACACATGCTTTCCTGGGAATTCTAAGAAAACAAATCAGAGATGTGAGTAGATTAATTTAACATATGGAAGCACAGAGCAGACACTGAAATCCGTAGACGCAGATACAGGGAAACACGGGATGACAGTGTCAAGTGGGCTGACGTGGTACGAAAACCCCGCAAGGGAGAAGAGAAATCACAGCCCTCCATCAGCACGGCTAGCCCCATTCCTGACAAGAGAAATATGCCTTCTTCATGGGATATTGTGTTTTCAGTGAGTCTCGTAATGAAATTTTGAAAAACCCAGTGATGTTGATCCAAATTTTAGCTAGGAAGCCTATTATTAAAATTGATAACACCAGCCTAATGCATTCTAAGTTATGGGTACAGGAGATGATAAATATTGAAAATTTGCATTGTATAAAAACTGTTTTAGTAGATGGTTTTGTAGTCAGGAAGATTAGCTGACTTTTTGATTGGCTGCTACAGTACAGAAGAATAAAGATAAACGTTGTATAATGCCTATGTACCTCAAGGGAGGTGTTTGAAATGATAAATAGCTTTCTTGTCCCATTCACAAGCATTTACTCCTAATCATTTAGTACCATTTACCGTTTGGAATCTGAAGCACCTGCAGGAGCGCGGGAGGCGTGTGGGGGTGCGGAGCTGTGGACGCCGGTCTCCTTGATCTTCTCGGCCACAGGAGACAGACGGGGTGCAGAGGCTGAGGCCCGGAGGGATTTCCGTCGGGGTGGTTTTTCTCCATCCACGCTTGGGAGGCTGCATGCCTGAGTCCACTCGCCTGCCCCTTGGTGAGCTCCCGGTGGAGCCCGACGCCCGCACCCCTTCACCAGGCCTGCGTGGTGTGCCTTACGTTCTCCTGACTCCTAATACTGTGGGTCCCTCTCCCTAGAAGGAAAACTCTGGAGTCCCGACTTCCCGAACTCCTAAGGTGATCCTACTCCTCCCCTTGGATAGACGTGGTCTTTTCCCCAGTCACTGACATCAGGCCAGAGATGCAAAAAACAGTGCAAGTGACGGGGGCTGTCTGGAAATCAAAGGTGAAGTATGGGATGAGGCGAGTCTCGCTTCCTTCGGATCTGGATGGGCTGGGATGAGGGGATGGCAGGGGTCCAGGTGCCTACTCAGCGCAGGCCGCGGCCCCTCCCGCACCACCCAGGACTGACCACTGCAGGACTGCAGGATGCACCCCGCAGCTCACACACCCCGGGACTGCTGGTCACGCTTCCAGTGGCCACACCCACATGATGCCGCCTGCTGTCACCCGACTACCCCGAGAAGGAGCTCCTGGCAGGATACAGAAATCTTTCCTCCAACCCTGTGCACGAGGGTGTGTGCTCACGCATACAGTCTACGTGCTCATCAGAACCCAAACCAAACCAGTGAAAACAAACATGTCTCACAGCTGCTACTCGGGCCCGTTTACTGGATTCGGTGAAACCCACAGGCAATAGCTCCACAGCGGACGCAGACCACACCCTCCACCCCCCAGGACCACTTTGCCTGCCCCGGCCTGCCGTCCACGTTGTCCCTCCCATCGTGGTGTCTTTCTGATTCCCTTACCTCACGTATGACAAGGTACAATGAACAGAACCAATCTCTCACCTTACAGCAAGTACCATAAAATAACAACAGGACCGTGACTCGACTGGAGTTGTAACCCTGCCCCCAGCTCGGCTGACTGAGAGATTGGGGACGATGGCAAATAAGTATGGGGCTTCTTTCTCTGGATGATAAAAATGTTCTGGAACTACAAGGAGGTAAAGATGGCACAACTTTGTGAATGTACTAAAAACCACTGAATTGTGTAATTTAAGTGAACTTTAGGGTATATAATAAAATATATAATACCTCAATTTTAAAAATGTGTAGACTTCTGGACCAGACAAGACAGTGAAGCCCCATTTCTCCAAGGTCTTTTCTGTGGAGTACGGCTATGGACTCAGGAACTCGGGGATATGGCAAGAGGAAGGTGAGCTGGTATGGGGCCCCAGGGATGGAGGAAGAGCTCAGCATTGGGGTGTCTCATGCCCTCATCCAAGGGAACAAGGAAGCAAGACCCAGAGATTGCTGACCCCTCATGCAGCAACAGAAGACATCCCAGATAGGCTCGCTCCCCCAGATCCCGTGGAGGTTCCCATGACAGCATCAGCAGCCCGCCAGCACCCGTGAGGGGATCCACTGTGGTCCCTGCCAGCGCCGCGGCCAGGGCCATCTCTTTCTTTGCCAGGTCTGACTCCCTCTCCTGCTAAAAGATGCAGACACAAGTCAGCAAAGCTGGTAGGAGACTCAGCTACAGCAAAATGCCCAGCTGCTCTGGGAAGACCCTGAGCTGCCCCCGCTCTGCCTGAGACCAGGCATTAGGGATCCTGGCGGGTGTCACACCGCACCTGTCCCCGCTGAGACACTGGGCCTGGCCTGGGGAAACTACTTCTTCCCTCTTGGACAGCACCAGCATGAACCAGCGTAAGTCCCACTGGCACCAGATAAACCAAAAAAACTGAAATAGCACAGAAAAACTGAAAATCAAACTGCCATTGGAACTGCAGCACACAAAAGTTGTCCGGGACCCACGTGCTAAATATAAACAGGGTGATTTCCTGCTAGAACAAACATTTTAAAGGGGACCCAGAGTCTCCTGGCATCATAGACAAAATGTCCTGTCACACCAAGAACCAGAAATCACAGCTTAAAGGAGAAAAAACAATAACTTGTCACAGACACCAAGATGAATCGGAAGTTGGGATTTTCTGACGAGAATTTTAAAGCAGCTATTATTAAAAAAAATGCTGCAGCAATCAATTAAAAATACTCTTGAAATAAACAAAAGAATGGGAATTCTTAGCAAAAAAAAAATACAAGTTAAAAAAAGAGAATAAAAATGCAAAACTGAATACAAACCCTTGCTCGGTGGGCTCAGCAGTAAAACAGAGATACCAGAGAACAGAATCAGTGAGCTTGAGGACAGAACCGCAGGATTCGCTCAATCTGGGCAAGAGAGGGAAATCAACAGAAAACAGAAATGAATGGTGCCTCTGGGACCTGTGGGAAAATAACAAAAGGTCCAACATCTGTATCATCGTAGTCCCAGAGTTAAAGGAGGACGGAACAGAGGGGGCTGGAAGAGTGTTTGAAGAAACAATGATTGAAAGCTTTCCAAATTTGGCAAAAGCCACAAACACACAAATCCAAGAGAGCCATGCAAAGCATACAGATTAAGCCCAAAGACGTCCATACAAAGGCACCACAGTTAAAATTCTGTAAACTAAAGGAAAATGAAAATAAACAAAATCTTGAAATCAGCCAGAGAGTGCAATATGATCACCGACAGAACCAGCTTGAGTGACAGAGAATTTCTCATCTGAAACCAGATGTAAGTGCCACATTATTTTTCAATTGCTCAAAGAACTGTTTACTGTGAATTCTGTTTCTGGCAAAACTTACCTTCAGCAATGAAAGAGAAATGAAAACATTCTCTGATGAGGAAACACTAAAAGAGTTCGTTGCTACTAGATCTACCTGTGGAGACTGGCCTAGCAAGTTCTTCAAACAGGAAGGAAATGACAAATGAAGAAATCTTGGAACATCGGAAAGAAATAGAGGAAAAGAAAGAACAGAAATATGGGCACACACAGTAGAGTTTTATAAACCATAGTTGATGATTAAAATAAAAATGACACCACCACCTAATGGCCAAGACAATATTTAAAAGTGAGGAAGATAAAAGAACCTCAGTAGGTGTGAGGATTCCATGCTTCACTCCAAGTGGTGACATGCTAGCACCCGTAGACTGCTATAAGTTCATATAAACATCCAGAGAAACTACTACAGGACTATATAAAAAGATACACTAAAACCACTATAAATAAACTAAGACGACATCCTAAAATGAGTTCAGATAACTCAGAGGAAAGCAAGAAAAGAGAAGCAGAGGCATGAGATGAAGAGAAACAAATTGAAAAGAAAAAATGGCAGACATCAGTGCCAACCAATCAGTAATTACCACAAATGTAAATGGTTTAAATACAGATATTTAAAAAATGGAGATTTTCAGAGTGAAAAAAACAAACAAACAAAACAAAATAAAGCAAAACACACAATCCAACTATAAATTGCTTTTAAGACACTTATTCCATGTCTAACGGCATACATAAACTGGAAGTAAAACATGAAAATATATACATTGTGCCCCATGCAGACATCTACATAAGAATAAAAAAAAAATTATAGCAAACAAAAAAAAAAAAAAAAAAGAAAGAAAGAAATGACTCTGTTAATACCTAATAAAATGATTTCAAAACCAAGAAAATCATTTGGGACATTATGTAACAATATAAGCCTCAGTCTACTGGGAAGACATGACAATCCAAAATGTGAGCTCACCAAACAATAAGCTTCAAAATACATGAGACAAAACCAATGGAGCTGTGGGCGCCACGGACTGGGGGGAGGCTGTTCGGTGGGGGGAGGTTGTTTTTAAATGGGGACAGAGTTTCAGTTTTACAGGATGAAGAGAGCTATGGGGACAGACGGCAGTAGAGGCTCAGAACACCGTGAACATATCTAATGCCACAGAGCTGTGCTCTTACAAATGACTAAGATGGTAAAGCATTTGTGTATATGACCACAATAAAAATGTGGGAGAGAAACAGAACTCACAGAGTTGAAAGGAGAAAAGATGAGTCCATAAGTGTGGTTGGGAACTTTGCCACTGGCCTCTTGGCTACTGGTAGGACTCTCAGATAGAAAGTCAACAGGGCAAGGAAGATCTGAAATACGCACTCAACACACAGGATCTAACTGACATGTATAGAACACTGCAGAGCTGCAGAATACACCTCATTTTTCAAGTGCTCAGGGATCATCTCCTGGGCCATAAAATAAACCTTAACAAATTTAAAAGTATTGACATCATATGGAGTGTGCCCTCTGACAGTAAAGGAACCAAACTAGAAATCCGTAACAAAAACATCTTTAAATACATGGAAATTCAACACCACACTTCTACATAATCTGTAGGTTAAAGAAGAAACCTCTAAGAAACTTTAAGAATACATAGATTTGAATTAAAAAATGCACAACATATGAAAATTTGTGGGGTACAGTTAAATCAGTGCAGAGAATGAAATTTATAATATTAAATGCTTCCATAAGAAATGACAAATGGTTTCAAATCTAAGTTACTGCAAGGATCCAGAAAAAGAAAGGCAAAACTAACCCAAAGCAAGTAGAAGGAAGGAAATAATAAAGATAAAAGTAGAAATAAATGGAATTGAAAATAGGAAAACAATAGAGAAAATCAGTTAAACAAAAATCTGGTTCTTTAAAAAATGAATGAAATTGATAAACCTTTATGAGGATGGAAAAACTAAGAAGAGTAAAGAACAAATCAGTATTATGAGCACACTAGAGGGCATCACTACAGACCCCATGGCCTTTAAAGATAAAATACAGGAGTATTGCAAGCAACTTAACTCTCACATACTCTGCAGTTTCAAAGATCAATTTCCTGCCACTTCAAACTATCAAAACTCAACCAAGAGGACACAGATGATCTAAATAGTCCTATAACCATTTTAAAAATTTAACCTGTAATTGAAAAGCTCCTGAAAAAGAAATCTCCAGTCTCAGAGAGCGCCATTGGAGAATTCTACCAAATACTTAAAGAGGAGTCAATACCAAATTCACATAATATCTTCCAGGAAATAGAGAAGGGAATAAGTCCCAACACATCTTATGAGGCCAGGATTCCCTTAGTACGAAAACCAAACAAGGGCAGTACAGCAAAATAGGAAACTACAGACCAATATTTCTCATGAACTTAAATGCAAAAAAACTCAAAAAATATTAGCAAACCGAATCTCACAATGTTTAAAAATATTTATAATCATAACCAAGTGAGATTTATTCCAGGCATGCAACATCTGAAAATCAATCAAAGTAATCCAGCATATGAATAACCTAAAGAAGAAAAATCATATAATTACATCAAATGAGGCGTAGGAAGCATTTGACCAAACGCAACACCTGTTTATGAGCAAACTCTCAGCCAGTTAAGAAAGAAGAAGGATTGGCTACCCTTGATCGGAGCACCCACTAAAAGTTTACAGCTGTTCTTACATTTAAGGATCAATTACTGAATGTGTTCCCCTTGAAATTGAAAACAAGGCAAAAATGTCCAATCTTACTACTTTCATTTAGTATAAACACAGTTCTGGAAGTTCTAGCCACTAACAGGAGGCAAGGGAGAAAATACCTACAGGTTGAAAAGGAAGAAATAAAGGCACCTCTATTTGCAGATGACACAATTGTCTTTGAATAGAAAAATCCCAAGAAATCTACAGATAAATCCCTAGAACTGATGGATTCAGCAAGATTACAGAATACAACATCAACACACAAAAATTATTTGCAAATCTATGGTTTGCAGGTGATAAAACAGAGCCTAAGGAAGCACCATATTGTTTAGGATCACTTCAAAGAAAATTAAATACTTCACATTAGTAGACACTGAGCAGTTTAAAAACTGCAGATGAAAGTATTCCGAGAAGACCTAAACAAATGGAGAGAAACACCGTGTTCAAGGACTGGAAAACTTCAGTTTTCAGAGAGGTGCCAACCCCTCTCTCACCCACTGATCTTTGTGTTCAATGCAATTCCTATCAAAATCCCCATAAGGTGTCTTATAAACATAGACATGATGATTCTTAAATTTCTATGGAAAGGCACAGGTCTTAAAACAGCTAAAATACTCCTGACAAAGAACAAGAACGTGGCAGGAGCTGCTCGGTCGATGGCTCATGGCGCGGCTGCGGTCACCAGCACAAGGTGGTGCTAGCGCGAGGGGCAGACTCGCAGATCAGCAGAGCAGAACGGAGAGCACAGAGATAGACCCACACAAGTACATCCAGCTGGATTTTAATAAAACACAAAACTAATCCGGTAGAGGAAGGGATAAGCTTCTCCACAAACAGTCCTGGGGCAAGTGGACATCCGTAGGCAACAGGGATGAACCTCCACCTAGTCTTCAGACTTGCGAAAAATTAACTCAAAATAGGTCATACAATTAAACGTGAAGTACATTTTTTTAGAAAAAACAACCACACAGAATCTCTCTATGATTAAGTGAACAGTTCTTAGACCTGACACCCAAAACACTAACCAGAAAGAAAAAATCAACAAATTGAATCTCACCAAAATTAAATGTTTTCCTCTATAGAAGTCCACGTGAAGGGGTAAGGCGATGTTTGGGGAAAATACCTACAAAGCATCTGACAAAAGGCTAGCATCTAGAATATATAAGAAAAACTAAAAATTTAGCATAAGAAACAAGCAACCCAATTAGAAAATGGGAACAGGGCATGGATACAGATCTAAACAGCTCACGCAGATGGCTAACGGCCACGTGAAAGAATGTCCAATGTCATTAGCCAGCGCAGAAATGCCAACAGAAACCACAGTGAGAACTCAGTGAGTCTGCAGTGAGAAATGCGAACAAAAACCTGACTACGTACCTGTTGGAACGTGCTGAGAGCAGGCGCCAATGTGGATGCACAGCAAGATGACACACACACTCATGGTTCGGCAGTTTCTTCTAAAACTAAGCACGCTTGAGTCTTTATCCCGGAGCAGTGAGAACTCACAGTCACACAAGGTGTACAGCAGCTTTCTTTGTAATAGACAAAAGTGAAAACAACTCGGATGTCCGGCCTTCAACAGGTTAATGTCTAGACCAGCTGCGTCCCGTCCACGCCAACAAGGGAGTGAACCGCTGATCCACACAACGTGGGTGATCTCCAGGGAATTATGCTGAGCCAAGAAATCCAATCCCGAAAGATCTTTACATCCTGCATGATTCCATTTATTTAACATTTGTAAATGGAAAAATTTTGGAAACGAAGGAGAGATTGGTGGCATGGGGAGGTGGGAGCAGTTGTAAAGGGATCCTTGGGACAGAGCTGTTCACTGTCTCGACTGTAGTTTTGTGGATGCATGAACCTATCCAGGTGATATACACCTGTATGAACACACACACACCACAAATACACACCACAAATACACAAAACAGCTGGGGAAATCTGAATAAGATTGGTGGATTATATTGATATCAATACATTCTACCATGAGTTTGTGAAGTGTTACCATTGGGAGAGATAGGACAAGGTATGCAAGAGATCTCTCCACTGTTTCTTGCAACTGCATGCAAATCTCAATAAAATTTAATGTGTACACGTTTACAATTAACTCCAGAGCCAGATCCCACGTTAAGAAGACTCAAGATTCAGCATATTGAATTAGACCACCCTGACGATGCTAGTGGGGAGTTTTGTTGGACCACAGCCGCCTGTCTCTGGGGAGGGGACGGGGCGCAGAGGAGTGCTCTGTGGAGAGCCCTGGAGGTGAGGCATACTTTCTGTCCCCCGTGGACGGGCCGGGCCGGTGGGTGCCCGGGAGAGGTAGGGTCGGCTCAGGGGCATGGTGAGGCTTGGATCCTTTGAGATGCTCCCCTCCCCCATGATTAGAGTGCATGTGCAGGATGCTTTGGGGGGAATTCTTTGTATTTTCACATTGTTTCCGACAGTTACAGGAAAGGCACTCGCCCTCCTCCGCACTGGTCTCCGTCTCATGATCAGGCTCCAGATGTGCGGGCGGAAGTGCTCCTGAGTCATTTTCTCCACAAAGCCAGGCTCTGGTTTTGGAACGTTCCATGGACCTAGCTGCATTGGTTTGCATTTGAAGCATTTGAGGCAAGACAGGAACTCAGCACTGAAATGAGGGTAATTGGTGACCATGAAAAGGAAATTAAAAAAAAAAAATTGCTGCTTTCAAAAAGAGTGTCTCAGTGCTGAATGCAGCCTCCGCTGCAGGACTGGGGGCACCGTCAGTGGGCCTCAAGCAGGCAGTAGCCTTCTCCCAACACCTGCCTTTGTGGTGAACCCCAGGACCGAGCCCACCATCTGCAGAAGGCTTTCTGGGCCAGTGGGCAGGCAGGCCTGGGGTTTCTGGGCACTGGGGAGTCCTGGGCACTTGGGGGCTCATGCTGTATACAGGCCTGGGGACAAGGACACATCACCCAGGCCACAGCCCAGGGGTTCACTTTCTCAGGTTCCTGTGTTTGGGGTTCTGAAGGGCAAGGGCAGGGAAGAGAAAGTCTCCCTAGTTCAGAGTCAGAACTGCTCGTGAGCCCCTGGGCCTGGAGAGGAACTTGGGGATGGCCCTTCATACCTTAGCAGCGCTCCATCCCTTCCCCACCCGGTTCCTGGTCTGGGCTTGCAGTTCGCTGAGAGAGGTCCACGCAGGAACGGAGGGCAGAGGAGCCGGTCAGATGGGAGGGTCAGGGGTTTCCCGGGCAAGCTCAGGATGGCCTCCTGCTTCCACGCTGGACCCTCCAGGCTGAGACCATCGGTGCAGCTCCCCGGACGTTTCCCTGCAGAATCTCCCAGCAGCGGGGAAACCACCAGTTCCCTCTGTCATCCCCCCAGCCCTGCAGTGAGGGAAGGGAGGGCCACTGAGGGACGAGCCAGCACCGTCGAGCTCAGGATACCCTGTCCAGCTGGGCAGCGAGGCCCACAGAACCAAGCGTGCAGGGTTGTCGCCGTGAAGGCAGAATGAATCAAAGGTGGAGTTGTCCAGCAGTTACCCTGTGCCCTGTGCTGTGTCCAGAGCTCCAGGACAAGCGAAGGTGACCCAGCTTCCCTCAAATGGGGACACATGGTGTCTGCGCGTGGGAGAAGTTCCGAGTTCCACAAAACAACCACATACGTCAGGGCTTGGGATCTGCCCATCGGGAGGGCTTTGGGGCAATTTACGGGGCAAATAAATAATTCCCTCTTTTGTCCCCGAGTCTGGAGCCCTTTGGGAAGTGGGATGTGAGGGAGCAGCAGACAAAAATCATCCTGTTGGCTTTATGGCTGAAGAGCCTGGATGGAAAATTGGGTCCGGATCCCCGCCTCCCTCCAGCCTGCCAGGAGCAGTGGGGATAGACATCCAGGGTCAGCAGGGTCAGCCGTCCAGGGGCAGCGGGGACTGCTCTGTGAACAGCATCCCGTGACCTGCCCCACCAGCCATCCCACCCGGTATGCTCTGAGCCCCAGCGGTCCGGTCTCCGGCATTCCAGAATCTGGAGAACCTCGCTGTCCCCTCTGCCCTCCCGCCCTCCACCCCACCCTGCGATCCCACACAGGAATGCTCTGTTTCTGGCCTGGAACCTTTAAAAGATTTTTGCAAATACAACTGTGTGACAGAGAAGAGCTTAGCTCATTACAGACTAGCTGAACAACTGGGCTCTCCCCCACAAATATGTAAATTAAAACCTGACAGCCAAATATTTCTTATCTGAGGAAAAAGAGTCATCACCACAGGAGCATGTCCGCGAGCCGCATAAGGAGACACGACTGCTTGGGGGCGTCTGGCATCTGCCGACTCCCTGGAGGACTCTGTGCTGTCTCTGCATGTGGGACCGACTTAGCGGCTCTGGGTTCGAGGGCCCGATCTGAGCGCTCCTGGCGTCCCAGGAAGGCATCCCGATTTCCCAGGGCTCCCAGCTCCCAGTGAGGACCCAGACGCCCCATTCCCTAAGCCAACAGAACTTCTCCAAGGAGGGGCTGGGCCAGAGCTGGGCCGGGTGGTGGGGACATAGATCGGAGGGGACGCCCGTGAGCCCACATGTGGGCATGGCCACGGGGTTAGGGACGGAAAGGCCCCACCGTGGACTGAGGTGCACTGGGCAGGCTCCGGGGCCGGGACGGTGGAGGTGCCGGGGTGCGCTGCCTCTCAGCCCCCCGCCCGCGGCCGGCCCCGATGCCTCCCTGCACCAGGCGAGGCCAGCGTGAGTGGCTTCGTCCACACAAAGCACCAGGACGGCACCAGCAGCACTTCGCCATCCCTGGCGTTTCTACTGTCTGCCGCCATCGGACCCCACGCAGCCTCGGGGGAGGGGCAGGGCGCTCGGGGCACGGAGGGCACGGAGAGCTCGGGCCCTGAGGACTTGGCAGGTCACAGCCAGACTGGGCTGGACCCTACGTGTGAAGGAGCATCGTGGGGTCAGAGCGGGGCTGCCGTGACCTGAAGCCCGTCCTGGGCCCCGGGCAGCCGCGAGGAGGATGGACAGGCCGCCGTGGGGCCTGAAGGGGGACAGCATCGTCGGGCTGGACTTCATCGTCCGCGGGCCCTCTGCATCCAGCCTCGCGCTTCCGCCCGCGACGCGCTCCCCAGCTGCCCTGGCCTACGACCGGTCTCCTGTCCCGCCGCTCCGTCCCCGTGATCGGTCCGTGGTATTCCACACGCCAGCCCTCGCGGTCGTCTTTCCAAGGACCAGTGCCCGCACACAGCTAGCCACGCCGACCCCTCCGCGTTCAGACGCAGTATCTGAAACAGTTTTGGGGAGAAAGCATGAAATGGCTCATTCTATCGAGCTGCCCAATTAGAATAAGCCAGACCCTTCGGTGGAGATGCCGTGCGGAGGGGTTCAGTCAGATCTCCTGTGTCCCCAGAGGGCCACGTTCATGGAACTGGCAGGCTGTCAACGTGCGCCAGGCTTCTTCAGGAAATTTAAATTTCATTTTCCTCTCTAGGTCAATTTTCCTTGATTAGAAAAGAGGGAGGCCAATCATCGTAAGGACTTTTCCCTGTCTTTCCACGGGAATAGTAGAAAGAACATTTGCTCAAAGCACATGGGCATTTTTCCCCTTTAAGCACTTAAAAGAGAGAGACAGAGGAAAATATGAAAAGACCACGTTTGCTGCCATTTTGGCAAGAACTGCAGCTTATCACTAATGTCGCCAAGAACTGGCGTGTGGAGCAGCAGTGACAGCCAGGGACCCGCACAGCCCTCCCAGGAAGACCCCACACACTTGCACAGTCTCTCGGGAGTTTCCCAAATGCTGATCCAACAAGGAAGATTTTCCTAATTAGCAAAGTAATTAAGACAGTTGTGGGGAAGGTACTGGACGTGGGGAGTAGGAGCAATCTCCAGTAAGGCTGGCGGGAGGGGGCGTGCATCGGGAACACAGCACGGTGGTCTCCAGGGAGACGCAGAAGCCACAGAAAAGATGAAGGGGTTGCGTTCTGTTTCCCTGCGCCCCCCCAGCTTTTCTGGAAAATCCCAAACCACAAGCCAAGCTGGAAGTTCTGAGCAAATGCTTTGGAGGCCCAGCACCATCTGACCCTGTCCTGGCACCTGCATATTGTGGGGGATGAGGAGGACAGCAGGGGGACAAGGAGGACAGCAGAGGGACGAGGAGGACAGCGGCGGGATGAGGAGGACAGTGGGGGGACGAGGAGGACAGCAAGGGGACGAGGAGGACAG
>NC_138373.1:158655231-158679131 GCF_054177405.1 Leptonychotes weddellii
GAAGAATTAAAGACAGAACTACCCTATGATCCAGCAACTCCACGTCTGGGTATTTCTCCGAAGGAAACAAAAACACGAAATCAAAAGCCATCTGCACCCCCATGTTCACCGCAGCCCCACTTCCAATAGCCAAGATGCGGGAGCAGCCCAAGTGTCGCTCAGCGACAGCGGGTAAGAAGCGGTGGCACATACACAGTGGGACATCGCTCAGCCCCGGGACAGAAGGAGGTCCCGCCAGCTGTGAGGACGTGGATGGCCGTGGAGGAGGTTAAGTGAAACCAGTCGGACGGAGAGAGACAAGAACCGCGCGGGCTCTCCTGCTCCTGGAATCTGAAAACACACCCACAGCACGAGCCCAGGGACGCAGAGTGCAGCTCCGTGGTTGCCCGAGGCGGGCTGGCCGTGCAAGAAATAAAGTAAAATTTGGAAAAAAGCACAATCTAAATACGTATGTGCGTGTGTTGCGTTGGTGCTCTTTTATTTCTGAACGGCTCTAAGTCGAGCAGAGCTGACAGGCGACGTTCCCTTGGCTTCAGGTGGAGCGCGTGGCCACCCGACATGGCGACGCTCCGCTGCGCTCCGCACGGCGCGGGCGTCACGGGTCCCCGAATGCCGCTATCACAGTATCCTTGGCCGTAGTCCCTACGTGGTGCCTTTTACCCCGTGACCTAGTCCTTCCACCTGACTACAGCGATTGGCCCGACACACGTGCTGTGTGCGCCTCCGCGTCCGCATCAGTCAGGGCCACTCTCTTACTGTTGGTTGTAATATTGAAGGTCTACTTCGGAAGCTCCCGACAGTAAAAAGAGAGAAACACTGAAGGCACAACCTGACGGGTCTTGGCGGATGAGGCTGCCAGGATGGGGCGCCCTTTGCTGTGACACGGGGACGCCGACCACGAGCTAACCCGGAACGGCCCCGGGGGCAGAAAGCAGAGCAGCAGGCCGCAGACCCACCGACGCGCCCCTGCTCTGCCGGCCTGTGGAGTCCAGCCTCCTCTGCCATGTCCGTCCCGGGCACTCACGCATCCACCGCTCGCTCCGTGGGTGAGTGGCAGCACCCGCCGTGCCGCGTCCCACGTGGGGAGCCCAGCGGGCGCATGAGCCTCTGGCTGTGTCTCCCCGGAGCTCTCCCAGCGGGGGGGTGGCTGTCGCGGCTCACAGTCAGCTTCCCCTGGGATGTTAGCAGGCTTGCACAAAGCCAGCGGAGGGCCCACAGGCCACCGGGGAGGCGGGGAGGTCATGCCGTGGCCCACGTCAGCCCTGGGGACTGTGGCGCTCACCCCCAGGAGACACGTAAGGCCACGGAGGGCGCGCTGGGCCTAGGTGAGCTCCGTTTCCACATCCGGGCCCCTCAGGTTGGCTGCCCTCGACTGTAGCTGCTGTTCACGAGGGCGAGCTCTCCGGGGCAGAGTCCCCAGGGTCCCCCGAATCAGCCGGGCCTGGCGCCCTCCCTCTCCCGCAGCGCTTACTGTTGCCAAGGGGTGCTGCACCTGAGTGCGTGGTGCTCCCCAGTCCCCGCTGGATGGCCGGGCTCCTAACGCCGCGTGTCCCCCTGCTTGCTGACCTCGCTCAAGTCCCTGGACGTGCTCTCTCCCCGCCACTCTGTGTCTGAGTGTGGGGGCCCTAAATCTCCAGAGCTGGACCCCACTCACCAGCCGCCTGTGGCCCCCTCCCCTCCCGACCACACCACCACACCTGTCACCTGCTCGTCTGTGGGGATGTGCCCACACACCCGCAAGCTCCTTGAGGCCAAGGGGTGACTGAGCTGCTTCTGTGGCCACAAACCCAGCCCACATGACATGCTCGGCAGGGGACTGTTGGTCTCATGGGCGGACCACGTGGGCCACGCCCTGTGCCACCAAGACGTTCTCAGCCCCTGGGCAATGGGGAGCACTCTACTTGGATTTCGAGCTTCAGAAGGCACGCGCTCACCCTAACAGTGGGTGTCTGTCTGTCGCGTCCCCTCTGCCCTCTGGCCCCAGAACCCCCACCCTCTGGGTTTCAGAGCCCTGCTTCCACCAGAAACACCAGGGGGACAGAAAGGTTCAGGCAGGGTGACAGGAGAGGGGATCCACGGGAGGGTCATGCAGAAAGGCACCCACGGGAGGAGTAGGTGGGAGCAGGGCTGAGGCTCCCCTGCAAGCCATGCAGAGAGCGGGCAGGGGTCTCGGTGAGCCCTGCCCCTCCCCGCCGGCCCTGCCTGGCTCTGTGACAGCACGTCGTCCCCAAATGGGGCTCCTCCTTCGCAGCCCAGACCATCCCTATCAGACCCCCAGCGGAGCCCCGGGGACGGCGAGGTGTGAGCGCTCAAAGTGCCTTTTAATTTTACAGCCTCTTGCTGGAAGGCGCCTCTGATCTCCTGGCCCTTGTCTGACTTCTATGGGGAAACAGCCGGGCCTCGGGTTAATGGACTCTCAGAGTTTGCTCTGAAACCGTTGGTGTTGACCCTTCACTGCAAATGAGTGTCAAAGAAAGACTTTAATAACTTGCTCTGTAACTTAGAAGTGTTGGAGATAACACCATTAATCCCTGTTTTCCATAGTTGGCAGAAAGCTCTAAGTACCACTAATACTTTCTAAATCTGACAGTTTTAATTATTTCCCTGCATCGTTATTGATCTGGCAAGTCAACCTGTGACTTTGAAGGCCTTTGTCCATACCCATCGCCAATACCAGGACCGATCACTGCTTGGCCATGATGGTTCTGGCATGGTCTGCAGGCGGGGCAGGGGCGCCGGGGAGGGGTGCGGCCGCCTCGGGCTGCCGGAGCCCCACCCCTGACAGCAGGACCATGGCAGGCAGCTCCAGAGGGGGCTGTCAGGTAGCATCGGAGGCCCCTGGAGTACGATCCAAGGGTACGCGTTCCTAGTGACCTCTGAGGTCACTGGCCTGCCACTCAGGCCCCTGCCACCGAAGCAGGGCCAGTGACGGTTCTCCGAGTCTCACGAACAGAAAGCAAGACCTGAGGAATCAGAATCAGATGGCACACTCAGCAGGGACACGGGTAAGACAGAGCACTGGCACACGCAGAGGTACACACGCATGCATGCACACGCATGCATGCACACGCACACACATGTTGCCAGTTGCACCATCCAGGCCTGCGACCTGGGAGCTGCTCTCCTAAAGGATGGGTGGTTCCAGGGGAGCATGGCTGCCCTCCTCGGTAGGTATTCACGGCGCATCTGGGAGCAGCTCCGAGCACCGCTAACTCTGCACGTCGGCAGGGCTCTCCGGGAAGGCCAGCCAAGCTCTGCGCTGAGCAGCCCGCCTCCCTTGGGCGCGGTGCTGCCAGGTGACCTCAGGGGCAGAGCTGAGGGAAGAGGTGCCTTTGGGTGACGGTCAGCCCTGCCCACTGTTTGTGCCCACAGGGCCTTGGGTCCCTTGTCACTCTCTCATCTCCGCTTCCTCCCCCTCCCTGCTTCCCCTTCTCACCAAAATACCTGCACCTCGCCCCGAGGTGGCCGCTCTCCTCCTCCTTCCCACCACCACTCTGTGCCTTTGCACCTAGGACTGGAACCTCAGCCAACAGCACCTAGAGCGAAAGGCGAAGCCTCCTCCCTTGAGATCAGCAGGCACGGGGACGCTGACAGGTGCCCTTCCAGCCCCACACACCCGTAGGTGAAACACAGGAGTGCTGTGCACAGGTGGGCTGATCCTTTGGAAATCGGTGACATCAACCCGCTTTTGCGTGTCTGCTGTTTTACTTACCTTTTTAAGGTTGTGTTTTAGGGTCTTCCCATACGCACAAAGATCTGCCCTTTCCACGGGTGACTGCATGGGATCTGCAGGGTAGATGCACCATCGGTGAGGAGCAGTTTCCCTGCTGGTGACACCGAGGTGCTTCTCGCAGTTTTCTTAGCAAACATGCTGTTTTAGCGACTTTTTTGGAGTGTGTCTGTGACATGAGCCTGAGTCTTTCTCCCTCACCCAGATGGGATGCCTGGAGCGAAGTGAAGGTTAAACTGAGACAGGCATGGTGAGGTTGCCTCCAGAAAGCCGTGACCTATGACAGTTCTCACCAAAGGACGCGGTCCTGGGACCTCGCCCACAGCAAGTGGCGGTGGCCTGCTTCCTGCCGCCCCCGTCCGATGGCCCCACATCCTCGTCTCCAAGCCCAGAATCCTGTTTGTTCGGCTTACAGGCTGTTCTCCTTTTCTCCTGTGAGTGCTTGTTCACATTCTTGCCCACATTCCCACTGTTGCCTTTTTCTTTATGGTTCTGTGTATCTCTTGATACATGGTTAACACTAATCTTCGATTTCACATGTATTTCAAATATTTTCTCTACTATTTCTACTCACGTTGCTTAGGATGCCACCACTGTCCATTTGTTTCATTTCCATGTTGACAAATATGTCTTTTATCACAAATCTGAGTTCTGTGTGTCACTCAGAAATGAAGTTTTTTGTTATTTATGGCTTATGGTAGTTCTCGGTCTTAATTTTCCCCTGATGGGCTGTCCTGGCCTCAAAACAATTTATGAAAACTGTGATTTTGATGTAATCTTCATCACGGGCCGCATTCTCATATGCGCTTGGGTCTTTCTCTGGATTTTATTATTCTTTCATCTGTTGATCTTTCTATGTTCACCCCTGTGCGAATACATTATCTTTTGAATTCATTATTGCATAGCTTTCCCAGCTGTCTGGTTGAAAGCCCCTCTGCCCTGTTCCTCACCTCTGTTTTCATGGTTAGCCTTGCTAGTTTTATACTTCACATATATTTTAAGATGAAGTTTCAAAAGATATAACACTGGGATTTTCATCAAAGTTGTATTAAGTGTATACAATAATTTGGGAAGAATTTATATTCTTATAGTATTGTCTTCCCCACAAAAGCACTGCTTATCTCTCCTTTTAGATAGATCTTCTTTTATGTCTTTTCAGTAATGTTTATAATTTTCTGAAATACATACATTGTATTTCATATTTTTATATATATATATATACATATATGTGCATGTATTTTTCTAGAGTCTGAGTTTTCTATTGCTAACATGAATATGGTAGGCATACTTTCTACTCAGTACTCGTAGGTATAAAATAAAGCTGTTGGTTGGGGTATTTTGATTTGTTACCTAGCCACCTTCTGTATCCTTGAAATAATTCTACTAGTTTCCATTTTATTCTATTGGATTTTCCAGATACTCTCATTCCATCTGTAAATCATATATTTTTAAAAGCTTTTTTTTTCCCTTTTTAATACCTATAACTCCTTTGTCTTGTACTTTTGCATTGAAGACCACCTCTCCTAAGTGTGCAGGTAGCTCTGATTGCCAATCTTGCTGCTTGTTCATTCATCCCACAATTTCTAAAGGAGGACATATGTTGTGCGGGTCTGTCTTTGCGGTCCTGGAGATATAGAGTGGAACAAAGTTCCTAGAAGCTTAGATTTAGGGGGTAACATCATAAACAGATGAACAACGATGCACATTGTGGTAATAAATCCTTGAATTAAAAAAAAAACACAGCAGTAGCATAAGGAAACAGTGAGAGAATGTGCTTTATTTTATATCATGGAAATACTATTAAATTTTAATATTGATTACAGTATTGGCTGCAGTTTTGTCATAGATTCATATAAATAAATTAAAGAAGATTCTTCATGTTATTAATCTGTTAAAACTTTTAAAAAACTAAATAGGTATTTAATCTATGGAATCCTTTTTGTGTTTATCAAGATACTAACAGGTTTTATCTTCTCTATCATCAGTTAACACATGCGAATAAATGTCCTAAAGTTGACACAGCCTTGTGCTTCTGACAGAAAGTTGTGACGTATACTGTTTTTTAGTATCTTGTCAAAACAGCTTTCCATCTTTTTTGGAAGTCCTAGAGATTTTGTCTGTTTAACGCAGGGTCAAGTAGAACACTCCAGGTGCCACCTGGGCTGATACCCATGAAGGTTGAGCACTGATGGTTATGAATTTCTTTTTGACAATGTTTCCTTACAATTATTTTTTACTCTCCCTCAGACAGTTTTTCTCATTTACATTTTCCTAAGTACATGAATTTTTCATTTAGCTTTTAAAGTTTATCGTGACGTATTTATTTTATTTTATTATGATTATCAAATCTCTCTTTTGATTTACCATGTTTATTTTATTAACATTCCAAGGAAGGAGCTCTTGGTTTCATTGATCAAGACTACCTCTTAATTTATTTTTCAGCTATGAGCCAGATTTAAATTGTGCAGTTTGGGGAGCTCTGACATGTGCATGAGCCCATTAGACAGCTGCACAGTCAAGACACCTGCCGTGCCCCATCCCAGACCCCACCTCCAGTGTCCATCCTGGCTCTTCTCTGTTGGGACTCTAATCTCATACTATTTTTGGGAGGGAGGTCTTTTCATCTTATCCCACAAAATTCTGAGCTCTGCTTATATTTTTTCAGTACCTTTTTTCCCTTTTCTGTTGTTCAAAATAATTTCCATTCCTCTTCTGTCTCTATGACCACCTCCATTTTGGGGAGGAGTCCCTGTGGTGAATATTCTACTTTGGTTAATGAATATTTTATTTCTGCAGTGTGTATCTGACTTGTTCCTACACCCTTCATTTCTTTGCGGAGCCTCCTCCCTGCATTTCGAGAGTTCACCTCTGCTCCTTGGAGCACGATGGTAGGGGCCCATTCGGTGACTCCAGTGTGGTGTCTCTGTGCTCCTGCTCATCGTTTTCCCTTGCTAGCTGAATGGATTTTTCCTGGTCCTTTGTATGCTGAGCAATTCTGGATTGTGTTCTGGACATTCCCAACATTATTCCATGAGATTTTGGGTCTTTCAGAATCCGAGCTGAATGTTGATCTCTTTTTGAGTCATTTTAACAGGAAATCCAGATTAGGTTCAAGGCTCAGGTTCCAGCATCTTCATCTGGGCCCGGGTGTCAAGAGGAGACAAGGGGGTCACCGCACACCCTGGGGGCTCAGGTGGGTGGTCCTGTGGCCACTGTGCTGTCCATGTTGCTTCTGTCACTTGCCTTGGGCTGAGAAGTGAGAACGGGAAGAAGAAAACATAGGGGCTCCCCCCACTCTTCTGAGCCTACCGTGCCCTTTCCACTCCTCAGACCAGAAAACAACAGCTTCTTTAGGAGTCCTTTCTCTTGGTGCTCAGCATGCATGTCCAGGTTTCATGCCCACTTTGCATGCAGGCCAGGTGACCCTGCAGGGCAGACACATTAAACTCACAGGTGGTTTGGCAGAACTTTGAATCCTGGTCTTGTTCACCACACCGTCAGCTGCATCTACCTCTCAGCACCCACCGCTGGCTGCTCCAGATCTCCTGTCCAGGACTCAGCTGTGGGTGCAGTGTGCTGACTCCATCTTCCCTGGCATCCTGCCCAGACAGGTGCAATTTTAACTTCCGTTCTCTTCTCAGGAGAAACACTGAACAACCTCTTTCCCCATGATGGATGACAATTTGCATTATTTTCCTGTGTTCATGGCTCTAGCTCATCTTTCTCACTGGATTTGGTCTTTATTTTTCATCATTTAAAAAAGTTATCGATTTGTTAAGTGCAATTACCCTCTATCTGCAGCAAGCCGTGCATGCTTTCCTGGTTGTTATGCATCACTTGACTTTGCTCATGGCATCTCTGCCCTGCAAAAGTGTTTTGTTTTGTTGTGTTTTTTTTATGCAGTCAAGGTAATCCTCTGGGTTACAGCTGAACTCATCACATTTCACCCGTACTTGTTGGTCTTTTATTGTTGTTGTTGTTGTTGTTTTTAATTTCTCGGGAGTTTGGAGCTGATCCTCGTATACAGGGAGAGAAATGTGCCCAACTGGATCTTTCCAGTTACTCAGTACTACTGGTAAAAGTGCATATTTCTTGTACTACTTGAGCTGTTGTCTTCATTTCAAACCAAATTTTCAAATGTAATTGTGTCTATTCCTGGATCTTCTGCTCGCTTCCATCAGCCTGTCTGTTCATGCACTGACTCTTGTAATTACAGAGGACTCGTGGTATGCTTTGATATTTGACAAGTTAGCCCTCCACCCTGCACCTTTATATTAGGGTTTCCTTGGATCCTTTTTTTTTGGTTTCCTGGTAACATTTGTAATCAACTTGGCTATGCCAGAAACCAAAGCTAAAACCAGACAGAATTGTACGGGGACTAAGGAAAACACTATAAATCGGTCATTAAGATTTTCTACACTAAAATATTGCATTTCCGCCCCCCCCTTTTTTTGAGCATACTTTTGTGGGATTGTTTTATACCTGCTTTCATAAAAGCCCTGTCGAATCGATCGACTGGGTCTGGTTTGCAGTGGGTGGTCACTGGGACAACAGGAGCAACATGGTGGCCTGGACTCGGGTGCGACACTTCTGGGTCTTAGCAGAGAAGCTTAACCACTGGACTCTGGCATCATGCGGCTTTCCTCTGGATCCCTGGGGTTGCTACACACCGGCTGTACCACTCTGGGTGAGTTCCTTAACCTCTCTGTGCCTCCAGACCCGCATCTTTAGAGTGGGAATGACGCTTCTTCACTCCGTGTTCTCTCGTGTTTCTCGTTGAGTGACGAACAGGACCTAATTTATTCTGTGACGTTGGCCTTGTTTGTGCCCCAGTCCTGAGCCTTTCTTTCAAGTCATATTTCCAACATATGATGCTCTTTGGGAGGCACAGGGTCGGGAATCTGATATTCTTTTCCTTCACAGCATAAAATGTATTCTACCTCCACACTGCAAGTTAAAAATAATAGACAAAACTTTATGTTGAAATTTGATGTTCTATTATTTTGAACCTTATTTCTGAACGAGAAAGTACATGCATTTACATAACTGGATTCTTATCTGAAGGAAACGGAATCCACTGAAACTTTTGAGGTTTACTAGCCATTAACAAACACTTTCCTTTTTCCAGCATCTCAAGTAATGGCCTCGCCAAAATGTGTCCAGGGAAGACATTCCGGCACGGCCCCTCTATTTGCTCCCAGGCGGTAGTCACCCATGTAGCCAGAAGGAAAAATAAAACCGAATTCTAGGTTTTATTTAGAGCACCATTAACATACTTTCATTGACTATCACTTAACGGAAAACCTTTCACATTTTCCTTCAACAAATATCTACCAAGAGCCAGCTGTGAGTGTATCCCTTGCCGTGGGCTGGGGGGTGGGAGTTAACCCCACAGGAGTGTGACACGCTCACTCCGGCCTCTGGACGTGCCGTCCTGTGGTTGAAGCAGGACCGTTTCACAGCCACGGGGCTCGGTGGCTGGTGGGTCCGTCGTCCGCAATCACCCATGTCCTGACTTCCACTGGTCGCATGCTCTGTGCACAACATGGGTGCTGGTGGCTGGTGCTCAGGATCAGCCTCGGGTAGGACAGTCACCTTCTGCTTGGCGCTCACAGCAAACCCATAGACAAGAAATCAGGAGTCTTGCTGAGGGTCCCGCGTGCCGTGGCTGCGGAAGGCTGCCCGGGAAAGGTGACCCTGTGGGAGAAGCTGAGTCGGATGGACAGGGTGGGGCGGGTTCGTGCGCACGGAGAGCCAGCAGACCACCTCGTGTGCCCACTGGAAGTGGGGGCTGTGGAGCCCAGGACAAGGCTGGATCTGTGCACGTGAGAAAGTCACGTGCACAGCCAGTCTGTCATGCAGATGGCATGTCGTCATTCAGACCGACGTGACTGCTGGCCTGCCCACTCCTGGGACGCTCCTGCATCTTCCTTCTCCTGCATTAAGTCATCAACCACAGACCGTGGCAGAGGGAGACCACGTCCCTGCCCACGTGCTTCCCGCTGGGGATGCTGGGAAGAGCAGGGCTCCCGGGCCACGTGGAGCACATTGCAGAAGGGCAGGGCCATCCAGCAGGCATCCAGGTTGCTGATGGGGGAGTGAGGTGCAGGTGGGAGGACCTTGGTCACCTACTTTGCCCTCCAGGCCTTCCCCATCTGGCAGAGCACCCAGCCAAGATAAACTCCCAGCTCCTCTGCTAGAAAGCCTTTGGCACCATTGTGCAAATATTTACGTGTGTGCACAAACGTGGGAGATGTATTAATGCCTTTAAATCAGAATGCTTCCTTGAAGTTCCACCGAAATCCTGACAGGTGCGTTTGGGCGTGCACCCAGGCTTGCATCTCCTCACCTGAGCATTCTCAGCTCGGGTCTCGGTGCGTTGTGTCCAGTGCGGAGGGCAGTGTGGTGTGGTGGATGGAGGTGGGCTCTGTCGTCCAGAGGGCTGGGTTGGGTGCTGGCTCTGCCCCCTCCCTGAACATTACCGGACCACAGCCCCAGTGTCCTAGCTGTGGAAATGGCCAGGGACCTCACTCACCTCTTGGGCTGCGGTCAGAACGGAATACTCTGATACTGGGGGGCAGCACCGTGCCGGCCCCGGCGGGTCCTGAAAGATGGCAGCCGTCTGCTCTACCAACTACAAACTATCCTCAAGCCGGCTCTGGCCCACATCATCAAGAGCTCTTGGACTGAGATTCAGGAGGGCTGAGAGGCGTGTGAGACTGCAGCATGTGCGTGTGCACACGTGTGCTGGCCCAGCAGCGTGCACCGGGTGGCGGGGGACAGCTTGGGTGTGGATGCTCTTAGGTGGACGAGGCTCGGCACTCCCGTGGCTCTGCCAGGGATCTGATGTGTGCAGCCTTACCAGGCAGTTTACTTGCTGGAAAAACTCAGAAATGTCACTTCTCTTTGTGAGAAAATGGAAATCGGGTCGGAAGGAACTCTCTGGCCTGTGGAATGCTCTGGGGGCAATGCGTTGCCGCCTCCTTAATGGGCATAATGGAATCTGGAACCCGCAGGGAAAATAATGGGAAGAAATGAGGGTCACTTGCTGAGTGCAGCTAATTCTCCTAGCCCCAGGACATCCTCGCAGCCGCTGAAGACAGAACAGACCTGCTCCTGGAAATACCAGACCGAAGAACCCAGGTGTGGGGAGAAGAGCCGCATATGTCCCTACTGGAGCGGTTTCAGCAAATCAGATCACTGTTTCCACCCTGGAAACCACAGTGAGTGTGTGTGTGCATGTCTGTGTGTGAGTGAGAGGGAGGAAGGGAGGCCTGCTGTGTTTTCTTTTTGTCTTAAGGAGGCTGGATCCTGGGATATAAATCCGGTGCTGACTAGCCTGTTGGATTTGAAGTTCTCACTGGCAGGGGCAGGCCCTCGGAGCTGCCTGAGATGGGACTGGCCTCACCCCTGCCTGGGTCATGATGCAGACATGCCTGGTGGACCCCTGTGGCCACGCAAAGCCAGCCCTAGGGTTGGACAGGAGAGCTAGCTGGCTGCACCCTCATGGGCCTTTCCTGGCTCCACAGGAACCAAAGCTAGGCCAGCGGAGCTCTGCCTCCACACGGCTTGCTGGCCACTGCTCAAAACCGGGTTGTACTGGGGAGAAAACCACATTTCTGTAAAAGTCACCTGTGTCTTTGCCTGGTCCCCGGGACCCTGAGCACCAACAGTCTCGGACTGAGGGACGCAGCTTCCGGTGCATCCTGGAGTGAACCCATCAGTGTCAGCCCCGCAGTGGACGAGCTCGATGGGGGCCAGTGGGGTTCCAGAACTCAGGCGACCTCGCAGGCCCATATCGGGCCAAACACAACCCTGTCACTGTCCCACGTGAGGGAGAGGGACGACCGGCCCCCTGCATATTAACCTCTAGAGACGGTGTGAGCGGGGATGGAAGTGACCCCAGATCCTAGAGTCCTGTAAAGAGCAGATGGGGTAGGAGCCACGTCTCTCCTCTGCTAGAAATGGCAAAGCCACCGGAGACCCCTGGTCAGCGTCCCTCTGAGTCTCCCTTTGATGGCCCAGGTGACTGCTGGTGTCTGGATTACTGACAGTTTCCACATTTCTGGAAGTGAGAGGTCAGCAGGCAATGGGGCAGACCCAGCTAAGAGAGGCAGTATGTTTAAATTAATGCAGCCTGTGATCCAGTAGCTTCTGAGGTCATAGTCCCCTCCTCTGGCTTTACAGATGGAGGTGGGGCTGCTCCACCCACAGGGATGCTCTGCCTCTTCCTGGAGCCCCTGCAGATGACCTGGGACCACGGGCAAGCAGGGCCTGCCAGGCCCCGCCCCCACAGACTCTAGGCCCCGCCCCCAAGACTCTAGGCCCCACCCACCCACCCACCCAGGCCCTTCCTTGCCCCTACAGCGTCCTGGTCCTGATGCTGCCCAGAGATCTAGGTACCGCCCCTCAGTCCAGGCCCCACCCCCACAGAGAACCCAGGTCCCGTCCATCCTGTCCCTGCCTGCGTCCTTAGGGGCCCTCTGGCTGTCCTGTCTCCCTCTCCTCTCTTGCGGGGATGCCTGTCGTTGGATTCAGGGCTCACCCTAATTCAGGATGACCTCACCTTGAGGCCCTTCCCTGGGCTATGTCTGCACAGACCCTTCTTCCAACGAGGCCACCTTCACATGTTGCCGGGGACACATCTGGGGGCCGCCATCCACCCCCACACTGGATGTGAGCCATGTGGCTGGAGGAGCCAGGTCTACACTGCTCCTTGGCTTCCTCCTCTGGAAGCAGGGGGGATGTGCATGGCCCCAGGCTGGCTTGCAGGGAGGACAGCCACCAGCAAGGGACTGGTGACTGTCTAACCCTGCTCATTCTCAGGGGTTTTGCAATCTGTCCTGCTTGGGATCTCCTTTGTTATGAGCAACATTCCAGGTGGTGCTAGGAGGGGTCTTGGCTCTGGTCCCTGGGAAGGCCTGGGGGATGCCATGCAAGCCATCCCTGGTGTGTCACCTGTTTCTTGACAAGCCTAAGGAGAGGCTCATGGTGACTCCCTCCAGCACCGGACTGAGGCCCATTCAGGACAGGCCCCGGAGAACAGTCACCTGGACGGGGTGCCACCTGCCTGTCCAACCCGTAGGTGACATAGGGAAGAAATAGGACAGATGAAATACTCAAACTCAGAATCTAACATTAGCAGTACATGCTTTGCATATTTCACAATCTTGTTTTCAGGGAATTATGTCAAGAGAGTCTCTGATTTACCGTCTGGGAGCTTCCCGAGTGCCTGCCCCGAGGCCCTGGCTGCCGAGCGTTTTTATTGCTTCTTATTCTCCCTGCTGTCCTGGGATTCCTGCAATTGCATTATGCACCCGAATGCCGTTTTCTGTGCTGGCAAGCTCATTGTTCTTCCTGACCAGCGTGGTCGGGAGGTTTGAGAGCTCCAGCACAGGCCGAGGAGGGACTGCTGCTAAGGGAGGAGGGGCCCGGGGGTTCAGTGCACAGGGCGTCCTCGGTAAGCCTGCGTAGGGGGTCGCAGATTTAGAGCACACCCCACCCCCACCCTGAGCACAGACAGCATCTCATAACTGGGTGAGCTCACATCAGCTCACACCCTAGGGTAACTGGCAGGGGTGGGGTCTCGCTACCGCCTCCAGGGGACCCTCAGACTGGGGGACGTGTGCCAGGTCCAGGTGACAGAGTTGGGGTGATTTGCAGATTTTAGACCCAGGGGCCCTGAGACTGGGCACCTCATCGCAGACTGTGGAATGCTTTTTCCTTGACCGCGGGCTTCTGGATGTCAGATGCTTTGTGAATGCCGTTTGTTGGGGTAGCATTTGTGGTTGAGGTTAGTTATAGTCATGGAGGTCGCCGAGTGTCGCCCCGTGAAGCCAGTGCGGACCCCCAACAGTAGGCTGCGGGGCGTGGGGGGCAGGGACTGCACCTGTCGGTGCCCAGGACGGGCAGACTGGGCCACTGCTGTTTGTCACCCCCGCCACCACGGAGAAAGGGTTTTCCGTAAGGATGAAGGCAAGACGCTCCCTAGAGGCTGGCCACTGGGTGGACGTGCTGTGCTCTTCCCCATCGGCTTGCAGACACCACCTCTGCTGGGTCTGTGCTGGGGTCCCAGCGGATGTGGGTCCTGACTTCCAGAGCCCACAGACAAGGCACCAGGGTCCGTGTCCATGACTGTCCTCTGCCCCAGATGAGGGCCTGGGCTGGAGGTCCAAAGCGGGGAGGCCACGATGCCTTCCCTTCAGTTCCTGCATCAGGGACACTTGAACCCAGAGGTGGGGCCCTGGAGAGTCAGGTGTCAGGAGGGAAAGTTGCAGGAGTGGGCTGTGCAGGGTGCAGGCGGGTGCTCACTGCAGAATAAGACACGGGAAGCACACACTTGCTGTGACCTAAGGAGCCATAAAGCGGAGGTCCTGCTGGGCCAGAGGAGCCTGCTGCCCGGTGGGGCAGGGGCTGAGGACAGGGTCGAGGGCAGGAGGAGGGAAGGCAAGGGTGAACCTTCACGCAGGCCACGTGGGTTATTGTGAGAGTCCACACCTGGCTAGGCCTGGGCGGTTGGCTTCTGTGCTTGCCTCAGGGCCCCCCCTGCCCCAGCAGCCAAGGGGATCCCAGGACATGTGAGCCGGGGACATCTGCCTGTTCCTCAAAGCCAGGAGATTCCAGGCCTGGGGAAGGCCACAGTCTTTAGGCCTTCAGGGCCCACCTCCAAGGCCACAGCCTCTCCCCTACCCCTCTTCCCCTGCTTAGAATGTGCCTTTGCACTGCTGGCCTCCTTGGATGTCTTTTCCTCTGGTTGTTTCAAGTTCAGTCCTTGGGGCGCCTGGGTGGCTCAGATGGGTAGGCATCTGCCTTCGGCTCAGGTCACGATCTCCAGGTCCTGGGATCGAGCCCCACGTCCGGCTCCCAGCTCAGCTGGGAGCCTGCTTCTCCCTCTCCCTCTGCCGCTCCCCCTGCTTGTGCTCTCTCTGCCTCTCTCTCTCTCTCTCTCTCTAATGAATAAATAAAATCTTTAAAAAATAAATAAATAAAGTTCAGTCCCCTGACACCCTGTCCAGAGTCCAGCCGCACCCCTCCCTGCCCCGCTTCCTCTCCCCTGCTTTGCTTCTCTCTTCCCCGTGATCCCTGCCTGAAGTGCAACCTGCCTCATGCTTTGCTTTGTCCACCGTCTGTGGTCTGCCCGTCCTCTGGAATGGAAGCTCCTGGGGGCTTTGTCTTTCAGGTTCCAGAACAGGGCTGCCCCAGTGCGTGGGGAAGGAGAGAGAGGGAGAGAGGAGGGGAGGAGAGGGGGACGCACCCTTCCCCATCTCAGACTCCGGGGCCTGCAGCCTGGCTGCCTGCCCACAGCACTCCCACTTGGTGCCAGAGCCTCTCTTGGTCTTCAGATTCAGACGCGGGTCGGCCTTTGCCTGCCCGACACAGCCTGAGTGTGCGGGTCGCTTCTTCCAGCCCGCGTCTGGCGGGGGCAGGGGAGGGGACGTTCCCCAGGCACAGAGGATAACTTTGTAAAGCTGAATCTTATTAAAAAGCAGACAACATTTAAAACCAATTTGAAGTCTGTGAACGTTCACTCCCCTCCCCATGCATTTTAGCGTCCACGACGCAGTCCCTTCCAAATCCATTTTACTCTGGTTTGAACAGCTCTGCTCCATGGAAATGCCTTTAATCAGATTCCTCTGCTCCTCCCAGGCAGGCCGCTCAGGGTGGTGTGTTTATTTTCCAGACTTGCTAGACTGTATGAAAACAGGCAGCTGCACCTGCGCCAATCTGGCGTCTGTGTTTTGGGCAAGGATCGGACACAAATACACTATTTTAGGGTGCCTGGCCAGACTTTCCTCCTGTCCCCAAATCCCAAATCCTTCTGCACGCAGTTAATTCTGTAGTTAGCAGTTGCCTCTCTCCTCTCACGCTGTTATTTAAAACAAGATTTCTTTGGCGAGAAAGATGCCTAGAAATGCCGCCTTCCTGGGTGGAGGGTCTGCCCCGGGTGCCTAACGTGATACTGGGTCTGTTCCAGGTGGGTGTGGTGGTTGGCAATTGTGGCCCCACGAATAAGCGCTCTCGTTTTAGGGACATCCAGAACGAACCTTTCATATACATTATCTCACTGAGTGCTTGCAAGAATCTTGAGGATTAATTAAAAAAAAAAAAGCGATGTAAAAACTGAGATTTAAGTGAAGTGACATGAGTGGCCTGGGGCAAACACGACGGAAATCGGACTGGTCCTAAACACTCCGAAGCACTGCCTCCCAGAAGTAAACACGAGCTCTGTGTTTGGTGTTTGGGTTTGAAACTGCTTGTTTTCTTCTTTCCGAAATGGTACGTCCGTTGGTGTTGTGCACACAATATGCTGTAGGATTGTGTCAGCCGTCGAGGTGGGAGGTTTCTTTGTGCAGGTGCCGCTGTGGGGGGGGGCACGGGGCTGCTTGCGTGTGGGAGGGGGCCCGTGTGCGGTTGACAACTGTCAGCTCGGGGCAAAGCGCTCCCGGCCACCAGACCTGGTTCTGGCAGGGGCAGGTGCAGCCGTGGTTAAAAAGAGCATCCATCCAGAGAGGAAGGTGGATTTGAACGGTTTCATCTCCTTCAGGGGGCCCCCAGCCGTGGCCCAGAGACCACATCCAGCCCAGCAGCCGTTGTTGTAAATAAAGTTTTATTGGAAAACAGCCACGTCCATTTGTTTATTAATTATTGTCTCCGGCGTCTCGTGCACTATGACAGAAGAGTTGGGTTGGCGTGACAAGGACCAGGGGGTCCATAAAGCCTAAACTATCTGTATTCTGCCCCTTTATAGAATTACCTAACCCTTATCAAGCTCACCATTACTGTCCTTCACCATCTACCCTCATAGAAAACACACTTGCCAAGCCCTGGTCTCCACTGGGTACTTGGTGTCTTGCAGAGAACGTTCCACGTGCCCCTGCCTTGGTCTCCAGACCCACCCGGGAAATGATGATCAGATGGAAGGTAAGCTGAGCACCACAGTTAGAAGGAGGAGGAGCAGAATGAACTCCCAGGCGGGGAAGGACTTGCTTCCCCCGTATGAGAAGTCAGAGCACACCATCTGGAAGGTTCTGCCAGGCCCCGCAGTGCTCCCTGCCTGGGTAGGTGGTGGGAGGTGCCCTTCTCCGTGCACAGGCCCAGCTGATTACAGAACGTGGCTTCCAAGCCTGGCTCTAGGGTCCATGACAGTGACACATGGAGGGACATGGGACAGGGCTCGGTGCCTAGAGGACACAGGTGGGCACACCGGTTTACAGGGCAGAGGCAAGACATCTCCAGGAATGAATGGGCATCTGGGGTGCCAACGGCCCAGGAAAGCCGCGCAGTCCACAGTGACTGACTCCCCCTGCCCAGGCCACCCTCCCCAAGTGAGCATCTAGACTGGTCACCCACCATTTCTCCTAGGACACCGTGGTCCCTGACCCTGCCCTGCGAGGCCCCACCGTGCCGGGCAGCGCGAGGAGACTCCATCTTTATTCATAAACCCCCCGTCGGATGGGACTTTGACCAGGGTTCAGGACAGGACTTTAGACGTTCTCTGTCAGCTGTTTAATTACTTGATTTTGTTTGATTCTATTCACAAAATAATTAGCCTACTAAGCATCTAATTATTGCTAAGGCATGCATTATCGAGATCAGCGCGCTCCGGGAGATTAGCAGACATTGCTGCCTCTGGCTCGCTCTGGGGATGCAACAACGTTTGGAAATCAGTTATTTTCTTTTAATAAGGCAGTTCTGGATTTATCCGGGTCCTTGGCAGCGGCCATGCCTGTTTGTGCCTGGCTACATCTTCAGGCCCCCGTTTCTTTGAAAGACAACAAGGTTTCCAATTCAAAGTCGGCTCAGAAAACAATCACTCCCAGCTCAAGGGCAAAGCTCGCCTGTAATCCCCAGAAAACAGGGTGAATCTGTTATCTCCGAGCTCCTGGAGATTAGGGCGGCTGCCTCCCCTCCATTTATTAAAGGTGTGGGATCTGCGTGTCTGCGGCAGATACTGGCCGGGAAGGCTAATTAGAGAGATGGGCAGATAAATTGGATGCTTTATAATTTATCTCACCACGAAGTCAACTTTGCCCTGGGCGTGCTATGCGTGCAGGGAGCGATTTCTATCTGGAATGTGCTCTGATGATCTGGGAAAGGAAGCTGCTGTGGGCTCGCTTCCCTGGCCCGGTGCTTCAGGAAGTCTCTGGCTGTGGCCTAGAGAGACGATGTGGTGTTTGCATCAGGCTAACCTCCAAGGGGACTGGTCCTGGTTCCACCGTGGCAAATGACCCGGCCTCCAGGAACCCTGTTTGCCACCCTGCCTGGGGAGGGCGTGGGGGAGCCCGGAGACCGTGAGACGCCCCTGTCCCCTAGGGAGATGGGCCCTCCTCCTCCCTGTTTGGGGTCCAGTCCACCCCCCGGGAGGTGGTGTCACCCCGGGGCTGGAGTGGGTCTGTCAGTCGGAGGGTGAGGCCCCTCAGAGCCGTCCCACCAAGTGCCCTTCGAATTCACGGCTTTGGAAACTAGGGGTGTTCTGCTCCGTCCTGGGCGAGGAGCAGCCCCCCAACCCCCATGGCAGGCACAGTGGCATGCACGTTGGGGGGGGCGCGGCTTTTCCCCTGAGAAGAAAAATCACTTTGATAGACCTATTTTTGTAATCTGTCAATTGTGTTAAACCCTTTTCAATTTGGGGGGAAAAAAAGCCAGAGCTCCTGAAAAATCAATCTAGAGGTGAGGTCTCTTTGGAAAGAAGAATTATCAAGGCTTTCCAGACGGCAGTTTTTAAAGGCACAGCCGCAGGTCTGGAGCGCTGGGGTGGGGACAGGAGGACGGGGTGGGAACCCAGAGTGTCCCCCGCTGGATTCTGGCTGCTTCTGCTGGCCGGGGAGTGGGGGGGGCACACTGACCGGATCAACCTTGGAGGGCTCACGTCTGACCCCCAGCCCCAGCCCCTCCGAAGGGGGCTGCCGTGGACAGATGACAGTGGGCGGTTTATTGGGACCAGGGAATGGCTGGTGCCACGTGCCACGGCAGCCCGGAGGATGCCAGTGCCTTGTGCAGAGTGACTCTGTGGCCTCCTCAGGGCGGTCTGCTTCGCCACTCGGCCTGGGTACAGGTGGCTCTGGGGTAAATGCACAGGGGTGCAAGCCTGCCTCTCTCCCCTCTTCAGGTGATGGAAATGGTGGTGCTTTCTTCCCTCCTGATTGTGCATAAGGTACTTTCCTGTGGTTCCCAGTCTAGATGGCGTCCAGAGCACGGGGTAGTTACTCTCCTCCCTTCCTCTGTGGCCCGCTCATTCCCCTCGGCCCAGCAGGGCGGTGACCGTAGGCTACAGTAACGGCGGGCTCCCAGTGCTGGGCAAGGGCAGCGGCATGGCCGTCCGATGCTCGCCGGGGGTGGGCTTGGCTGCGTACCATCGGGGGAGAAATGGGGAAGGATCTGTCAGAATCCTTCGACCCAGAGGGAAGTCAGGGGTCCAAAAGGAGCAGGACCATTGGAGTCCACCCTGCTGGGGTGATGGGGGAGCTGGGGGCTCTAGGCAGAGACATCCAGAAGGGTGGACTGGAACCGGAGGCCGTGAGTAAGGTCCAGGCCCCATGGAGGCGGGTGACCAGAGAGCAGGGGTCTGAGCACCTGGGAGAACAAGCGGGCAGGAGCTGAGCTGAGGAACTGGGGGCAGCACAGGCATGAGGGTTGGGAGCTTAGTGCTGGGCCGGCCTGGGCAAGGATCCACCCAGGCACTAGTATTGGGTACTGAGTAGTGGTTACTGGGCACTGGGTACTTGGCACTGGGTACCAGTCACTGGGTACTGGGTGCTGGGTACCAGGCACTGGGCATTGGGTGCTGGGTACCAGGTACTTGGCACTGGGTACTGGGTTTTAGGTACCAGTTACTGGCAGCAAGACCAACCCTGAGCCCCAGGCGCCCCTGCCCTCACTGCTCCATATGGAGAAGGGGCAGGGGGTGTGGAGATCCAGGTGGGCTCAGCCCTCAGTGGCGTGCGGTCCACTGGGCGGAGTGCGTGCTCGGGATGCCCGCCAGGGGAGGGGTGCAGGCACATGTTCTCAGGGCACATGCCACCTTCATTCCTCGGGAGTTGAAAGAGTGGAAAAGTCACCTGAACCGCTTCTGGGCACGCAGGGCCTCCCTGGGAGCTGTGTCCCTGTGCCCGTCCCCGTCCCGAGCCCTGGGCCAGCAGGAGGCTTGCCCCTCCCCACAGGCCAGCCTCCACCCCTCCTGTGTGACACAGGCAGGACGTGGCCTCTGTGTCCCTGTGTCCCCATCTGTAAGCGAGGGGCGTAACCCTGCTCTCTGCACCTGAGCGACCTGCTCTGTGTGCTCATGAAGCAACGGAGTGACTGTGCGGGGCGGTCTGGCGCATCTAGCGAGGGGAGGGACCCGAGCCGAAGAAGCCTCGTCTGCAGGTTGGATGTGTGCGCGTGGAGGGGCGGTGGCGGTGGCGTCCAGACCGTCCCTGGACCGCACACCTGGGTCGGGCGTGCTCCCTGCCCCGCAGGTGATGCCAACCTGCTCCGGCCAACAGACCGCCAGCAGGCCTGGCCGTGCCGCGGCCCTGACACGCTCGTGTGCACGTGTGTGCGCACGAGCCCACAGGTGGGATGTGAAGAGCTGTGGAGGGAAGAGCTGCGGTCAGCCAACACGCATCCAGGAGGCCGGACGCCCGAGTTCACGCTGCCCCTCCGAGGGCGCCGCGTGGCCCCGAGGACCCAGAGCACCGTGGGCTCCAGAAAGCGCGTAACAGCCGGCCGAGTGGGGCGTCGGCCCTGCCTGCCCCGCCCGCACGCACAGCCCGGCGCCCTGCCGGCGGGCGAGCGGAACGCCCTCCTCGCGGAAGGGGGCTGGGAGCTGAGAAGGGCGGCCGGTCCCGAATGCCAGTCCCGCGAGCCCGGGAGGAAAGTAGCCACCGGCAGTGGCTGGCAGGAGCTCGGGGGCCCTGGCGATGGGAGAGTCACCTTTCACGTGGATCTTGTGTGTGCGTAAAATATATACACAGCACACACGGAATGCACATTGTACGTGCATGTGTATAGTGCGGGGAATAAGAGGAACGTCACAAACTTGCTACGTCATCTCATCTACGCCAGTATCACGCTGCCCCAGTGACCGCTGACCACGCTTACCGTCGGAAAACACTGCCCGCCAGCCGTGCCCGAGGGGGCGGTGGACAGCCCCACGGCCCGGACGCGCTGTTCTCCAGACAGGGTGCGCCCAGTGTCCGCCCGCGTGCCCTCAGCCCAGGCAGGTGCCAGGGCGTGTACGGAGGAACGCTGCTTCGGGGCGACAAGCCGTGGGGTCCGCAGGGCCGGGTGCCCGTCCGCGCTTCTCCCTGCCGCCCGGAGCTACTCCTGGACCCTCCTGAGTGAGGACCCTCCCTCGCCGACCGCCCTCCTGCGCAGCACAGGGAAACGGAACTCATTAAGAAATAGCTAACGGATCATGGTATGAACCGTAATACCGAGATTACTAACCATCTGCTTACAGAAGCGGGTTAATGTTATTTTCAACCTGAGGATTTAGCCACTAATGAGGTACAAATTACTGTTTTAAATTCATTTAAAACAGTTCCTCTGCATGAAGTCAAGCTACCGCGTGGACGCACACTTTGGTTCATCTCCGTCGTGTGGCTTTCAGCCCGCGGGGCGAGATCCCGGCGCCCGGAGACCCACATACTAGGACAGCCGGGCAGTGTCACCTGCACCACCGGCTCAGTCCGTGGCATGGCCCGTGTGCGCGCAGGCCCTTGTGAAGGGTGCTTCCGGGGCCGCGATGCCCGCTTCCCTCCTCTTTATTTTGCCACGAGAACGCTGCCCTCACGCACATCTCCGCATGCAGGGTCCTCCGCGGACGCTGTCTCTCCAGGGACGGAGCGCCCGGTGTGGATGAGCCCTCCGTCACATTTCCAACTTCAAGAAAACTCTGCACTTTGGTCCACAAGACGGACACAGTGAACTAGCCGCACCTGGGAAACAGGGCTCCTTTGCCGGCAAGCACGCCGCTGAGACGTTCTCTATCCTGATGGTTGTTTTCGACTCCGGGTGGGTGAGGATTGCCATCTTGCTTTAGTTGCTGATTCCTAAAACTTCCGACCTTAGTATCCGCTAGTAATACAGACTTGGAGGCTCTGCCCCGTGCCACGCGCCGCAGGCCATGAGAAGTTCCCGGCGACACCCCTTTGGAGGAGGAGACAGACAGAGGGTTAGCGCCCGGCCCCCGGGCACACACCAGGGAGCAGCGGAGCTGGGCCCGGACGAGGCTGCAGCTTCTGGAGGCCTGGCCCTCTGCCGGGTTCTGAGGGGCTGGGCAGTGAGTGGAATCGCGAACTCCAAACACGTGTCCACATCCGGCCCCGGGACCTGTGAATCGGCCTTTTTGGTGCAAAAGTCCTTTGCAGATGCAGTCAAGTAAAGATGCGGTCACACCAGACCTACGTGGGCCCTGATGCAGTGACCGGTGACTTACGGGAAGACACAGAGACACAGGGATGGCCACAGGAAGACAGGCAGATGCTGGGTACACGGCCATGAGGCCAGGGATCCAGGAGCCCCAGGTGCTGGGCGAGGCAGGGTGGACCCTCCCCAGAGCCTCCAGAGTGCTGCCCACACCTGATTTCAGACTCTGGCTGCAGACGGGGGCTGAGTAAGCGTCTGTGGTCATTTGCAGCCCCAGGACACTCGGGCTACTTCTGGAGCCAGTGGCCTGGTGGGGGACACTGTACTTGTCCAGGAGGCCCAAGGCACGCCCCTGGAACACGAGAGAGCTGCTGGGGGCACCCCTGACCTCCCACCTGTGCGGGGCCGCTTTTCACCACCTGTGGCTCCTGTGGGGTGCAGCCCGCTACCCCGCCAGCCCCCGGGGAGAGCTGCAGACCGGAGCCTGGCCTGGGTCTCCAGCCGGCCTCGCTCTCTGCACTGCGCTGGCTCGTAGGTAGGAGCTGGTGCCCTGGACCCAACTTCCGGTGACAAATTCTCCGGATCCTGTCTGCCCATCAGGCTATGTCTGCCGCCCGGTGCTCAGCCCCCAGGGGCTGGGAACTGCCCCACCCCAGCTGGGCACTCCGGTGAGGCCCCCGTGTCCCTCTGGACACTCTCTCTGCACGCTGCAGGATCCTGGGGAGGCATGCCTCCGGATGTCCATGCCCCCGGGAACCTGGGCTGAGGACCCACTGGCCTTCAGCGCAGCCTCTGTAATCCCGTGGTTCCCCGGTCCGTGGTCCCCACCAACGGGCTCCAGGCCCACCTCCTGCTCGCCCCATGGTGATGTTTCCCAGGGTCTCTCCCTGAGTCTGTGGGTGGGGATGGTCATAGGGAGACCTCCTCCTCTCTGAAGGCCCTGCTGGGGCTCATGGTGGAGGCGGCCCTGCCCTGGCGTCCTTCCGGGGGGGCGTGCAGGCCTGGGGACAGAGCAGGACCATGCTTCTCCCCGCCTTGTCTGGCACCTCCTCCACAGATGCCCGCCCTGCTCCTGTCTTGTCTGATCCCAAACCCCCGAAAAGGCCAGCCCAGCATGTCCTTCCTTCCCAGACTCCCTGGACTCTGCCCCTGCTGACCTGGCCCAGCGATCTCCCCTCTTCAGTCACCTTAGGGGGACAGGAAGGCTCTCTGTGCCCTGCCCAGCCAGCGCGGCAGCGAGACGGGCGCTCATGTGTGTCCGTCGCGGACCGGGGGGCTTCAGCCCTGCTTCCTGGCTTGTCCGGGGAACCTCAGAGAGGACGTAATCTTGCAGAAATCAGACGAATCTCCCCTCCTTTGCTGACACGGAAATGCTCAGAGCCTGCGCGTTGGTCCCCACTTCCCGGACACGCAGCTAGCGTCTGTCCTTTCCTCATCCACCAGCCTGACGTCGCCAGCCATCAGGAGCCCGGCTGACGGACTGCAAAGAGCCCACGCCTTGCAGGCCACTCTGCGGAGTGTCACTCACCTGGCAGCTCCTCGGGTCGTTAACAGCAGGTGTCCTCTGCAGCTTCTCAAGGGCACGCGGGCACGGGGGTGCGTGGGGTGAGGCTGCGCTCCGGGGGGGACGGCTGGACAGGGCAGGAGTGCGGGCGAGGAGCCGGCGCAGCCCCCCCACCGGGCGGTGGCCCCAGCAGGTGCTCATGTCAGGACACCGTCTGTCCCTGTCCCCTCAGCAGCTGATGCCGTCAGTCCGGCGTCTCCACGGGAGCACGGAGCTGGAGACACGGGTGTGGACGCTGACACGGGGTGAGCGGGT